>NC_134353.1:580836302-581168802 GCF_048569485.1 Anomaloglossus baeobatrachus | reverse complement strand
ACAAGAAGAAGATCTCCTACCTGTGACCAGATCCAGCTGAGTGGAGTCCCTGAAGGTAATGCACCGACACAACACCTGTGGGGCTTCACACCTGTAATACAAACTTTTTTTTTTTTTTTAATTTTCTGTGTGAAGAACATTTTGTCAAATGTTTATTTTCTAAAGATGACTTTTCTATCTTGCGTAGACACACAATGGCCAGTGTATCGCTTTCATATTGTGATTCTAGAATGCAGCCTTTGTGTAAAGGTGGCCATACACATCAGATTGATGCCTCATGGGTGGGATATTCATGTGTTAAGGGGTGTCCTAAATGTTCACCTGCAGCAGATTGGGCTGTTTCAATATGTCTTTTCTCCTCTCCCCATTGGGAACGTTTGCCTTTTGGAACAGCTGTGGAATGATGACTTTTTAGAGCGGAAGTATTTAATATTAGTATTCGCAAGCATTCCCCATGAATGGCTCCAAAGCTTTTCTCTGTAGCATCTGCTCCTGATGTAAAACGCTGCCTTGGAAAACTATCCTAAAGTGAATTTTATACAATCGTTAATGAGGGACATATGAAAGGCAAGGCAGTTTGTGTCGTAAACCATAAACAGTGTCACAACCGCGAACACTTGGTCATATTGTGTGAGATGTTGTGAAACTCTTGGCTCCGGCCCAGCAAGCATGTGGCTGTCAAAGTTCATGGGAGTTTCACAAGCGCCTGCACCTTTAAGAGCCAGGATGTGGCTTTCAGTGTTTGAAGTGTGACTCTGCAGGGAACAGCTGAGGCTTCAGAGGGTGGTGGAAGCGGAGTGTCCAGCAGAAGGTGCTGCTAAACGGCTGACCTAATGAAAAAGGCTGCCCTGTCCTGCTAAGTTTATACAAATGTGGATTTTTTTTCCTTATGCGGCAAAGGGGGACAAAAATGTGAAAAGGCAGCTGTGAGGTTAGCTGGAAGTGGTGAGGGAGACGGAGCTATGACAGGCACTGTCAGCATGAGCACACAGCGGCTGGATCTGACTGTCTGCAGCACAGCTCCTGGCGTCTACAAGTAAGTCCTTCTATAGAAGCAGCCTCTGTGTTCTTTCCCCTCTCCGTATGTCTGCTTCTGTCATCTAGTGTGAAGTTGGTGGCTATGGCAGAGCAGAAGCTTGTGGGACCCATATTTTTAACTTCCCTGCTATGTGAGCTCAGGCAGTTTCTCTTTCTGCCGTGGCATTTCAGACGACGCTCAGTACTAATCCGTCTGCATGTTTAGTTTGTGTTTGTGACGTGGTGGGCTAAATACCTTCTACCAAAAGATGTAACAACAAGTGAAGGATTCCTCTGCCCGTGGGATTGCCCTTTAACTGCCTTGTCTTTTTTCCATGGAGCCAGTCCTCCTCGATTCCTCAAACAAAAGGTGGGAAACTGCTTGGCTCACCAAGACATATTTTGACTACTTACATATTCGTGTGATGAGTGGGAGGGGAACAGTCGTATGAACATGTTATGTCAGAGATTGCAAATCCACAGCTTTCTCCTTAGGTGACTTGTTTGGAAGCAGTGGAAAATGTCGTACAGTACATCCATGTGAATGTGTTGACCACATAGACGTTAGTGTCTTAATTGTTTAGTCTTCTGTTGACTAATATTTTAAGTAAGTTATCATTTTCATTTCATAAATGGATCAAATCTGTGCGTTGCTGTCCTACAAGAACACAAGGGTGACAGCTAACGATCTGTACCAGTACAACCATTGTGTACAGTATAGAAATGTTAGGTTGGGCTTGTTTGCTTTAGATGTCAGTGTATTTTCCCACATTTCTTAACTTATGGTGTTTTATTTCTTGTTTTTACAGAAAAAGAGGAAAGTGTCTCAAATGGTGACGATGAAAGAGATCCCAAAGTTGCATATTTTGTGGAAACGCCATATGGATACCAGATAGACCTTGACTTTGTGAAGTATGTTGAGGACATACAAAAGGGGAACACCCTGAGGAAAGTAAACATTTTCAAGCGGCACAAGTTGGGTTCCCATTTCTCAGAGGACAAGACGGAAACATGCCAGAGAATTGGATGGCCCTCCACTGAGTCTCTTTCCTCCTCTAACAGTGATGAAAATAAGCGGTGTCCTTCATTAACTGTCAGGCGACATACTGTTTCTGGTTCTGCCAGATCTTCTGCTTCACAAGAAGCCTCTCCAAGCTTTTTAGCCATCCCTGAAAACAAGCCATTAGCGCCACCGTCCCCTCATCTGCCCAAACACAATTTTCATGTTACAAAAACACTAATGGAAACTCGCCGTAGACTAGAACAAGAAAAAGTCATGCAGGTAGCTTCATCTTTCACCGATGTACGAAGGCCCAGGTTGGCAAGTTTTGGGGGAATGGGCTCCACTGGTTCCCTTTCATCATTTACATCAACTTCCCAGCAGGTTCAAAATGGATACCAAGTTAATGGGGATTATAATGCTTTCTTTGCCTCCTCGTTAGGAAGCTCAATTCGTCACAGTCCACTAAGTTCAGGGGTTGCTACACCAGTGACAAATGTCAGTCCCATGCACCTCCAGCATATCAGGGAGCAAATGGCCGTGGCACTTAAACGCCTGAAAGAGCTGGAGGAACAGGTAAAAACTATTCCTATCCTTCAAGTAAAGATTTCAGTATTACAGGAAGAAAAAAGACAGCTAATATCTGAAATTAAAAACCAAAAAGTTAGCAACCAGAATGATGGCACAGGTTTCCGTAAAAGATCCTACAGTGCAGGGAATGCGGCTGGCTTTGAGTCATCACGGACTCCTGTTAAAACTGGTGGGGAATTACATATAGATTCTGAAGAGGAGATAGACGCTCCTGAACAAAATACACATACTCTTAAGGAGTTCAGGCAACTCACGGCTGAGATGCAGGATTTAGAAAAGAAAATCCAAGATAGCAGTTTTGAAGCTTACTGTTCTGCACAGTCTAAGGAAAAGAAAGCTAAAGAAAAAAGTGGTCGTTCTGTTGCTGTTGGTGCTGATGAAAACATGAATGATGTGGTTGTGTATTATAAATCTGCCAAACCCACCAGGGAGATATCTGTGGGTACTGAAATCTGTGTTAAAAGCACTGGCGTGGGGGTAACTGAGGACATGCTTGGGGTAACTACTGATGTTGAAAGAGAAGTTGAACTCCAACAGCAAACAATCGAAGCACTTAAAGATAAAATCTACCGTCTTGAAACAGATTTGAGGGAAACCACCTATGAAATGGAAATGACTAAACTAAAGTTGGAGATACGGGCAGCAGGCTCCAGGAAAGGAGTAGACAAAGCAGTGATGGCTCAGCCCTTAACTTGCAGTAGGATGGTTGAGGCTATAGTAGAAACCAGGGACCAAAATCATGGAGAATATTTAGATGTAGTTGACTCTTCTGTTGGTTGCTGCTTACAAACAAACAGCATTGGAGTTTCATGTAGCCCTTCCCTTCAAAATGCATCTGTGGGCCCTGACTTCCCAATGACTCACTGGATTGTAAAGGAGAGGGTAGAGACTTGTGACAGAAGTGTGGAGCAGGAGCTTAAGATGTGTGACAAATGTGTTGGTGTGGACCAAACCATTTGTGAAACTGAGCTGTGTGTAGAGGACATAAACGAGCTGTCTCAAGACAAGGTTATAATTAAGGATGTGAAATCAGTTGCATGTGGAGATTGTTCCGTGGATGTGATAATTAAACCATTATTGGACTATTATTCACGTGGTGTCAATACAGAACTTGTTACCAAAATGGACTCTGCCATAAACGTGGCTCCTTGGACTACAAATCAGCAAACAAACACAGAATTTGAGGTCTCAAACCAAACCACCAACACAGAGGTGCCAGGTCTCGTTGATGTGAGTACAAGTACTGTCTACAGTATGTACAGCAAGCACACAAACACCGAAAGTGTGGAAATGCGCTCAGTAGCTATAGGAGATGGTAAAGTAAAGGAAATTGATGCCGTACCAAAAACACGTTCCATTGGAGTATGTACGTCGGATTCTGGTTTTGAACATCTTAATTCCATCCGAAAAACCAAAGATTTTGGTGTAGGTCAAATAAATGTCTTTGACAACTTTCTGATTGGAGCAAAGTCACGTAGTATAGCCTGTGGACCTAGTGAGCCTGAACCCGTTTCTGCCCACTCAGGATCTGTAATTGTTGATGAAGTGCCCTCTTCTGCAGTAAAGGAAAATGTATCACATGTTGATTCACCAGCTATAGACCATTACATTGAGCGAGTGCAGAAACTTCTGCAAGAACAGCAGATGCTCCTTGCCGAAAATTACACCGAGCTTGCCGAAACCTTTGGTGAACCATATTCCCAGATTGGGACACTCAACTCCCAGCTTATCAGTACCATCACATCCATTAACTCGGTCATGAAGTATGGCAGCAATGAAGATTTGCAGACTTCAGGACTACAGAAGAAAAGCTTGGAGCTGAATTTATTGTCAGGTAAGATAGCTTCTGGTATGTCAAGACATAGTAGAGACTATAATGATTACTGTACAAGATGTCATGTAGACAACTTATCCAGGGGCCTACATGACACTTCATTACACACTGTGTGTCTATTTTGTACATGGCTACAAGAGCTTCTTACCAAACTCAAAATCAATCCTCATCATTCTCTACAGATTTTCTATTGGTAGCACAGAATATTATATAACGTACTAGACAAACTGAAAGAGACTCAGAATATATGTTAACTATTCTTGAAAATGACAAAATGATTCCTTCTCTGAACATGGGTAATTTTCTTAGATTTTCCCACTCAGTCATTCAAATATAAGTAAGAACGAGGCTCTGGAGTGCCCCAAATAAATAGTGATGGCCACACGTGTGCTCAACCGCTTACATGGTCTGAGGCTTCTCGAGAAAGCCAATAACAGTGGTCAGCTATCCACGGAAATCTCATAAATAATCAATGTAGTGGCCATCTTTCCATTTAGTCCAGGAACTTCCCACCTCTGTTTTTAGGGATTGCTGGAGGTCCTATGAAAAGGCAATGGAATTAACCATTTAATAGCAGTGATGTCTTCTAACCTACAAATGACTTCTTACATTATTTGGAAACTAAGCATCATTCACAGGCCACATTATATAATTACTACACTCATTCCTGACTTCTGAATATACAACATAGGACACGAAAGAGCGGAAATCATCTAGGATTTATGTCATGAAAATACAAGCTATTCCTTCTGAAGAGCTAAATGTCTAATAACCAGTGCTTCTAATGTCACTAGGACTAGGATCCCCTCAATTGTTCATTTGGGATCTCTTCCTAAAGTGTCATGGTAAAACATGACTGCTACTACTCTACCTTATTTCTATGTGGCTGACAGCGATAGCCAAAAAGAGCACTTAGATATAAATGGAGGAGCAGAAGTCATGTCAGACAATGCTGCTCCATATAATCACAGTGAAAGAGAATCGGGAGATGGGGACCCCCATTCTAGGAATGGTGGGGCTCTAATCAAAACGAATGTAATACAGACTAGTGTGAAATGGCGCTAGGTGTTATTCGGCACTTCCTTTTCATCTCTAGAAACTGATAAGTCATGCTAGTTGTGGAGTCTGATCTGGTCGTCCAGGTAGATATCCAGTTTGGATTCATTTTAGCTGAGGACAATCATGTAGTTTATCTCTGCCATTCTAAACTAATATTCAGCACTTCAGAATTGAGGGCAGCAAAACCTGGCTGGATTAAAATGGATTTTGAAATAATGTTAAGGTGAGTCAGATCCTCAGATTAGAGCACAATGCGGATGGGAAATGAGGCTTAGTGCCGCATTACTAAGAGCAAACATGTTCTTGACTTCTACTGGTAAATCCTGGTTCTTTACAAATTATAATATATAAAGAGCATGAACAGGAGTTAGAAGTATATGTATGTGTGTGTGTGTGTGTGTATGTATGTATACGTGTGTGTGTGTACATATATAATATTATATGCGTGTGTGTGTGTATATATATGTATTGCAGTGAAAAAGACATGGGAACACCGATCTACTATGTGAAGACATAACAAAGCTGCCTACTGCAAAAAAGGCATAGGAAAACTACCTACTGTAGTAACTAGAGATGAGCGAACCCAAGGTTCAATGTTCGTACCAAACACAGACTTTACAAAAAAAACCCGAGTTTGGGTACTTTACTTGTGCAAACCACTCTCACGAGCATCGCCGTGCTCAGGTACGCTTGGTGTTCAGCTCAGTGGGAGCCACTTGCAGTGTTTGAACGGCTCACACTGAGGGTAATAACAGCATGACCAGATGTAGTGTGCATGAAAGAAGTTGAAAAACCCTGCCCACCTGCCCTCGGAAGTGATCTGTTTATGGCTGGCTGCATGTGGCCAGAGACCCGAACTGCCAAGTTAGTGACTTAAATGGGGGTTCAGGTCAAATCTGGGTCCCAAACCAAACTTTCTCTAAAGTCTGGCTGAACCTGCCAAACTGCACTTGCACAGGTCCGCTCATCTCTAGTAGTAACACATATGGATTCTCCCTACTATAATAAGACTTCCCACCAAGCTTCCCACCGCCACTGACTGTAGGCAAGCACCCCACCACCGCTAGCCGTAGGTTAGCTGCCCACCGCCCTTGGCAGTTGGCAAGCTCCTTACCGCCCTTGGCCGTTGGCAAGCTCCCTACTGCCCTTGGCCATCGCCAAGCTCCCAAAAGAAGTATGAAGCATTCATTTGTTTTTACACTTCTTATTCGTGGACTTGAACTTGTTAACTCTTGGTCGCCTATACAGTACATTGCATATACCGTATATCATAAAATTGCTGCTCTCCCATGAAGCTCGGCCACTGCAATAACACCATGATAGACTTTGAGGTCTTCAGAGGGCTCCCAGCTTCCATGGCAATCCATCAGCAAACTAAAATGGCATTGCACAGGGTGCCAATAGGTCCAAACTGATGACCGCCATAATGGAGGCCTTTTTCTGATAACACAGTAAATCCTAAGGACCATTGCACATCATCTACTCACAGTATTAATTAGCCACCACACGCACATCAGCAGCTGCTGAGTCCGCTCCATATATTGATGGCTCACAGCAGACATTCATGCACGGTTAGTCATCGCTAATGGGTTAACAGGGTTGTCCAGGCTTATGATATTGATGACCTACCCACGTGCTTTATAGATGAGTGCGCTCAGTTACCACCTGAGCCTCTGCACATGTTGCACCTCTGCTTACGGTAGGTTATCAATATTAGATCAGTGATGGTCTGACACCCAGCACTCAAACTGATGGATGGTTTACAATTCCAAGAGTGAATGGAGCTGGAGCAGCACAGCTTTTACTGTGTACTGGTCACTGAACTGCGCTCAGGTGCTATTGAAGTCAGTAGGAGCAGTTCCCTGCACCACACAGTGAACACAGCTGTACTGTCTGCTCCATTCACCATTTATATCCAGCCCTGGCCGGAGCTGAAAATCACTTACTGGGGGCCACGTTTTAGACCCTCAATGATTTCATATTGATAATTTCTATCTTAAGACTATGTTCACACACTGCATCTTTTATTGTGTTTTTGATGTACTTTTGAGGTCACAAAGATGCACCTATATGCATGCATTTCCTCCTCCCAGCAAAGTCTGAGATTGCTATTTTGCTGTCCACACTGGGCATCTTTTTTTGGCTGCATCTAGGCAGCATGTCAATTCTTTTTTCAATCCTTCCAGTCAATAGATTTGACTTAAAAAACGCATTGGACATAATGCTGTAAAAACGTGTCAAAAACGCATGCGTTTTTTGGGGCCAAAAATGCTGCATCTTTGTGGTTACAAAAGATGCAGTGTGTGAATATAGCCTTAGAATGAGGTATAAATATCATAAGATCCAATGGCCCCTTTAACTTTTGGTTATCAATAACAACAACCTTACCCTTGAACATACCTGTACTTAGGAGGTTATGCCATGTGGACATACCTTTATGCCCAGATGCTCACACATGCAAAGGAAGCTGCTTTAGGGAAAGCTCTGATACCCAGCTGATTATAGGGAACCAACTGTCACGTGGTTCATGGCGCGCAATCCACAGGCAGCAGGAATCATTATCTGGCTGTGCGATTGCATCCAGGCATATTATTTGCTCACAGTGCACCAGCATTTCAGAGACTACCTACTTTGAACATCCGGCCAGGGATGAGCTTTAGTCCGGCTCTTCCTCTGGATGACTCTTCTAAGCTGCGCTCCAATTGATTGACAGGTCTCTTCCACATTTACCTGTCAATCAACGCTAGCAGCACAGGGGAGAGCCACCCGGGGGTACGGCACCAGAGTAGTCTCATCCCTGGCCACCACGATCTGTAAAGTATGCCCTCTATTGAATGCCGGAGCATTGCATAGGAAATGATGTATCTGGCTGCAGTCATGCACAGCTATGCAGCCTAGCTCAAACCATCAGCAGCATGAATCGGGGGAATCTGTCAGAAATTCTTTCAAATTATAATATTTCTTAGCCTTTCTCTACATTTATAGGATATTAAATATATTATTAATAATTTTTATTTCTATAGCACCAACGTATTCTGAAGAACTTTGCAATTCAGAGACTATAGTAATCAGCAGTATAATATATGCTGATTACTCAATATGGATGATCGAGATTCCATAGTTTGCAATGGGAATCCATCATATATCTCTTTACCATGGCTTCCAATGGGTTCACTGCTTTAATTGATAGCTTGCAGTGGCTTAGGCTGCTTTCACACATCCGGCTTTTGTTGAGCAGCACAATACGGCGCTCTGCAGAAAAAACGCAACCGGGTTTTTTTGCCGCCGGTTGCGTTTTTTCCGCATAACTTGCATTAGCGCCATATTGTGCCGCATGGCCTTGCGTTGCGTCCGGTTTTTGCCACATGCGGCATATTTAGCTAAAGAGGCTCCCGGATGGAACGTTGCCTGGCACGTTTTTTTTGTGCAGCGAAAAAACTGCATCGCGATGGATCCAGCGCAATGCGGCACGATTTACAATGCAAGCCTATGGACGCCGGATGCGGCGTCCTGTGTCAAAAACTGCATCTGGCCACTGGATGCGGTTTTTGCACTGTGCATGCTCAGTATCAAGCCGCATCCGTCAAAAAACGGACGGGCCGCATGGAAAAACTCATGCAACGGATCCGTTTTTTTCGCCGCATCCGTTGCATAGGTTTTTGAGCCGGATTGAGCCACACTGCAAAAAACCGGATGTGTGAAAGCAGCCTTATAGATAGATACCTGCTGCCATGTGTGGCACTTTCACATACTAGGCTTTGCACAGCATTTGGCCATTGAAACCAGAGGGCTCTATCTGTTTTAGCTGTGCTCCTTTACTGTAGTCATGTTTGAGCTGAGTTGAGGAGAGCCCTTTCCGAGTGTAAGATGTTGCAGTCCTGGGAGGAAGTTTCAGCAGTCTGTGTTCCGTTTTAGCTGATAAACATTAACTGTTGGAAGATAGCTATATAATTCTCTATATTCTACACTGTATAAAGACAGATTCTCACCAAGTTAGGTCCAGTCGCAAGTGAAGCTTGAAGGATATGTACTGTATAATACTGTATCTAAAATAAAATATCTGATGTTGGTGGGATTCTCTCCACTTCTGCAGGAGCGCACTGCTCCCCTGCCTCCTGAGGATGGTGTGCTCCTGCTTGATTGACAGTTCATACCAGTAGCATAGTTGAACTTGAACTCTGCCGCTCGTTGCTCCTCTCTGTGGTAAATTTGCCTTTGGACCATTTGAGGAGCACATATTCATATTGATGTTGACCGGGATCAGGAGCTAATCCCACAAGTTTTTAAGAGCGCGATGCTTACAAGCTGTATTGGAAAGCGCTTGTAAGCACTGTGAACATAACATTCACCAACTGCGGCTAGATGACAGCAGGGGACCGTAACCTAGGCAAAATGCAGTAAACAATAACATAATCGCTCTGTTATGGCTCGTTTGCAATGCATGATGAGCATGGGTAAAGGACCGGCAGTGTGCTTGCCAGGGGACTGTCATTTATAAGATTACACAGGCTCACCAGGCTTCAGCTACACAGCGACCAGTCTGTAATACATTGTTCAGTCCTCATAGGCTGCCATTGTTCTCTGCAGCACAGGTCCTGTTTACAGAGAATGATGCGCTGTTATGAATCACAGAAGATCGTTTCATCCAACGAATGGGCATTTTGTTTGTTCTTGAGGTGATAGACTGTTTACACTGCTTGATTATCACAAAACTAGTGTTCTTAGGCACACTTGCTCACAATTGTGCAGTGTAAATGGACGTTAAGAGCAGAGAGAATTCTCTTTATCAAGTAAATTGCAAAGTTCCTTGTTTTATCAGCACTTTGCATTTTTACCCATATAAGAACATGGGATTAACCCTTGTGCAAAACATGGGAATTGCCTAATATAAAAATGAAGACTTTTATCTGTAGCCTGTAAGATTTGTGCTCCTGAGTTTAGCTCATTTTGCACCAAGTTGTACATAGTTGATTTTATTGCAGGGTTTTTATGCTCTGTATATTTTGTTTTCTTTTACTGCGTGTTCCTCTTATTGTACAGTTCTTATTTTACTACAGGATTTCATAGTGAATCCCACAAGCAGTCATTCTGCATCATATATATACATATACATTGTCACATTGTGACCAAATGCAGATATGTGAGCAAGGCTAAGCCATGACAAGTTTTCAGGCTTCAAATACAGTGAAGAATTTGCCCTTGTTCAGTCCAGCCCAACTCTAAACACATAGGGTAGGTGCCCACGATCAAGGTTATGTGGTGTTCTGGATGAAGCGCATTTTCCCTGCATTCTCCCGCGCAGGAGACTCAAGCGTCTCCACAAAAGAAGTTGACATGTTGCAGATAGGAAACTGCACTGCAGGTCTCTTTACACAGCGTTCTAAAGATTTCTATTTAAAGGAATCTGTCACCGGGTTTTTGCCCCTTAATCTGAGAGCAGTATAATGTAGGGGCAGAGATCCTGATTCCAGCGATTACTGAACTTTGATAAAATCACTGATTATTCAGCAGTAGATTATCATTAGAGGATTACTTGTCGTGCTGCCAGGTAGTCCAGAATATTCATGAGCTCTGTGTAACTGCTAGATCTGCAGCAGAGAAAACATTGATTTTATCAAAATGGCAGCAAGCGGCTCAATAAGTGACACATCGCTGGAATCCGGGACTCAGTCTCTACATTATGCTGCTCTCAGATGGGGGAGCTAAAACCTGGTGACAAATTCCCTTCAATCCCATCTACTGTGCAAGTACACAGGGAAAATACATTGCATCCAAAACACTACTGATCCAAATCGTGGGCCTGAACCCTTACACGAATGAAATGCAGAAACCTTGAGAATGTGAATTCAGCATGAGAAATATTTGAGGTTTTAGAGGATAAAATAAACTTATCTAATATCATTGAGTAGACAAACAACACTTTGCAATACATTGATATCATGTGTACTGTATTTTCCTATACAAGCAGGTATGTCCGGTGTAACGGTGTTGATATACTGTATGAAGATGTATTTGGGGCTAACATTGAACAAATTATTTGCACTAATCCTGACAATTCCTTAAAGAGGTAAGATATAACGTGCTTCACTCCTGGCCGGAGCAGAAATCAGTGCCCCTCTTCAGTATGAAAATACCATTGTAGGATTCTAGAGAGGATGGAGGTAAGACCAGCAGGGCCCGGCCGGAGTGACAAGGGCCATCTGTTCAGCAGAGGCTCTATTCGCCTTCACACTATGTGACTACTCATAACATGAAGCTTCCGGTATGAGAGGTGTGCTATTTATGTGTCTGCTCTGACAGCAGGAAGCGCCCTGTTCCTTCATCTATAGAGGTATGACATTTCTTCTGTATCCCAGCACAACTATCATCTGTGAATGGAAGGTATTGTATAAAGTGGCAACACTTAAAGGGTTTTTCCCACGAACAAAGTTCAATTTAATCTACAGATATTGAAGTAATAATAATTTCCACAATTAGATGATGTGTTTTTAACAAAATGTTCCTGTGCTGAGATACTCTCATATATGTCCTTGCTATGTACTGTGTAATGGCAGTGTCTGACCGTACAGGGACATGGTCTGATCATACCACAGCTTCTGGGCAGGGGAGGACACAAAAGAGAGTTTAGAGACAGCACAGCACAGGATCACAAATAATTTTTTCTTTAAGGAAAAAGATTTTTTTTTTATAACAGGTAAGGAAATGTTTTAACTCACAGAATCAGCTATGATCCTGTGCTGTGCTCTCTTTATACTTTTTACTTCCTCCCCGGCCCAGTAGCTTTGGTATGATCAGACCGTGTTGCTGTATGGTCAGACATGGCCATTACACAGCACATAGCAGGGGCACATATGAGTATCTCAGCATAGGAACATTTTTTTTTTTTTGTAAAACAGATCTATTTGTGGAACTTATTATTATTCCAAAATCTATTGATTACAATCCTGGGATGACCCCTTTTAAAGACTATTGCCCAGATTCATTTAGACTGGTGATGTGCACGCCATGTAATGAATTTGCTGCATCTCACAACTTTCATCTCCAGCAGTAACCTGTCAAGGATTGGGGTTCATCTCTGGTATAAGTTATGTCACTATAGTGGCGTAAACTTGTGAATTTGATGGGGGGCTTAGCCATGCGGCGTCCCGCCCATGCTTTGACCATATTACCGCAGCTGGCCGACACTGGCATAAAAACACCAAAAGTCACTATTTTTGCTCAACTTCTGAATTGCTCAAAAATGTTGTGACTTCTTAAAGTGTTTTATGCCAGAATAGTTTCATAAAAAGCATATTGAGCCTGTCCCATAGTGATTAAAACTAAATTTTAATATGAAGTATACAGCTCTTTGTTAAAGATTATATTAGTTGATGATCCTATGAAATCGTTCTTCTTACTGACTCTCCAGTTTATAAATCTGATTTTATTAAACATTTGAAGGTAATTCTTAATATAAGGAGTCCTGTGTTCCTGAATCCCCATCTCTTGGTCAGAGCTTTATAAGGCCCTGTGCACACGCTGAGGTTATTGACGCAGTTTTTTTTTTTTAAAAAAATATGCATCAAAAGCTGCATGCCTTTCCTGAAGCCAGCAAAGTCTATGGGAATTTAAATTTGCTGTGCACACGGTGCGTTTTTTTTCCGGGCGCTTTTGGTGCAGAAAAATCTGCAGCATGTCAATTATTGGTCAGGTTTAGCAGCGTTTTTTTACCCATTGACTTTTTTGATGGCCCAAAAACCGCGACAAAATTGCATCTGGTTTTGACGCAATTTTTTGTCACAGCATGCAGATCTGGTGCAGAATATTTCTGCACCAAATCTGTAGCGTGTACACATAGCCTAAGGGAACGTGCCCACGATCAGGATCCGCTGCATCCTGGACGTGACAGGTCCTGACCTGCAGGGCTGCGAGTCTCCTCCGCAGTAGAACGCAGGAGACCGCAGCTGCCCGTTTCCATGATCAGGGTTCGGTGCGCTGCGGTCTCACGCTTGTGTTCTCCCTATGGAGGACGCGTGTGACTCTGCAGCAAAGAATTGACATGCTGTGTCTCAGAAAGTCGCACCACAGGTCAGTTTTCGCTGCGGGCCACACACACACAGTGGGCATGGGATTCCTCGATATCCCATCGACTGTGCTTGTACTGTACAACACAGCATTTTGGACGCAGCTGAAGCATGCTGTGTCCAAAGCGCTGCTAACACTGATCATGGGCACACAGTCTTAGTGGTTACATATAGCGTTTCTCCCTGGAGGAGGTGTCCTGTGTGACGCTGACATTCCAATGGTGTGTGTCTGTGTCTGTGTCTGTGTCTGTGTGTGTGTCTGTGTGTGTGTCTGTGTGTGTGTCTGTGTGTGTGTCTGTCTCTGTATGTATGTGACTGTCTAAAAACGGTTTTGAGCTTTCTATCCCTGTGATGTATATTTCTGACATAATGAAGCTGCCTCGCTGTACGTATAGGTAAATAATGCCTGCTCTGCTGCCCTGTACATGAACATAAGCTTAAAGAATGGTTATACAATGCCCTATACTATAGTATGATAGCCTGTAATTGCTTCGCTATGGTGGTGCAACAGTTAATGCGCTAATGGCAGCAGTCTGTATTTGCCAAGCAAAGTAGTTGTTACCTGTGATTGAGTCCTCCAGAGAAAACAGACAACCCGGACATTCCTGTGACATGATGGCTGCTCCGTCAATAAATATCCTTCTATTTCTGTTTGGGAAATAAATGAGGGAGGCTAAAACTGGGCACACTGCAGTCCTATGTAAGGAGACAGTGCCTACATTTGTCAGCCTAGTTAAATGATTCATGTGGCTTTGTTTGTTTTTTGTTAAGCTACAGTAGATCTAATCTAAGTAGATTAGAAAAATTATCTTTAAAGGGAATTTGTGAGCAGGTTATATAAACTAATCTAGTAGCAGCACAATGTAGGGCCAGAGACCCTGATTCTAGTGATATATCACTTACTAGGCTGCTTGCTTTAGTGTTGATAATTTCCTGCTGATAAAACTAATTTTTATCACTAGATGATTAGGAAACCTGTTGCCGTGTAGTTCTCCATATTCCTAACCTTTGTGTAACCCCGCCCCCACAACTGATTGCCAGATCTCTGTGTACACTGTGCATAGGCATAAAGCTGCCAATCGGTGGTATGGGTGGGGTTATACAGAGCTCATCATTGAGAAAACTGCTAAATCTAAATCCAGTGCCTAGCCACGTGTATGCAGGTCATGATGTGTGTTCTGGGGCATTGTCTATGATGAGCGGTATGGCTCGCCATGTCTGTGAAAGTGTGCAGCTTCTTATTGTGGACAGCTGATTGTTACCGCTCCTTGCAGGATGTGCATCCTGTGTATTGAGCTCTGAACACAAGCAGCACTGCTTAATGAGTGCTATCAGAAATTACATCAAGAAAGGTATTTACAGTGCTCACTCTGTGCATAAATCATTGTCACATGCCTAAAGGTCTGTAGCAAAGCTGGGGATATGACCTTGAGTGGCACGGTCACCATCTGAGCCTAGCCTTGTATCAAACTAAAGATACAAAGTAGCCAGTTTGCCCTTAAAGGGCTTGTCCAGTTAAGTCAACCCAATGCCCATATAATCTATTAGCGAATACTGATTATTACAGACTAGTTGTCTGTTTAGCACTTTCTTTTTTACTGTAGCCTTCACTGATGAACAGCTCATCTTTAGTAAATCAACTGATGACACACTGTTTAAGTCCCTCAACCCCTGCAGCCAATCAAAGACCGCAGTGGTCCTGTAACAGGTCAAGCGTGATGTCAAAACTGCTGGTGCTGACGCAGGCCACTCTGCAATCTGCGCTGAATCCACAGGGGAGAGCAGGTGAGTATAAGAGACATTATTTTCAGAGAATCCAAGCCCTAGCCAACATTGTATTTAGACCAGGCAAACCCTTTAAGGGCACAACCAATATAGCTGCACATCCTACATTTTAGTTTTGTAGTATAGTCCCCTAGTCAAACCTTGGTATCTACTTTAACCTGTGGTTTACATATATAAGACTGATTTTGAGTTAAAAACAAACAAGTGAGTATAAGAAGACTACAGATTCTTCTTCACTCCGAGAACGCTTGCGACGTAGTGCCTGGTGTAGGTGGTGACATGTCGTCTACACACTGACTGCAGCTGTAAGCTGCCACTGTCTGATGTGCTGTCTGTATGGATGGCAGGTTAGTGACCTCAGTGGGTCTTTAGATGGTTTGAGGTTTGAATAAAATGGTTTGGGAACCTCTACCAATAAACTGGCAGCTATCCCTTCTGCCAGGGTTAAAGGAAATCTGACAACACTTTTTTGCTACCTTATCTGAGAGCCGCGTGAATGTAGGCAAAGAGAATCTAAATCCAATGATGTATCACTTAGATTACTGGGTGCAGCGGGTAACACACATTCAGAATTTTTAGATTTATCAATGCAGCAGGGCTGAGAGAGCTGTCCTGCCTACACCAGGCTCTGTAGGTATTGAATATTGGCAATGAGGTGCCAATCAGAGGGACAACATGGCCATCCACACTAATGTTCCTGCTGCTTAAACATTACAAATAAAAAGCACAGACCTTGACAAGACATGCATCCCTGAATTTTATCTTTTAATCCTTACAGCTTGCTGTCTTCAGCTTACATAGCAAAAACCAGCCGACAAGATTCCCTTTTAGTTGCCCTCCCACTCCAGTGTTACTTCTTTGTTTTGTGATCATATTGGACAATATGGAATATAATGGGAAAAAACTGACCATGCTTGAGGTATTTGTTATTTTATACACTGCTGATTTTGCAAGTTTTCCCACCTATAAAGAATGGAGAGGTCTGTAAGTTTTATTGTAGGTACACTTCAACTGTGACAGACGGAATAAAAAAAAAATCCTGAAAATCCGATTGTTGGATTTTGAAATAATTAATTTGCATTTTATTGCATGAAGTATTTGATACAATAGAAAAACAGAGTTTGAGCTTCCTCCAAAGATTTTCTATTGGGTTCAGGTCTGGAGACTGATAGGCCACTCCAGCACCTTGAAATTCTTCTTACAGAGCTACTCCTTAGTTGACCTGGCTGTGTGTTTAAGGTTTTTGTCATGCTGGAATACCCAGCGACGGCCCATCTTCAATGCTCTAATGCCTGCTTTACACGCTTCAATAAATCTTTCAATCCGTCGTCGGGGTCAAGTTGTAAGTGACGCACATCCTGCATCGTTCGTGACGTATTTGCGTGTGACACCTACGTGCAATCAAGATTGAACTAAAATACGGTGATCGCATACACGTCGTTTATTCCTCATACATTGGGCGTTTTGTTGTATGAACCTAGTGAATTGTAACGTGTGACATCCCTCATACGATTTTGGTGTCTGTGGCTATGTGCGCAGGTGTGCGCTCTGCACCGCAGCTTAAAAAAGGTCCGCTTCAGAGCGCAGCTGAAAAGCTGCGTTCTGAAGCGCCTCACAATGTCTGTCATGCACTAATCTCTGTCAGTCGGTCACTATCTCTGTCCCTCACTCTCTGTCCATGTCAGTCTATCCCCCTCTCTCATATACTCACCGATCCCCGATCCCCGGCTCTGCACGGCATTCACACTGCTCCGGCGGCTTTTACTGTTTTGAAAAAGCCGGCCGCCCATTAAACAATCTCATATTCCCTGCTTTACCCGCCCACCGGCGCCTATGATTGGTTACAGTGAGACACGCCCCCACGCTGAGTGACAGGTGTCACACTGCACCCAATCACAGCAGCCGGTGGGCGTGTCTATTCTGTGCAGTGAAATAAATAATTAAATAATTTAAAAAAACGGCGTGCGGTCCCCCCAATTTTAAAACCAGCCAGATAAAGCCATACGGCTGAAGGCTGGTATTCTCAGGATGGGGAGCTCCACGTTATGGGGAGCCCCCCAGCCTAACAATATCAGCCAACAGCCGCACAGAATTGCCGCATATATTATATGCGGCAGTTCTGGGACTGTACCCGGCTCTTCCCGATTTGCCCTGGTGCGTTGGCAAATCGGGGTAATAAGGAGTTATTGGCAGCCCATAGCTGCCAATAAGTCCTAGATTAATCATGTCAGGCGTCTATGAGACACCCTCTATGATTAATCTGTAAATTACAGTAAATAAACACACACACCCGAAAAATCCTTTATTAGAAATAAAAAACACAAACATATACCCTGGTTCACCACTTTAATCAGCCCCAAAAAGCCCTCCTTGTCCGGCGTAATCCAGGATGGTCCAGCGTCGCATCCAGTGCTGCTGCATGGAGGTGACCGGAGCTGCAGCAGACACAGCCGCTCCGGTCACCTCCACACAGCAAATGAAGACAGCCGGCGATCAGCTGAGCTGTCACTGAGGTTACCCGCTGTCACTGGATCCAGCGGTGGATGCAGCGGTGGCCGCGGGTAACCTCAGTGACAGCTCAGCTGATCGCGCTACTCACCTCAGTTGCTGCGTGGAGGTGAGAGGAGCAGCGGTGAGTAGCGCGATCAGCTGAGCGGTCACTGAGCTTACCCGCGGCCACCGCTGCATCCACCTCTGGATCCAGTGACAGCGGGTAACCTCAGTGACAGCTCAGCTGATCGCGCGGCTGTCTTCATTTGCTGTGTGGAGCTGATAGGAGCGGCGGTGTATTCTGCAGCTCCTGTCACCTTCATGCAGCACAGCTGGACGCGACGCTGGACCATCCTGGAGTACGCCGGACAAGGAGGGCTTTTTGGGGCTGATTAAAGTGGTGAACCAGGGTATATGTTTGTGTTTTTTATTTCTAATAAAGGATTTTTCGGGTGTGTGTGTTTATTTACTGTAATTTACAGATTAATCATGGAGGGTGTCTCATAGACGCCTGACATGATTAATCTAGGACTTATTGGCAGCTATGGGCTGCCAATAACTCCTTATTACCCCGATTTGCCAACGCACCAGGGCAAATCGGGAAGAGCCGGGTACAGTCCCAGAACTGCCGCATCTAATGTATGCGGCAATTCTGGGCGGCTGTTGGCTGATATTGTTAGGCTGGGGGGCTCCCCATAACGTGGAGCTCCCCATCCTGAGAATACCAGCCTTCAGCCGTATGGCTTTATCTGGCTGGTTTTAAAATTGGGGGGACCGCACGCCGTTTTTTTTTAATTATTTAATTATTTATTTCACTGCACAGAATAGACACGCCCACCGGCTGCTGTGATTGGGTGCAGTGTGACACCTGTCACTCAGCGTGGGGGCGTGTCTCACTGTAACCAATCATAGGCGCTGGTGGGCGGGGAAAGCAGGGAATACGAGATTGTTTAATGGGCGGCCGGCTTTTTCAAAACAGTAAAAGCCGCCGGAGCAGTGTGAATGCCGTGCAGCGTCGGGGATCGGTGAGTATATGAGAGACGGCTGCTCAATTCACTTACTCAGGAGTTTAGTGGTCACCGGTGAATCCTTCACAGGTGACCGCTAATCAGGACGCGACACAGACAGAGCCGCAGCATGACAATGAAGTCGGGTGAAGTTCACCCGAGTTCATTCTGACAGTGCGGCTCTGTCTGTGTCTGCTGTCATCTGCCATTCAGCTCTGCTACATGGCTGTCTGTGTCTGCTGTTAGCGGCCATGTAGCAGAGCTAAATGGCAGATGACATAGTAAAAACGCATCCCTACACATTACACACGCTTGGCAAGTCAATAAATAAAAAAAAAAGGGTGTCCAATGCATACGTCACAGAACACATGATCTAAAGGATCGCACATAACATTGATCAATTTAACATAGACTACTAACGCACGTGTGACAGCAAATGAACGACCTACGTGCAATCTCATTCAATCGCATATGCGACCTGGGCGTGTCACATCGCATACGAGATCGCACACCTAATTGTAAGGTGTAAAGCTGGCTTAACTGGGGGAACGAGATTATTGGCCAAAATCTCGCGATACATTACCCCATACATTCTCCCTCCATACGGTGCAGTTGTCTTGTCTCCTTTGCAGAAAAGCACTCTCAAAGAATGATGTTTCCACCCCCATATGTTTGTGACAGTGTTCTTTGGGTCAGACTCATCCTTTTTCTTCCTCCAAACACGGCAAGGGGAGTTAATACCAAAAGGTTCTATTTTGGTCTCATCTGACCACATAACCTTCTCCTATACCTCTTCTGCATCATCCAGATGGTCATTGGCGAACTTAAAACAGGCCTGGATGTGTGCTGGCATGAGCAGGGGGACCTTGTGTTGTGTATTACTAATAGTAATAGTTGAGACGCTGTCCCAGCTCTCTTCAGGTCATTGACTAGGACCTCTTATGTAGTTCTGGGCTGATTCCTGACCTTTCTCAGAATCATCCTTACCCCACTAGGCGAGATCTTGCATGGAGTCCCAGACAGAGTCAAATTGACAGTAACCTTGTTTTTTCCATTTTCTAATAATTGCGCCAACAGTTGTGGCCTTCTCGCCAAGCTGCTTGCCTAGTATTCTGTAGCCCATGTCAGCCTTGTGCAGGTCTACAATATTGTCCCCGGTGTCCTTAGACAGCTCTTTGGTCTTGGCTATGGTGGAGAGGTTGGAGTGTGATGATTGAGTGTGTGGACAGGTGTCTGTTATACAGGTAATGGGTTCAAACAGGTGCAATGAATACAGGTAATGAGTGCAGAGTAGGAGGGCTTCTTAAAGAAAAAAATAACAGGTCTATGAGAGCCAAAATTCCTGCTGGTTTTTAGCTGATCCAATACTTATTTCATGCAATAAAATGCAAATTATTAAAAAATTCCTACAATGTGATTTTCTGGATTTTTTTTTTCTATTCTGCCTGTTACAGTTGAAGTGTACTTACGATAGAAATGACAGACCTTTCCATTGTTTGTAGGTGGGAAAACTTGCTAAATCAGCAGTGCATCAAACGCTTATTTTTTTCCCTGCTGTATATAGGCCGTATCGATACTATTCTAATTGTCTTGTGAACAGCTGATGAGCAGTGACAGGCATAGAGATTTTTTCCTGTGACCCTGAAAAAATGCCTCAGTAGTTTGGATTCTTACCAGTCATTACCTCATCCTATTTTTATCAGAGGATAAGGCCATTAATGTTCCAAACAAGCTCCAAATTAAACCCCTACCAAGAGAGGGTGGAAATGCAGGCATTCTGTCACTATTACACACCAATCCATTGTGTTAACTCAGAGTTGTGGCATTGTTTCTCTATAATTTCTGTAGTGGATACAGAATAGTGTATGGGGACAATGGGAAGACTTAAGGGGGCTTTACACGCTACGATATTTCTAGCAATTGCTAGCGATATCGTATGCAAAAGCACCCGCCCCCCGTCGTGCATGCGATTTCGTGTGATCGCTGCCGCAGCGAACATTATCGCTACGGCAGCGTCACACGCACTTACCTGGTCGTCGTCGTCGCTGTGACTGCCGAACAATCCCTCCCTCAAGGGGGAGGGAAGTTCGGCATCACAGCGACGTCACTAAGTGGCCGGCCAATCAAAGCGGAGGGGCGGAGATGAGCGGGATGTAACATCCCGCCCACCTCCTTCCTTCCACATTGCAGCCGGCGGCAGGTAAGGAGACGTTCCTTGCTCCTGCGGTGTCACACACAGCGATGTGTGCTGCCGCAGGAGCGACGAACAACATCGATAATCAACCATTACCGATTTTTGGTTTTGGAACGACCTCTCCATGGTGAACGATTTTCACCATTTTTGAGGTTGCTTAAGGTCGCTGGTGTTACACTCTGCGATATCGTTAATGACGCCGGATGTGCGTCACTAACAACGTGACCACAACGATAAAACATTAACGATATCATAGGCGTGTAAAGCCCCCTTTAGAATAGCACCAGCTGGTGACAGATCTGCCTCTACAGTAGTAGACTGGTTGTAACATTTTGATGTTCATTTACTGGTCAGCCAGATTAGATTTAAAGGCTTATTCCTATCTCCAAGATGCTATCCCCATATGTAGTAGGAATAATGATTATGATAATAATAATCGCGAATACCTCCAATTAGAAATGTAGTATAGTTCCTTTGATATAGCCATGTCTCCTACCACTCTCCACAGTTTATGTCCACTCCTTCAGTGACAGTCAGTTAGTTGCTCGTGGTCATAACCATGGATATCTGCAATGCCCTGCACATGAGGTAAGAGACATGGCTACATCAGGAGAACATGTCTAATTGGAGGCATTTGCTAATATTATTATAATTATTATTATTATTATTATTATTTCACCTACTACATATTGGGATAGCATCATGGTCATGGGAAAACCTCCTTAAATAGTCTGTCAGCACAAATTGATGGTTCAAACAAAGTACAGTCTGTGAGGATGGAACAGAATCTGTCTTAGGGTACACTCACACGAGCGTATGAATCGGAGGAGTACATTGTGATAAAATCTCACATTGCACTCAGACTAAAGTTATTCAATGAGACAGAGCAGATCTGCGTTTTTTTTCTCATGCCGAGTCAGGGTGAGAGAAGATTTGCAGCATGCTGTGTTTGTCAGCATATAACAGATCACACTCACTCATACAAGTCTATGGGTACGTGTGAAACGTCGGACTGAACTCTGATGTCGTCCGAGCGCAATCCGACATACACAGAGACCGATAATTGAGGAGATGGAGAGATTATTCTCCCTCTTCTTCTCACCTGTGATCTGATCCCCACATGTTAGAGTACCTGAGCACAGTATAATGACACTCTGCTCACGCTCGCAGCAGAGATTGAGCAGCGTGTCATTAGCTTATCGCATCCAATGCTATATGCTCATTTGATCCTGGCCTTAGGTATATATTAGTAAGGGCCACAAAATACCCCATTCGGGTTTGTGTGATGTGCCCTAGACCCGATCCATCGGTCTGTGTCTCTGTACAGCCAGTGTACATGTAATAGTGGGTGTCCATTTTCTACTGTGTCTATCAGCATATAAACCTTACCAGGTATTGTACACACTTTATCAAGGTTTCCAAACTTGGAGCTTAGTACCTAGCTATTGCTGAGTAGAACAGCCTGTCTGATTTGCCTGTTTGGTCATGTATAACCGTCCAGTACGGTTTGTCCCTGTGTGTAATGCAGATGTCTTTTTCTGCACAGAGAATTCAGCCATTATCCCTGTGGGATGGACACCGGATAAGTGAGAAGTGTTGGGAATAGCCCAGTATTTCCTCCAGTGACCAGTGCCGTTCACACCCTCCTGCCTACTCCCTTCACACTTCCGCACTAGGTTTTGACAAGGGGTGCCATGCCGCAGCAGAGTGCCCTTCGCTGTCAGTAAACACTCCCATCTAATTTCCTGCCTTTGTAACACTATCACATGTATCCCAGTACGGTGCAGCAGCCGTGTCCAATCTAGCTTTGGCAGACTTGTCTGCCCCAGGTCACCGCCATTTCATTTCCTCTTCTGGTCAAGAAATATTTGCAGCCATGAAGTGGCAGTCTGTTTATTCAGATCAGAAAAATGTATTGATGTGGACCATTATTCTGGCATTGTAAAATGCTATGGTGTGAAGTGTCAACCATAGTATGGTCCCGTGTTTTAGAAGTGTGGAGATGTCCCTTTCGTCCGGTGGCTCCTACCTTATTGATTGATAAAATAACATGCATGTAGGTAATGTGATAGCCATATGTAACTTGGTGTTTTTTAAGCGAGCTCTGCCTAAATGGATGGATCTGGAGAAAAAGGGGTCATGGCAAAGTGCAGCCAGCAAATTCATGAGGAGTACCAGGAGAACCCTACCACTAGAAGGATCTTCTTCATGTGATTAGTTAGTGGTCAGGGATGTCTTACATGCGTAAAGCGGGAACTCTTTTGGTAACAACAAAAATGTGTACGTGAGTGCTTTATTCATAGTCATTGTCTGAAGTATAACGGCACGGTCTACAAGAGAAGCGCTGCGCCGATACCACATGTGGGGTTCAGGGGCATCGGTGATTTCACTGTAGGGGCTGGCTACAGGATTGGGGCGTAGAAGACATAAATCTGACGATATGAAGAAGCTTGTACGGTCACAGGGTCATACTGCTTGCTCTTACTTATTCCAGGTCATGGCCAATTCTGGAGCACTTGCTAGCCTTAATAGCCTACACACGAATGAGGTATACAGATTGGCATCACATCCGCCTCAATATCTGTATCTGTACACACATCATGTTATTATAACCCTGGGCTGTGCCAGCAATTAGGACGTAGAAACCGGTACAGATTTGTTGTGAAAATATAATAAAAATGTTTTTCATTCTTGACCCAGATGATCACAATTTGTTTTTCTTTAGCATTGGAGGACATAACTCCTGTGGTGATACACGTGTGCTACAGAGTACACCTAGAATGTTTTTGTATCATTTATATGCCGACCTGACAAATGATCCTCTTGTATTTTTTCATCAAATTGCTGAAAATTGGGACATCATCAGTTTTTGATCACACATTATACTTTTGCAATTTTGTTTTTTATTTTTAATACTAATTAAAATCGGCTTTTTAAAGCACCAGCAAAAGCTATGGGACTTCAGATGCACCCACTTGTTTTTTCCTTCTGAATCGGAAAAATGCATTTGTGAATTTTGATCTGCATTTTTTAAATCTGCAGCATATTAATTCTTACAGCGTATTTTAACCCATAGAAAGCAATGAGAATGTGGAAAAAAATGCTGCAAAAAAACACAACCTTGCGTTTTTGCTACCTACTTGATTAAGCATGTGCTGTAGACAAATGACACATCTCTGCACAAAAGCAGCAAAACTTGCAACTTTTTAGTCCCATGATAGAAGACAAAATAAACCCTGCAACATCGCAACGAGAGAACGTAGCCTAACCGTCCATAAGAAACTGCCATCAACCCACTTGTTGTTTTATGTGATCCAGCAGTATTGGGATGACACTGGGTTACTTGATAACTTGATGACCTGAACTCTGTAAATTTGCCTGAAGTTATCTATTAACAATGTAATCTGCTGTCTCCATTTTATCAGGATCTAAAGAGGACTGCAGCAGTCAGGCCAAAGTATCTACTGAATGTTACGCTTCCAGTGCACAAACCATCAACAGACAAGGAGTCTCCAAGCTTGAGAGGCTGAACATTGTGAAAGATGGCGATGAAGTGTTCTTAGCATCAACTAACTTTGTGGCTGCAAATGAGCTCTGCTGTGAAAACACGGCTTCTTCTGTTTCTGGTAATAGTCTAATATTGCTAAGACAAAATATATGGCATATCCATAGGTTATGATATGAAGGGATGTCTGAATGGTCTGGATGCCATGGCCTTTACTTCCTGTGCAAGGCTATGTTCACATTTCCGTTTTTTTGCATCAGTCACCTGCGTTGCTTAACGCTTGTGACTGATGCGTTGTACAACAGGTGACAAGAAATGGAGTTTCTTGTCATGAGAAAGCGGATTCCATTGAGAGAAAGAGAACGATCAGCTGATCTCTCTGAAAAGCCAGCCACCGGCGATCAGCTGATCTCTCTGGAAAGCCGGGCGATCAGCTGATCTCTCTGAAAAGCTGGGCACCGGGTGATCAGCTGATCTCTCTGAAAAGCTGGGCACCGGGAGATCAGCTGATCGTTCTCAAAAGCCGATCAGCTGATTGCTCTGAAAAGCCGCCCACCGGGCGATCATTTCAGTTTAAAACCTGCGGGTGGGAATTGGGGGAGGGAATGAGGAATTTTACATGATTTTGGACGTTCTGCTGGGCATGCTCAGTAAAACGTGACGGATTCCTGCACTAGAATCCGTTGCGTGACACAGGATAACTGAATCCTGCACCATAGACTTACATTATGCCTCCTGACTGATTCCAACGGAATCCTGCGGGGTGCGTTTTATTTTCTGCAACAAAAAATGTTGCATGCTGTGTCCCCCCCCGCCCGACGGTCAGTCAGTAAACGACTGATGTGGCGGATGCAATGCAGGGTCATCAGTCACAATCCGCCGCTCATACAAGTCTATGGCAAACAACGGAATCCGCCAAACTGATTGCGTTGTTTGTCAGAGCGGCGGATTGTGACTGATCCTAAACAACGGAAATGTGAACATAGCCTAATAGAGCAAAACTGCAATGACTGATACTGTGTCTGTCACTTCTGTTTTCCTTTTTCCACCATTGGTTAAAGGGGATATCAGCAGATAAAAATTCCAGTTCTCTTAGTTGATGTCAGAGATCAAACATATGTCAGTTGTCAGACTACCTACAGAAACCCCATTCCTAAACAGACTTCGACATAAGGATGTACACTGACCTTTATAGGCTTCTTGTTTAAAAATATATTGAGCTAACATGTCCCTGCGCTATTTCCATAAACTAATGTATACTAAGACAGTGCAAAATTAAACCCCTACTCAGTCGGGAAATTAAGCCCTAGACACATTACTGTTGACTTCTGGAGCTATCCTGGGTATATACTAATCATAGGGCAAATATATGACCCGAACGCGACATAACACTAATAAGGACGCTTAGGCCTAAAAGAACCAAGAGCTCTCAGTTCTGGTTCTCATACACTATAACACAACTAGTGACCTGTCCCTCTCTGTCCCACTTGTTTTCATATACATCCATACTTTAATTGATGTAATATCTCCCAGCAAGTTCTGTAATTTTAAGGTAACCTATTTATAGACTGTATTGCCCTTCCTTGTCATGTCGGTGATCTCCCCTCACTGATCTGACACGGAGTATTGAGATTCTCGATCATAATGTGTTTTTAAGGTTTTTCAGTCAGGAACTAGTAGTGAATGATTCCTGCTACCAAGCTATTACTATAATTAGGATTGATATTTTGGACAGGTCTTTAACATTGAAGGGTGCTTTACACGAGATGATCTTTCGTGCGATAGATCGTCGGAGTCACGGTTTTGGTGACGCACATCCGAAATCTGGCTGTGAGACTCCTCCGAGCGACGCATTATCGCTCACAAATCGTGAGTCGTGTACTCGTCGCTCGGTTTCATAATCTCGTTTAATTAAAATGGCGCCAGTTGCTCATCGTTACCGGGGTAGCACACGCCGCTCCGTGTGACACCCCGGGAACGATGAACAGCATTTTACCTCCGTCTCGCTGCACCCGCCGACAATGCGGAAAGAAGGAGGTGGGTGGGATGTTTATGTCCCGCTCATCTCCGCCCCTCCGCTTCTATTGGCCAGCCGCTGTGTGACATCGCTGTGACGCCGAACGTCCCTCCCCCTTCAGGAAGAGGATGTTCGCCGCCCACAGCGACGTCGCACAGCAGGTAAGTGCGTGTGACTGGGATTAACGACTTTGTGCGCCACGGGCAACTAATTGCCCATGACGCACAAACTACGGGGGCGGGTACGATCGATCGTGAAATTGCACGATAGATCGTACCGTGTAAAGCAGGCTTGAGACATACTAAAGAAGCGTTTTGGGTCTTTGGTTCAATATTCTACTACCTTACTACTTGTTCTTCTTTCCTTCTCTGTATTAGTGAGTACAAGCAGCCACAGTGCCCTAAAGTCCATCATGAAGAGAAAAGATGAGAAGAAAGAATCCTCAAAAGCAAAGAAAAACCTTCAGTTTGTTGGTATCAATGGCGGGTAAGCATGGAAAACGCTGCTAGAGAAAGAATGTGCTGGGTTATAGGTCTTTGGACTATTAAGGCCGGATTCACACAACCTTGTGTCACGGTGCAGTTATGAGAATCACGGACTGGCTGCAGGTCTCCTGAGATGAACTTGATAGCCTTGATGTGTCCTTGTGAAGTTGTTGAGTTACGGTCTGGAGAAACACTGTTGGTCTGTGCTTCATGGAAAGTAAAGGGTACACGCTGCGACATCGCTAACGATATATCGTCGGGGTCACATCGTTAGTGACGCACATCCGGCGCTGTTAGCGACATTGCAGCGTATGACACCAAGGAGCGACTATCAACGAGTGCAAAAACGTGAAAAATCCTTGCTCGTTGACACATCGCTCCTTTTCCAAATATCGTTGCTGCTGCAGGTACGATGTTCGTTGTTCCTGCGGCACGCACTATGTGTGACACCGCAGGAACGACGAACATCTCCTTACTTGCGTCCACCGGCAATGAGGAAGGAAGGAGGTGGGCGGCATGTTCCGGCCGCTCATCTCCGCCCCTCCTCTGCTATTGGGTGGCCGCTTAGTGACGCCGCAGTGACGCCGCTATGATGCCGAACGCACCTCCCCCTTGAAGGAGGGATTGTTCAGCGGTCACAGCAACGTCCCTAAGCAGGTATGTGCATGTGACGCTGCCGTAGCGATAATGTTCGCTACGGCAGCGATCATCACATATCGCACCAACGACGGGGGCGAGTGCTAACGCTCGCAACATCGCTAGCGATGTTGCAGCATGTAAAGCACCCTTTACACTTGGATGTGTGAGTGCAGGCTAAGGATACATTCACAGATCCATGTGCTGATCTTATTTGTTTCTTCAGAAGTACACAAAGAATTTCATTGATCCATACACACATCTTTAAAATGGATCAGTGTGTTCAATCCGTGAGACTCTGAGCAAGCCCCGTTTTCATCCATCTTGTAAATCAGACTCCTCCATTAAGTCTGTGGGAATCTGTACAAGACGGATGAAACATGGAAGACATACTTTGTACTTTAACTTTCCATTCATGTTTCATAAATTTTCCACTGACCCATTGCTAAGAAGGAATGGATAAATTAAAGTTCAGATAGTCTACCTAATTAGTTTTTGAAAATGAATTGAGAAAAAAAATGGCACGCAACACAGATGAAAAACTGTCCGTTTCTGAATTTAGCCTTAAAGTGTACTTCTGAGCGATATGATTTGAAAGAGGGACGCATGCATGCTCATGATATTCTCTCTCCCTGGTAATGTGCAGTCAAGCTGGGTGTATGTCCCTGGCTTTATCAGTGCACGGTGCACACCAAGGGCAGTGTATTTCAGTGTCAATATAGTTCTCAGTGGTTGGTGTGCTTCATTGTTGGCATATGGGGTCTATAAGACTGGCCGTATGTCTTTGGCCAATAAAGGTGGAGCTCCTCTGCCGCTCTGTATCACTGCCGGCCTCCTCGGCATGCGCAATGTGCCAATGAAGTCAAGAACGTACACCTGGCTTCATTGTGCATTGTTAGAGAGGGAGAATATTGCCAAATTTACAAGATTTCCAAAGAGCTAGAGGTGACACCACCCTTGGAAATCCTATCGCTTGCAGAATTACAATTACAGATTTAATTCAAAGTGTTAATAGAGCTAGAGGATTTTCATGTTCTTATAGAGAGGTTATAAAACTCTTACTGTACTAATCTGAACAGCGTTAAGATCTTAAGTGTATACTTTTCAGGTATGAAACCACATCTAGTGATGAATCCAGCTCAGATGGAAGTTCATCCACAGATTCGGATGATGAACGTGAGGAAGAGGAAAGCTTTAATGAGGGCTCGGAAGTGATAAAACAGGTCATAGCAAGTGGACAAACAGAAGTCACTGAGCCAAAAAGTGATACAGAGAAGGAGACTGAGAAAGTGGAAATTCGAGAAAGGTATAGTGCTGTGTTAGCGCAGGTGCAATATTCTATTATCTCATGGTCTCCGTTACATGTCTGTAAAAGCGCAGGATTAACTTTTATTGTGGCATTTCATTAAGTCTGCATTAATTGGGAAAGTCATACTGCGCTGTGTGCACAGTATTGTGCATTTTATGATATAGTCTTCGGATTCCTGAAGTATTAATCTGGTTTGTTTCCTATGCAGATATGAATTCAGTGAGAAGATGCTGTCCGCATGCAATCTTCTGAAAGGAGCAGTCGATGATCCTCGGGCTTTGTCAAGTAAAGATGTGGTAAGTACCCACTGACTGCTAATATTTTACTGTTGTCACAGTAATAAATAGTATAATTACTGGACCTTGAATCCAAAGATTATAGGCATTAGAAATTTGATTGTAGCTTAAAGAGGTGGTTCGCTAGTTAGTATTCATAGGCACATCGATATTATGTTGAGAAACAAGGTTTCTCTCAAAAACCTTGTGTTGTCAATAGTGCCTGTGAGCGGCGCTGTTGCGGTCAGCTCACCCCCCGTCACGTGACCCCCCCTGGCTTCGTCACCTCTGATGTCCGGTGATGTCAGGTCAACTTCCAGTTGACCTGACATCACCATGGCTGGCCCCAGTCTATGTGACTGACTGGGCTGTGGACGGCTTTTTACTGCTCATCACAGCCCAGCATCACAGGCCAGCATCTCCCTGCTCTCTTCTTCACTGCAGAGCACCGCAAGCAGGAGCGACGCTGGGCTGTGAGCAGTGAAACTGCGCCCACAGCCCAGTTCCTCACAGAGACTGGCTAGCCTCTGTGATGTCATGTCAACTTCTAGTTGACATGACCTCACCGGACATCAGATGTCACAAAGCCAGGTGGTCACGTGAAGGGGATGAGTGGAGAATAATAGTGCCGCTCAGAGGCAGAATTGGCAACATAAGGTGTTTGAGAGAAACATTGTTTCTCAACATAATATTGTTGTGCCTATGAAAACTAACTGCTGGACATTTGCAGTATTAGTTACATTAAAATCTGTATTTATCTTTATCCCCTATGCTGTGTGACTTCAGGCAAAGCAGTCTTTTTTTCAGTCAGGAGGTTGTGTTGTGTGGGGAATAGACCTGGAGCGGCAGAGGCTTCAGATCTACAAATAGCTCTTGAGCTTTATTTGCATATCAATTTTAAATTCTGATTTCTCAGTAAGTAGCAAAGCAACAAAACAAGCCATTTAAAAGTATTTCTGGACTTTGAAAAAGTTATATGCTTCTTTTAACCCTTTCAAATCTTTATCACATCACATATCAGTATGTCCTGGCCAACGTGTGTGTACAGGAGCTGTGCTCACATGATTGCCGACGGGAGCCCAGCTTATTTGAATGATGTGCCCCGGCTCTCACAGCAAGGAACTGTCCCTATGCCAACCCTGATTGTTTAACCCCCTAAACGCTGCAATCAATAGCAATTACTGCATTTAGAGGCTGGAAGAGGGAGTCATGCAATCTGGACCCCCGCAATGTGATCACAGGGCTGATCGTTGCTATGGCACCGCCTAGTCACCCAGCTACCGTAAGCCTGTCAGTGTAAAGCTGACAGGTATAATCCATTGAATTGCTTGTGTATTGCAATGAATTATACCAGTAATGAGTAATAAAAGTTAATGTCCCATATAGAGACTTTGTAAAAAAAGAATAAATAAATCATAAATCATTTTTTAAAAATTACAAAATAAAGATTAAAAAAATAAAATGATACCAATTAATATGTACAAAAATAAAAAAGTACACATTTGATATTGTACGTCTAAAAACCCGATCTATAAAACTGTCACATTTATCTCCTTCAGAGAACACTGTAAAATATAAAAATAATAGCATAAAACCCTACTTTTTCATCATGCCTCCAAAAAAGTGGAATAAAATGCGATCAAAAAGCCGCATGTAAATGAGAATAGTGACACAAAACCACATTGTCCTGCAAAAACAAGCTACATCAGCAAAAAAATAAAAAAAGTTATAGCTAACGGCCCTCCTCCTGTGACCGCAGATAACTTGACCTCAGGGGACCTCAATGAACTCAGTGACCTGACCTCAGCTGAGGTTATTGAAGTCACCTGAGGTAGTTACCTGCGGTCACAGGTGGAGATCCTTGGGAACCTCCAGCTGTTGCCGCAGCTGACCTGAGTGACTGCACCGCAGATCGAGCGGCTCACTCAGTCTCTGTCTGACGCTCACAGCAGGCAGTCATGGTCCTTTATCGCGCACTGTGACTTTAGATGTAGCAGAGCTAGAATCGTCATGGGACCTTATGGGTGCTTTTGTCTTTTTTTTATTTCAAATAAAGGATTTTTTTCGTTTATTTACTTTCGCTCACAGATTAGTAATGGGAGGTCTCATAGACGCCTCCCATTACTAATGTAGAGCTTAGTGGCAGCAGTGAGCTGCATTACCCTTATGTCATTAATCCCAGGTAAAGTGCTGGGATTGTTGCATCTAATGAATGAGGCAATCCTGGGCGGCTTCAGGCTGATATTTTTAGACTGGAGTTTGCCGAATAAGCACGGGTCTTCCCAACCTGAGGATATCAACCCCCAGCTTGTCGGGCTTTAGCTTGGCTGGGTATCAAAATTGAGGGGGACTGCACGCCGCTTTTTTGCCGCATGCAGTTCCTCTTATTTTGGTACACAGACAAGATAAGCACACGACTGGGGGCTGCAGCTTGTAGCTGTATGCTTTATCTGTGCTGGGTAGCATAATATGAGGGGACCCTATATCAATTTTATTTATTTTTACTGTACAATATAGACCCACAGACCGGGTCTGTGATTGGAAGTGTCAGACACGCTTTCACTCAGCAACCAATCACAGACGCCGGTGGGCAGGGGAAGCAGTGAATATATGAGTCTAATGAGCAGCCCCGGAAGTGAATGAGAGGCTGCAGGAGCAGTAACAGCGGCGCCGGTGACTCGGTAAGTATAATAGCGCACTTGCGGGTTTTTTTTTTTTATATTTTTAATACCCAAGTGCCGGGCCTGGCACTTGGGTACCTTTGAACTAACTCGGGTCGGACTTTACAGTCCAGGTCTGCCCATCACTATTTTTCACCCATTGAATAAAAAGAAACGCATAAAAACCGCATAGTAAACGCATGTGTTTTTGGATGCATTTTTCTGACAGGCAGCGTTTTTTCTGACCACAGCGTGAAGATTTGTGGTGAACACAACTGCAGCGTATGGACGTAGCCTTAGTGGTATAAGGCCATGTTCACACAGTTTGTTTTTTTTAACCTCAAAAAGGTACAAAAACGCACCCGTGGCAAAAACGCATGAAGATGCAGCTAAAAAAAGATGCAGTGTGGACCGCAAAATACTGTAGAAATCTCATAGACTTTGCTGGGGGAAGGAAATGCATGCATTTAGGTGCATTTTTGAGGTCCCAAAGATGGACCAAAAACACAGCAAAAGATGCAGTGTGTGAACATAGCATTAAAGTCTAAAAGCCTTCCCAGCGCCCTGTGCCCTTCTACTTCCTGTTAGCCGGGTATAATGAGCCTCGTAGATGGCTGAACACCCAGGCTTTGGGCTCTTTACATAGTAATTACTAGTACAGCCGGTTCCATCTGTACCATTTGTATGAGAACCAGTGCACAATATTGTTACAAGCTCTTATTACATGACTACATGGAGGAAATCTCTCCATTATTAATTGTAAGGTGTGCCATTGGTGAGAACAGAAAAACATTGCGCCCTATACTCGACATGCACTGCCCTAATTATATGTTGAGAACTGTTAATAAGATAATTTTGCCTCCATAAAGTCGCTGCTGGATGAAAAAATCATTGTAAGTGACTGAATTTTGTATTTTGTCGGCAGAGGCTGTGCTTGAACACTATACAAAATGAATGGTTCCGCGTTTCAAGTCAGAAGTCTGCCGTTCCAGCCATGGTAGAGGATTACATTGCAGCGTTTAAAGAGCTTTCTCATGCTGTCCTTCGCTACGTCATCAACATGGCAGACGGCAATGGGAACACCGCACTTCACTACAGCGTATCCCATTCCAATTTTGAGATTGTCAGACTATTGCTGGATGCAGGTGAGGCATTTCATCAGTACAGATAGTTTCCCCTGGCATACAGTAACATTGTATTTCCGTGGTAGTATACAGTCATGGCCTAAAGTGTTGGCACCCTTGAAAGTGTTCCAGAAAATTATTGCTATTACACGTTTTGTTACACACATATTTACTTCTTTATTGTGTACTGGAACAACACAAAAATAAAACCAGGCAAATTGGATACAATTTCAACCAAACTTTAAAAATGGTCCGGACAAAATTGTTGGCACCCTCAACTTAATATTTGGTTGCACACCGTTTGGATTAAATAACTGCAATCAATTACTTCCTAAAACAATCAACAAGCTTCTCACACCTCTCAAGCGGAATTTTGGACCACTGTCCTTTGTAAACTGTTCCACGTCTCACATATTTGAAGGTGCCTTCTCCCAACAGCAATTTTAAGATCTCTCCACAAGTGTTCAAAGGAATTTATATCTGGACTCATTGCTGGCCACTTCAGAACTCTGTTGCACTTTGTTTCCATCTATTTCTGGGTGCTTCTTGAAGTATGTTTGTTTGGGATAATTTTCCTGCTGGAAGGTGCATGACCTAGAACGCAAATCCAGCTTTCTGACACTGGGTACTACATTGCAACCCAAAATCCTTTGGTAATCTTCAGATTTCATGATGCATTGCACACAGTCGAGTCACCAAGTACCAGATGCAGTAAAACGACACCAAAACATCTTTGAGCTGCCACCACATATGACTGTAGGTACTGTGTTTTTTTTTTTCTTTGTAGGCCTCATTCTGTTTACAGCAAACAGTAGAATGATGTTCTTTACCAAAAAGCTCTACCGTGGTCTCATCTGTCCACAATTCGGAACGATTTTGGGTTACTTAAGTACATTTTGCAGTCTAGCTTTTTTATGTCTGTTTCAGCAGTGAGGCCCTCCTGGGTCTCCTGACATAGTTTCATTTCATTCAAATGTTGATGGGTAGTTTGCACTGACACTAATGCACCTGCAGATAACTTGAATTTCTTTGGAATGGCTGCTTATCCACCTTCCAGACTATCATGTGTTGCAAGCTTTCAGCAATTTTTCTCTGCCATCCACAGCCAGACAGGCTAGCTACAGTGCCATGGGTTGAAAACTTCTTGAAAATGTTGTGCACCGTGGACAAAGGAGCATTACGATGTCTGGGGATTAATTTGTAACCTAAAGATTGTTGATTTTTTTTCAATAATTTTGATCCTCAAGTCCCCAGACAGTTCTCTTCTCCTCTTTCTGTTCTCCATGCTTAGTGTGACACACAAAGATATTAAATGCAAAGATTTAGTCAGCTTCTCCTCTTTTTATCTGGTTTCAGGTGTGATTTTCGTATTGCCCACACCAATTACTTGCCACATGTGAGTTTGAACATTCATGTCATGCTGGAAACAAAGTTGTTTACCCACAATTTTGGAAAGGTGCCAACAGTTTTGTCCTGCTCATTTTTGGGATTGGGTGAAATTAAGTCCAATTTGTCTTTTTTTTCTTTTACTTTTTTTTTGTGGTGTTCCAATGCACACAAAGGAAATAAACGTGTATACCAAAACACATGTAATTGCAATAATTTTCTGGAACAATTTCAAGGGTGCCAATACTTTTGGTCATGGCTGTATTTCTGACACAAAATACTTTAGGTTACAGCATGTTATTTAGTTTCTTAAGGAAATTGCAATAAAATGCCACAGTGATGACCAGCAAGTATTCATCTCCTTACATGGAATTCAGTACAGCGATTACCCGAAAAAGATATCCAAAAGCTGGAAAGGAGTTTGGAGCTCTAGTCTTGCTATGCTGATAATAACTGTGCAAAAGCCCAGCATTTTAAAGACCACACAATGCAGTCTTAACCCTGATTTACTATCTACTTGTGTGGACAGTAAGACTATTACACAAGATTTCTTTATGATGGGAATTAGAAAAATGTTATTTTTCAGCTGTGATGCTCATTCTTTATTTCTAGTCCTTTGTATACATGAGAGCAGCATTGTCCCATTTATAAATGAGTAGTGTTCCAATCAGAAGAATAACAGAAAGCTGGAATGACTAAAATGAGCTAATGTTCTCTATTTCTTATGACTTCATGCTTACTAGAATGGCTTCTTTCTTTACAGATGTGTGTAATGTAAACCACCAGAACAAGGCTGGATACACTCCTATCATGCTTGCTGCCCTGGCAGCTGTGGAGGCAGCCAAGGATATGCAAGTGGTAGAGGAACTGTTCAGTTGTGGAGATGTCAATGCCAAAGCCAGTCAGGTATGTACTATAGTGTTCAAGCAAATACTCTATGGCAATAGAAACATCCTGCTCTTTCACTGTTCCTATCTGGCCTGTGAACCAGCATCCCAATTTAACTGATTTCTGCATCCTCAGGATGCAAATATTAATGAACCTACTGGTGAAGGAAGGAGCAGTGTGATCCTTCTTCTACCATTCAGCCTATGTAACTGAGTGTTTTAGCGATACACTCCCTAGATCACGCCTGCTGTGTAGCCTCAGTTTGAAAAGACCAAAAACTGGTGTAACATGGGAACAATGGCGAGGCTAGTTGTATTTTTGTCATTCACTTGTGGGGGGAATATGTGGAGCCATCATACTGTATTGGGGGGGAGGGGATCATACTTTGTGGGGATCATCTAACTCGTAAAGTGCAGTGTGGGGTCCATTAGACTGTTTGAGGGCTGTAAGGGCCACCATTCTGTATATAGGCAGCTTTAGGAGTCAGTATTCTATGGGTGGAATCATACTTTTTGTGGAGCTGTGGGAAGGGATCTGTTATTAGTGTTGATGCGATATTTAAGGGCTCATACTATGCGAGTTCTGTGGAGGCAATAACTTGAAGGGACAATCATACTATGTGAGGGGCTGTGGGGACCATCATACAGTGATGGGGAGCTGTAGGGAATCATATTGCGTGTATGGGCATCATACTGTTTTGGGGGGAGCTAGTGGTCACTGTACAAGGGCTGAATAACAGTAAAACTTTGATCTACTGCTTTTTATAACCTTTATGTAAAGCTGTATATTACATGGTTTTGATCTGCTCAATAATAGGCAATAAAATTAATATAAAATATGTTAATATTGAGCAGAATTAATTTCAGAGTATTAGTTCGGCACTTCACAACAGTCACGGTCTCCAATGTGGATCCTCATGAAAATGAATTGCTCACCCCTGCTCTGGTGTATTTGTTGATACCACTATTTAAGATTTTGGGTGCTATGTATCTACAAACACTGATACATTTATTCTGTTTCAGGCCGGCCAGACTGCTCTAATGTTAGCAGTGAGTCATGGAAGAATAGATATGGTCAAAGCCCTCTTGGTCTGTAGGGCAGATGTTAATATCCAGGATGATGAAGGCTCCACAGCTCTAATGTGCGCAAGCGAACATGGACATGTGGAGATAGTCAAGCTGCTACTGGCCCAGCCAGGCTGCAATGCTGCACTGGAGGACAATGTAAGTTAGTTCTTCCACAGTTTCTATTATCCTCCTGGATTTTGGTGAATAAAAATGGAAGAGAAAATCGAAATGAATGTAGCTGTAGATACTGGGACACTGAGAAAATAATAGCCCTATAACTGGTCTATCAGAAATTCTCCTGTAAGAAAGAAGTCATATTACATGGGCATTGCCATTACAGTGGAACCTTGGTTAACGAGAACAATCCGTTCTGGGAGTGTGCTTGTTAACCAAGTTACTCGTTCAGCAAAGCAAGAAAGGAAATTATTGCAATGCAGACAATTCGTTCCACAAATTGTCCCATCCTGGTCCCCTATTGTGTCATTCCACACATGCACAAACACACACAAACGCACACAAGCACGCATGCACACGCACATAGTATGCTCACCTTACCTTCTGTTCCATCGCCGGTCTCCTGGGACTTGCTGTTCACCAGTACGGGCTGTGTATCAGGTAACCATGACAACGAGGGAGGAACTTCCTCACCCAGAGCACTGACGTCAAAGGCAGGAGGCGCTTGACTCTGATTGGTCAGCGCGCTGCCTTTGAGTAGCGGTGACAGGGGAACTTCCTGGCTCATCGCGCTGCCTGCCGATACACAGCCTGGAGTGGCGAACTGAAGGACCCAGGAGGCCGGCAATGGAATTGAACGTACAAATATTATGCTCATCTTACCTTCCGTTCTATCACCGGCCTCCTGGGTCTTGTAGTTCGCCGCAAGGATTCTTCCCTCGTCGCGAACTACAAGAACCAGGAGGCCGGCGATGGAACGGAAGATAAGGTGAGCATAATACTGTATGTATGTGTGTGCGTGCGTGTTTGTGTTTGTGTGTGCTTGTGTGTGTTTGTGGGGACTGCAAGAGCGGGGCAGAGTGCGGTGGATGTACGGAACCGGTAGTGTGTGCGGTGAGAATTTTGCTCGTACAGCAAGGCTTTCTTGTAAACCGAGTTACAAATTTACAGAAAGCTTGTCTTGTTAAGCGAAATTCTCGTTAAGTGGGTTACTCGTTAAGCGAGGTTCCACTGTATTGAGCTTCTATTGTGTGATAAATGTCTGCTCTCATCCAGGACACTCCACTTTTAGAGGGTAATCTTGAATACAGTATCGTATATAGATATAAAGTGCGCAAACATTCCTTTTAAGGCCGCTTTACACGCTGCGATAACGGTACCGATATCGCTAGCGTGCGTTCCCGCCCCTATCGGTTGTGCGACACGGGCAAATCGCTGCCCGTGTCGCACAGCATCGGCCAGACCCGTCACACATACTTACCTTCCCTGCGACGTCGCTGTGACCAGCGAACCGCCTCCTTTCTAAGGGGGCGGTCTGTGCGGCGTCACAGCGACGTTACTGAGCGGCCGCCCAATAGAAGCGGAGGGGCGGAGATGAGCAAGACTTAACATCCCACCCACCTCCTTCCTTCCGCATTGGGGCCGGCGGCAGGTAAGAAGAGGTTCCTCGTTCCTGCGGCGTCACACGGAGCGATGTGTGCTGCCGCAGGAGTGACGAACTACTTCGTACCTGCAGCTCCAACGATATTTGAGAATGGACCCCCATGTCACCGATGAGCGATTTTGCACGTTTTTGCGACGATGCAAAATCGCTCATAGGTGTCACACGCAGCAACATCGCTAATGCGGCCGGATGTGCGTCACAAATTCCGTGACCCCAACGACTTCGCATTAGCGATGTCGTAGCGTGTAAAGCCCGCTTTAGTGTCTGCAGATGGTGAATTCAGTTCGATGTCCTAAACACAATGTCAGTCTACTGGGGACCAGTTCATAAGTTTAGGACTGTTCTGGTTTTGTGTAAGCTAAAAAATGCATCTGTGTAGAAGGCAGATGATCGGCAGCTGTGAAAATACTGTAAGTGTGGTCCTGGAGACTGGTCGTCTGACACATACAGTCTCTGCAAACGAGCACAGTCCTGTATGGTGACACCTTGTGTTACATGTAATAAAGACTAAACCAAATCCTAAACTTAAAAGATCTTTGCACCCATTTGTTCCTAGGACGGCAGCACAGCCTTGTCCATCGCCTTAGATGCTGGTCATAAGGATATTGGAGTCCTTCTGTACGCTCATGTTAATTTTTCAAAAGCCCCATCACAAGTAAGTAGTTGTACAATGAATATGCATCAGATATTTTTTCATCTGGTCTGTCTTTGGTGATATGGTGTTTTATAGCTGAATAATATATTGTCGTTTTTCTTCCCTTATGAGTATTGAAAGAGATGAACAACAAAGCATAGTAAAGATGCTCGTGAATTTCTTTAAAACCTGATTCCACTCTTACCTTCTTCCTGTAGGGGACTCCAAGGCTGGGCAAGAAGCTTCCACCAAGTCCAACACAGAGAAGTCCATTTGACAGTTAATATGGAGACGTTAATCCCTTCCGCCACCTTGGAGCTGCTGCTAACCATTACTGTGTATGACAGATACTGAATGTACTTTATGTGCCTGATTATACCAGCAGAAAAGGGCAACATGCGGACTAGATGAAGGCCCTGGAGTTTGCTACCTTGATCAAAGCTGGAACAGTGGATCTTAATCTTGGAGTCACTGAGTTATAGGTGGGGATTCTGGAACCAGTCAGCAGGTCCATCAAATAATACATGATCTGTCTAGCAATAAACATGTGGTTTCCATGTTAGAGTGCCATAGTGCCTTCAGCATTGTTCTGGGTGTTATCCTCAAAATATTTTCTGCATCCCATTCTGAACGGAGTAATGGATTGTCTCCACATGCAGCCCCTGAGCTGGCTCGCTGGCTATAAGCTGTCAATTGTAAAAGCCCTCAGTAGATCTGAATGGACTAAGAAAAGGCGTCAACCTGACTTTATGTATTATGTAACTTTTATATTAAAGATTATCTACAAATGTTGAGAAATTCAGTATTGGCTGTATATTTTATAATCTGTAAAAGAAGAGACTGGTGCATGGCCTGAGGACATGTACTCAATATATATTTATGTATGTGTTTTTAAATGTCTAGTACTATGTATTAATATCTGTACAATGGTATAAAAATCACAAGTCTTGGTCACACAGTATGTATGTCTCATAAGGAGAATAAGCTGTTCTCGTCCCTACATATTTATGTATTAGGCTGTCTTTCCTCTATTAGATCTGTATGTTTTTAAGCGTTTGAAGTGCCTTAGACTCTTGCCATATTTTCTCAATAAACTTTCATCATGTGGTTTTTATTCAATACACTTTTATTTTTTGCGCACCAGGGACTTTAAAGAGCTTTTAACATCTTCTTCTAAAGTGGTAGCATATTGCGAGGATATACCAAAATATTCTAATTAGTGAGAATTAGACCTACAGAACACCAAACGATCCAAAGAATGAATGGGACAAAGTGTAGATATAGTACTGTGTCCATTTCTACATTTTCTCTGCACAGCAACATTATTGATCACCTGGATGTGCAGGAAACTGCGGCATGGCATCATGCTATTCTCTAGTTCTCTGCACAGCTGGTAGCCGGGGTGCCTCTGTAAGGTAATAAAGCCCGTATTATTCCCCCCGCTCATTCTCCGGATCAAAGAGTAAAAGACATATAAGACATTAGTTTGTATGGAGTGAAGACATTAATAAATATAGCAACACAAAAAAGTAGATCTCAAGTGTGTGTACACGCACGCACACGTGTGTGTGTATATGTATATATATATATATATATATATATATATATATATATATATATATACGGTGTATGTATGTATATATATATATATATATATGTGTGTGTATGTATGTGTATATATATATATATATATATATATATATATATTAAAACCTATTATCGTTTCCAGGAGCAGATGGGAGCCCTGCAATCTTCTTCCTAAATGTCGGCATGCACATTGCCTCTCCAGATAAATAATAGGTCCGGCCCAACATCATGCATTCTTCGCATCGCAATAATGAACCCTATTGTACACATCCGAATAGGACTCCCAAGGATTTCAGCAGATAAGCGGTTCACAATTCCAGGGTCCTACAAATTGATTTGCTCATTAACCCCTTATTCACTGAGACGATTTTGATCTTTATAACCATAATCAAATGCTAACGTGTCATTTTGTGGTAATAACGTTGGAATGCTGCTACTCATTCCACTGATTCTCCGATTGTTTGTTTTCTTTGTGACGCATCATACTTTGTTATTGGTACATTTAGGTTGGTAGGTTTTGATGAAAAATTAGCAACTTATCACTTATTACTATCCAGTTTAGGAGTATAACTAACAGGACAAAAAGTTAAGAACATATACTTTGTCAGCAATTTTTTTTGCAAAGAATATTTACAAAACCTATTTTTACCAACCTATTCAGTTTTGACTTTGTGGGATTCAGGCTGAACCCCCAATTTGAACCGTTCATGTTAATGATGCTGATGGAGGCACTTTGGACACAACTGTCTGGGCTTTCATCTGAATAACATTTTTAGCGGAGTTAAATGGAAACCCTGTCCTAGGAGCTCTGTGGAGAACACAAGATATATATGGATAAGCAAAAATATCCATGAGTGAATATTAAAAATACATGAGTAATAAAGCATAATTGAAAAACCATGGAGAAACCTGTATGGTAACCCATGGAAGATTTGCAGTCCACAAAGATTAGACTAAAAACCGGAGAAAAAAGTGGAATATAATGCAAAACACATATATTTATTAAGGTGAAAAAGGATAATCTGAAAAGTGTACAATAAATATCTGAAAAAATAAGTTACAATAAATGGTACACAAGCAGCACACTGCTGGCACAAGATGGTATGGATACAGGATTACAAAAATCATCAATCCACAGTTACATATCAATTACCGTATTTTTCGGACTAAAAGATGCACTTTTTTTTCCTCCAAATTTGGGAAGAAAGTGTGGGGTACATTTTATAGTCCGGGGGAGCGGCTGTGGAGTAGGAGGGAGCGGCTGTGGAGTGGGAGGGAGAGGCTGTGGAGTGGGATCACAGGAGCCAGGGAGCGTCGCTGCTGCAGGAAGTCGGTGGCTGGAGAAACTACGTGTGCCCGCTGTTTAACGTAAACGAATTTTCATTAGCTGCTCCCCGCCCACCTCTCTCCGCTCTCTTCAGTCAGTGACCAGTGTGAGGAGCAGCAAATCAATACATGTTTAATTTAAACACCGGACACGCGTGGGTGCTCCAGCCGCTGGTTTCCTGCAGCGGCTGGAGAGACTGTTTGTCCGCTGTTTAAGAAGGAGGCAGGAGTAGGGTGCCGATGCAGTCATGTCTGGCCCGGAGGAAGTGCAGATCACTGAAGTGTCTGGGCCAGAGCAAGGCATACCATCACAGCACAGCCCGCAGTCTTTGTGCTGAGTGCTCACATTGCTTTGTTTGCTCCTGCCTCTGTAGTAGAAACAAAGTCTCCTGTAACTCAACAAGACCTGCAATGATGTAATGAAGAGACTAGGTCAGAGCAGCACAGAACAGCACAGTGCCCCGCCTCTTAATTACATCACCACAGGTCCTATTGAGTTACGGGAGACTTTGTTTCCAGTACAGAGGTTAGACCAAACTGAAAGCTAGGTGAGCATCACATATGTAAAATTAAAGCAATAAATATAGTATAGAAAGGCATTACTGTACACCTTGATGGGGTTGGATCATGCACACGCACACACACTTGGAGGATCACACATAAGGATTGGGAACATACATAATCCACGATGGGGGCCATATATACCTGGAAGGGGGCCAGAATCTGGGATATGAGTACAGAATTTGGGGATATTACCTCCATAACAGTGTCACAGCAGACCACCCCCATAAGTGTGTCATGACCACATTTTTTTACGTCAATTTTTTTTCTATTTTTTTTCCTCTAAAACGAGGGTGCATCTTATAATGTGGTGTGTCTTATAGTCCGAAAAATACAGTACATACAACAGTTTACATATCAAATAATAACAACCAGTGGCATATGAAAACAGGCAGGGTATAGCTGTAAACTGTTACATACCAGAAAGCAACCTTGGTTTAGAGTATTTGTAAAAAGAATTAAAGTGCCAGTAGTGCAGAACGGAAGGTCTGGGATTCACCTAGGAAGGGTAACGCGCGTTTACGTCTTTCTATGTAGTATGCTTCATCAGACCAGTGGGGGGAGAAGTGAAGAATTCTCCGTTTGAGGACCTTATATGTTCACCATGTGACGTATCACATGGTTAAAACCAAACAATCAGTGAACTGAACGGTGCATGCGTGGCCGACGCAGGTCTCACAGCGAGCCCGCATTGCGTCAGGCATACAGTTAGGTCCAGAAATATTTGGACAGTGACACAAGTTTTGTTATTTTAGCTGTTTACAAAAACATGTTCAGAAATACAATTATATATATAATATGGGCTGAAAGTGCACACTCCCAGCTGCAATATGAGAGTTTTCACATCCAAATCGGAGAAAGGGTTTAGGAATCATAGCTCTGTAATGCATAGCCTCCTCTTTTTAAAGGGACCAAAAGTAATTGGACAAGGGACTCTGAGGGCTGCAATTAACTCTGAAGGCGTCTCCCTCGTTAACCTGTAATCAATGAAGTAGTTAAAAGGTCTGGGGTTGATTACAGGTGTGTGGTTTTGCATTTGGAAGCTGTTGCTGTGACCAGAGAACATGCGGTCTAAGGAACTCTCAATTGAGGTGAAGCAGAACATCCTGAGGCTGAAAAAAAAGAAAAAATCCATCAGAGAGATAGCAGACATGCTTGGAGTAGCAAAATCAACAGTCGGGTACATTCTGAGAAAAAAGGAATTGACTGGTGAGCTTGGGAACTCAAAAAGGCCTGGTCGTCCACGGATGACAACAGTGGTGGATGATCGCCGCATACTTTCTTTGGTGAAGAAGAACCCGTTCACAACATCAACTGAAGTCCAGAACACTCTCAGTGAAGTAGGTGTATCTGTCTCTAAGTCAACAGTAAAGAGAAGACTCCATGAAAGTAAATACAAAGGGTTCACATCTAGATGCAAACCATTCATCAATTCCAAAAATAGACAGGCCAGAGTTAAATTTGCTGAAAAACACCTCATGAAGCCATCTCAGTTCTGGAAAAGTATTCTATGGACAGATGAGACAAAGATCAACCTGTACCAGAATGATGGGAAGAAAAAAGTTTGGATAAGAAAGGGAACGGCACATGATCCAAGGCACACCACATCCTCTGTAAAACATGGTGGAGGCAACGTGATGGCATGGGCATGCATGGCTTTCAATTGCACTGGGTCACTTGTGTTTATTGATGACATAACAGCAGACAAGAGTAGCCGGATGAATTCTGAAGTGTACCGGGATATACTTTCAGCCCAAATTCAGCCAAATGCTGCAAAGTTGATCGGACGGCGCTTCATAGTACAGATGGACAATGACCCCAAGCATACAGCCAAAGCTACCCAGGAGTTCATGAGTGCAAAAAAGTGGATCATTCTGCAATGGCCAAGTCAATCTCCAGATCTTAACCCAATTGAGCATGCATTTCACTTGCTCAAATCCAGACTTAAGACGGAAAGACCCACAAACAAGCAAGACCTGAAGGCTGCGGCTGTAAAGGCCTGGCAAAGCATTAAGAAGGAGGAAACCCAGCGTTTGGTGATGTCCATGGGTTCCAGACTTAAGGCAGTGATTGCCTCCAAAGGATTCGCAACAAAATATTGAAAATAAAAATATTTTGTTTGGGTTTGGTTTATTTGTCCAATTACTTGTGACCTCCTAAAATGTGGAGTGTTTGTAAAGAAATGTGTACAATTCCTACAATTTCTATCAGATATTTTTGTTCAAACCTTCAAATTAAACGTTACAATCTGCACTTGAATTCTGTTGTAGAGGTTTCATTTCAAATCCAATGTGGTGGCATGCAGAGCCCAACTCGCGAAAATTGTGTCACTGTCCAAATATTTCTGGACCTAACTGTAGGAGTGCACGAAAGGGGGTGTCATGACGTGTCACAGAAGGCCCCCAATCATGTACAATGTTGCCACGAAGACACTACCGAGCAAGACTGGAAACCCTGCGGGCCACGCATGCACACACATCACCTGCTAGATAGTAAGTCTAACAATCAATGGTAGTTGCTGTAACAGGAGAGAACAGTGACAAATTGGACCGTATTGGAACATTGCATGAATAACTAAGTCATAGTTATAATGTATAATCATGATCCAATGTCAGATCTTTCTTGGGAGGAGCAGACTTGATCTTATTCACAATTAAAATTCACACGGTATTCAGGCAGGTGACAGGTAGCTGAAAATAGGTCCAAAAAATGGAAGAGAAAACTGAAAACAGAAAAAAATAAAGATAAAATATTAAAAAATTCCTTTAATACATATACGTGTGTAAATAAGAAGTTACACATTTACACATAGGGAAGGGGGAGAAAAAGATTAGGGACTCATTCAGACCAGACAGTCATCGTGCCCAACATGGTGATCCATTTGGTTTCTTTCTGGGCCAGGATTTTTTTAATATTACCGCCTCTGTTACCAATATGGACAGCATGAATCCCCCTAATTTGTAGGGATTTTGTGTTGCACCCATGGTGGCTCCGAAAATGTCGTGGTAGAGGTTTTAAAGTTGAAATATCGGCCACTGTCTTGGCCGCACTAATGTCCCTCACATGTTCACGTGCTCTGACCTGCAGTTCCCTTGAGGTCAGACCTATATATATTTTAGGGCAACTGCAGGTCGCGTAATAAATAATGGAAGTCGCGCAGGAGATGTAAGATCTAATATGAAAATTACGACTGCCATCTGCTGTTGACAAAATTTTTTTACTGCGGGACACATTAGTGCATGCAAGACGATGGCCGCATGGGAATCAACCACGTGAAGGATTACTGGAACCGAAAGGATGGGAAATCGTAGGTACATAATGGCTGCGCACTAGATTATCTTTAAGATTTCTAGACCGCCGTGCTGTCATGAGGGGGTAATCAGATAGCAAGGCCTTCAAGGTGGGGTCCATCGTCAATATGGGCCAATGTTTGTCCAAAATTGTCCGCATATTATGCCACTCCTGGTTAAACATAGAAATGAATCGAACCTCTCCAACCCCCCCGTCCGGATGGCTGCAGGAACTCCCGTCTCTTGAGTCTGAAATGCCCGATTATAGCACCTTTTAATTGATTGATGGCTGTAGCCCCTAGCAACCAGTCGAGATGTTAGATCGTTATCCTTGGCCTGGAAGTTCTCAGGTGTCGACCAAATCTGCTTTATTCTGAGGAATTGCCCAACTGGGATGGCTTGAATAGTACTGGAAGTGTGTGATGAAGAAGCATGGAGAAGGGAGTTGACCAAAGTAGTTTTTCTATATACGTCAATCTGTAATTGACGACAACGGTCAACCCCAATCAGAATGTCCAGAAAATCAATTTGTGGTAAATCATATTTATATGTGAGTTTGAGCTTAACGGAAGTCCAATTTAATGTGTTCATAAACCCAATGAGCTGCTCAGTTGTACCCTGCCACAAAATAACTACATCATCGATGTATCTAAGCCAGCACTGCACCTGGGCAGTGGCCGGGATGCCCTTGTCACCAAAAATGCTCCTCTCCCGCTGGCCTAGGAACAAATTAGCATACGAAGGCGCACAGGCCGCGTCCATCTCAGTGCCGCGTATCTGTAAATAATAACGATCTTTGAAAATGAAAAAATTGTGTGTGGATAAAACGGAGCAGCTCAAGAATAAGCTCACAAAGGTGGCGATCCCGGTTGGTATTGCTCAGAAAGAAGCGGACCGCTTCCAGGCCATCATCATGGTCGATACTGGTGTAGAGAGCTTCAATATCAGCCGTGACCAACATGGTGTCAGAATCCACAAAAATACCGCCAACCCTGTTCAGGACGTCCGTCGTGTCTTTGATATATGATGGTAACGTCTTAGCTAGAGGTTTCAAATAGTAGTCAATAAAACGTCAGACTGGATCGCACATGCCGTCTATACCAGACATGATATAAACCTCAGACTAAAGGGTGCTTTACACGCTGCGATCTCGCTAGCGACTGTAACCGCCCCCGTCGGTTGTGCGTCACGGGCAAATCCCTGCCCGTGGCGCACAACATCGCTCTGACCCGTCACACTACATACCTGCCTAGCGACATCGCGGTGACCGGAGAACCGCCTCCTTTCTAATAGAAGGGTAGGGGCGGAGATGAGCTGGACGAACATCCCGCCCACCTCCTTCCTTCCTCATTGCGGGCAGCCACAGGTAAGGTGAGGTTCCTCGTTCCTGCGGTGTCACAGATAGCGATGTGTGCTGCCGCAGGAACGACGAACAACCTGCGTCCTGCAGCAGCAACGATATTTGGGAAATGGACAGCGTGTCAACGATCAACGATAAGGTGAGTATTTTTGATCGTTAGCGGTCGCTCGTATGTGTTTCACGCAACAACGTCGCTAACGAGAACGGGTGTGCGTCATGAATTCAGTGACCCCAACGACATCTCATTAGCGATGTCATTGCGTGTAAAGCGGACTTTAGGCTAATGAACAACAGTTTCAGATTATTTCTTCTTGATAGCACAGTTATTATTTGGGTTAGTATAATTACAGAGATCCCAGATTTATATAGGGTGTTGCTATTTTTGCAATATAAAAATGATCAACACCCAAAGTAACTGGAGCTATGTGATGTATGCAGCAGAACTCAGCAGCCTATACCGTGGTTAAAGGGGATATCCGGGACTTTGTAAAAATAAAAAAATAAATAATTATATATAATAATATACTCTAACCAGCAGGTTTCTAACTATCTGCTGCCTGTTGTGCCCGCTGCCATGCTTCGCCGGCACAAAGCGGTCAAAAACAGCTCCTATCAGTGATTTCAGCTGCTTCCTCTCAACAGACTGGCTTCTACTTTTCTGCTCTGCTCTGTTGACAGAGTGCGAACGCCGAAGTCATACTGATTGACAGGTATTTCCCCCAGTTAGGCAGTGGGAAGCCAACTGTTAGGCTATGTGCGCACAGTGCGTTTTTCGCGGCGTTTTTGCGCGTTTTTCGGGTGCGTTTTTGGCCTCAAAACTGCAGGACTTTGCTTCCCCAGCAAAGTCTATGAGTTTTCATTTTTGCTGTACGCACACATCTGTTTTTTTTACCTGCGTTTTTGAGTTAAAAAAAAAAATGGACATGTCAGTTCTTTCCTGCGTTTTTCTGCGTTTTCCCCCCATGCAATGCATTGGAAAAACGCAGCAAAACGCAGAGATCAAAAATGCAGCAAAATGCAGCCAAAAACGCACCAAATTTTTTGATGCGTTTTTTCGACGCAGGTGCGATTTTGTGCGTTTTTAGCGGCCAAAAACGCACAAAAACGCAGCGTCAAAAAGACACAGTGTGCGAACCTAGCCTTAGGGTAAGTTCACACAGTGCGTTTTTCGCGGCGTTTTTGTGCAGTTTTCGGGTGCGTTTTTGCTCAGAAAACTGCATGACTTTGCTTCCCCAGCAAAGTCTATGAGTTTTCATTTTTGCTGTCTGCACACAGCGTTTTTTTTCAGCTGCGTTTTTGTGGTGCCACAAAAACGCAGCATGTCAATTATTCCTGCGTTTTTCACTGCGCTTTTCATCCATTGAGTTCAATGGGATGTTGAAAGACGCAATGAGAAACGCAAATAGCTGCGTTTTGGTGCGTTTTGGTGCGTTTCTAAGACCAAAAACGCAGCTATAAACGCAGGAGGTGAGTAGTAAAGTGACGTGTACAGGAAGAGGATTCCTTCTGTCAGTATATACAGAAGCGTGAATCCTCCCGGTACCGTCACCGCCGCTTCCACCTCCCGTCCTGGGCATGTATGCTGCCGTGCGGCGGCATGTACAGGCAGGAGGTGGAAGCGGCTGCGAAAACAAAAGTTAACAGTAGAAAAAAAAAAGTTATACTCACCTGTCTGCAGCCTCCCGGTGCCATGCCCGCTCCCATCTCCTCTCACGGTATTGCCACCCCCCCCTCCGGCTGTGTGCAGAAGGCCGGGAAACCTCCGATGGATGCAGGACCTGGCGATGGATCACCTGATGCAGTCACCTGACGCATCAGGTGATCGTAAGTATCGCGGTGACGCGGGCGCCCGGCCGGTATCAGCGGATGCGTCAGGAGACTTCATCCCTGATTACCGGCAGCTGCTGCAGCGATCGGACGGGATCAGACTCCCGCCCCATCGCTCCAGGAGCTGCCGGTAATCAGCACATGAGTGAGTATTATTTTATTTTTTTTTGCACCGATGCATCTGCTGATTGTATAAACGGCTTTTATACAATCAGCTGATGTGTGATGGGATTCAGGCACTTGATCCTGACACATCATCTGATCGCTTTGCCTTCCAGCAAACCGATCAGATGATATTGGATCTGGATTGGACGGCGCGGGACCCTGACCCAGGATTACTGCGGAGGGGGGGTTCTTTATTTCAATAAAGATGGAGTCACTAATTGTGTTGTGTTTTATTTCTAATAAAAATATTTTTCTGTGTGTTGTGGTTTTTTTTTATCTTTACTAGAAATTCATGGTGGCCATGTCTAATATTGGCGTGACACCATGAATTTCGGGCTTAGGGCCAGCTATACAGCTATCCCTAACCCCATTATTACCCAGCGAGCCACCCGGCATCAGGGCAGCTGGAAGAGTTGGATACAGCGCCAGAAGATGGCGCTTCTATGAAAGCGCCATTTTCTGGGGTGGCTGCGGGACTGCAATTCACAGCGGGGGTGCCCAGAAAGCATGGGCACCCTGCACTGTGGATTCCAATCCCCAGCTGCCTAGTTGTACCCGGCTGGACTCAAAAATTGAGCGAAGCTCACATCATTTTTTTTTTAAATTATTTTATGAAATTCATGAAATAATTTTAAAAAAAAGGGCTTCCCTATATTTTTGGTTCCCAGCCGGGTACAAATAGGCAGCTGGGGGTTGGGGGCAGCCCGTACCTGCCTGCTGTACCCTGCTAGCATACAAAAATATGGCGAAGCCCACGTCATTTTTATTGTTTGGGGGGGCAAAGAAATCCTGCATACAGTCCTGGAAGGAGGATGCTGAGCCTTGTAGTTCAACAGCTGCTGTCTGCTCTCCTGCATACACTATTGGATGGAGGATGCTGAGCCTTGTAGGTCTGCTCCCCCTGACTCTCCCTCAAGCATACAGTCCTGGATGGAGCATGCTGAGCCTTGTAGTTCTGCAGCTGCTGTCTGCTCTCCTGCATACACTATTGGATGGAGTATGCTGAGCCTTGTAGTTCTGCAGCTGTCTGCTCTTCTGCATACACTAGTGGAGAATGAAGAACACATTGAAGAAGGAAACGCATAAAGACGCAGTGAGCAAAAACGCAGCAAAAAAACGCACCAAATCGCGGCAAAACGCGTGCGTTTTTTGCCGCGTTTTTTTGCCGCGGGTGCGTTTTTGTGCAGTTTTTGCCGCAAAAAACGCACAAAAACACAGCGTCAAAAAAACGCAGTGTGTGAACCTAGCCTTAACAGCATGACGTTGGCAGTCCCGCCCTGTCAACAGAGCAGAGCGGAAAAGAGGACGCCGCTCTGTTGACGAAGCAGCTAAATTGCCCACAGGAGTGGTTTGTGACCCTTCTGTACCAACGAAGCATGGTGTCAGGCACTTCAGGCAAGTAGGTAGCAACTACCTACCTTTTTGTGCTTAAGCACTTTTTTTTTATTTACAAAGTTCTGGATATACCCTTTAACTGTTGCTCTGTACTGCGATTTATCTCCCATTCCAATAAAGTGAAGCGTTAAGATGCTCCATGTTTGGTTGCATATAGAAAATAAAAGCAATTCATAAACTAAAAATGACAGGTATGGTTACATCTTAGATTTAAATTGAGATTAGATTTGAATTTCTTCTTTTTTTTCTGCTGCGAGCAACTGTAAATTTGTTCCAAAATTTTCCCCTCAAAATCTTTTCTGACTTGACCAATCCTTTTATTTGTTTGTTTTTTTAGAAGGTGTAAGAAAAATAATGCAACTTTGGTATAGTTTTGGATGTGACTTTTTTACTTGTGCAATTTCCAAATCAGATGCAGACTATATGTGGCATAGGTTGGTTTTTGTCCCTCCCCTCATTATTTGGCTTAAATTCTGCCTGGTTACTTCCTATAGTGAATAATTAAACAATCTTTATTGTCTTTTTTAAAATATTTAAATTCCGACGGCTCAATGCAACACTGCTCCCAAATGCTCAATATGGTGGAATTGCTGATATTGGATGACTGGTGGCTTCTAAGAGACAGAATAGTATAATGGTTCAAGCAAATTGCTAGTTTTCAAAAACACGCATGTTACTACATCACCTGTAATATGAATATACAGTCAATCATTATAATTAATACCTGCATTGTTCTCTAAAGCTTTTAATGGTGCATTTTTCTGCCTCTTATGCTCACCCAACCAGAATAACTAGATTCATTTATTTCCCATGCGTATGTCATCCTCATCTTTCATGGAAGATATCAAACAAAATCCTTCTGATTGTTACACACAATATATACTGAAGATCATTTGTTGATTTCCCACTCACTGTATTGTGCTTCAACTTCAGTTTCAGATGAATATGATTAAAATCCTATCTTCATACGTCTACAATTCTACACACAAAAGACTTGTTCCGAGATTGACAAACCCTTAGGCCACATGCACACGTTGAGTATTTGGTGACTTTTTTTTTTTTCCCCCCTCCCTTTTTATAAGCTAAAACCAGGAGTGGGTAAACAATGCAGAAGTGGTGCACATCATACTTATTATATGTATACACTGATTGTTCCACTCCTGCTTTGGCTTACAAAACCTGAGGTAAAACAACTCCCCAAATACTGAACATGTGCACGTGGCTTTAGGTTCCATGTACTCTAATTGGAGAAAAGTACTGAGACTTGCACCTACAGGAGCTTTTATGATATCCTGTTCTAAATCCATAGACATTAATATAGAGCTGGTTCCCTCCTTTGCACCTATAAAAGTTACCACTCTTCTGGGAAGGCTTGCTACACGAATTTGGAGTGCGTCTGCCAGAATTTATGCCTATTTGTTTAATCAGACGCTGACTGATGAGTAGGCATGGCTCACAATCTCCATAATATTTCATCCCAAAGGTGTTTGATGGAGTTGAGAATAGGGTTCTGTGAATCCAGTCAAGTTCTACTCACTCCTACTTGCCCAACAATACATTTTTGGAGCTTGCTTTGTGCACGGGGCAAGGCCATGCTGTAATAGAAATGGACCTTTCCTTTTCCATCTTTTCACAGACTTGGAAGCATAAAGTTGTCCAAAATGTCTTTGTATGCTTAAGAATTAAGATTTCCCTTCAATGGAACTAAAGGGCTTAGGCCAACCCCTAAAAAACCATCCCATAGCATTACCCTCCACCAAACTTTACAGTTGGCACAATGCATTCAGGTACATAGCGTTTTCCTAGCATTGGTCTAAACTCAGACTCATTCATCAGACTACTAGATAGAGTAGTTTGATTCGTCACTCAACAGAACACTTTTCCATTATTCCAGTGGGAGAGTACTTTACACCTCTACATACAATGATTGGCATTGGTGACTTCAGGCTTGCATGCAGCTTCGTGATCATGGAAACCCACTGTGATGGTGGAATATGGGGGGTTGTGTATCATTTTGTGTAGGTTCGTATTTTAGGCGTGGTTCACTGTCCATTCTCTGTATTGTTTGTGTATACATTGAATTGTCTCTAGGTAATCACCCCTGTAGTGTTTCTGTCCCTAAGTCTGGAGGAGGGGGGCCTGGGATCCACCTAAACTCTCTGCTTACCTGAAGAATTCATCATTTTGGGTGAGACTTACAAGAGAGAAGAAGCAAGATTGAACCTCTGAGGGGGAAGTTGACACCCCAGAGAGACTGTGAGAAACCCTGATTTCCCTTGAGAAGGACTGCTGGAGGAGTGTGACTGATCCCCGAGACTTTTATGCCATTGCTGGACTATTTTACCCTCTGTGTGGTGGATTATATTATGGATCTTCTGACTTGCTTGGAATAAATATTTTTTTGGATTCTTCAGCTGACGGAGGCCACTTTGAGCATCAAATTTAATTTAATGAGCGCCATATGCGTGAGCCACATGCACCTCTACCTCAACTGGTGCATCTTGTGCACTCCATCATGCCTGAGGAAGAGCTACCACCACCTCCACTGGAATATATCGCTGACCCCAGAACCACAGATGCCCCTTTGGAAGTGTACAGCCTCCGGTCTTTGTCCCCAAGCAACACAGGGCAATGTCAATGTCACCTGCAGGATGTCTTAATCGATGGATACAAAGTGTCAGGATTTAGAGACACAGGGGCCTTCCTGACTATCGCTGACCCTCGTGTGGTTCGACCCGAGGCAATTCACCAGGGCCCTGGAATCCCCATTGTCCTGGCTGGAAGGACTCACAAATAAATACCCAAATATATACCGCAAGCGTCTGTGCATTTGGATTATGGTTATGGGGAAAAACTATTCTGGATTGGAATTATGGGAGGACTGCCTGCCGATAGCCTCCTGGGAAACGACATTTGGGAGTCAGAGTGCCAATTTGTGGGTGCAGAAAGCACAGTTTGAGTGAAGGAGGCCAGAGTGTAGTCCCTCCGCGGTGACTGGTAGATGGTGAGTTTCTGGGAGTTCTCTAATTCACTCTTCCAATCCTCTATGTATTTCATCTTGCAGCTCTCTGAGATCTTTTTTATTTGGGCTTTTGTCAGGGTGTGTTGCTGACTTTGGCTGTACTGGCTGCCGGGGTTCCTGGCTTGCTCTGGCTCAGCAGGGCTTTATGATGGTAGGAGCTGGGGTTGCTGTTCTGTATGTGCATAAGGGGAATCGGCCCAGTTCTGCCCGACAGGCTATGTTTGAGGTGCTTCGATGGACTTGGAGGAGATATTTGCAGAACTCCAGATGGAAGACTTCGGTTGGGCTGGAATCCCACTTTGGTCTGGATAGGTCGCTGCTGCCATACAGCAGTATAGATGTGATGACGCTGTCGAATATCTTGAGCCAGATTCTAACCAGTGGTTTGAGGTGGTACAGTTGTCTTCTGATGGCATAGAAGGTTCTGCATGCTTTGCAGGATGTCTGCTGCTTGCTTGAGGCTCCCATTTTGGCTTAGCTCCAGACTGAGGTAGTTATAGCTGCTGGTTTCCTCCAGCGTGGCACCATTTAGTGTGAGGGAGGGAGTGGAGGTTGCGTTATAATTTCTCTTCTGAAACACCATGACTTTAGTCTTCTTTTGCTTGATGGGCAACGCCCATGTGGTGCTGAATGTTTCTAGCACAGCCAGGTTATCTTGGAGGCCTCTCTCAGTTGGGGAAAGCAGCAGGAGGTCATCTGCGTACAGCAGGATCTTCACCTCTCGGTCATGCAGGCTGAGACCTAGGCCAGGTGAAGATTCTAGGGCTGAGGCCTGTCCATTTATGTGTGTGTGTCTGTCTCTGTGTGTCTGTCTTGTCTCTTTCCCTGTCTGCTTCTGTTTGTCTCTGTCTGTGTCTCTCTGTCTGTCTGTCTGTCTCTTGGCCTGTCAGACTGTGTCTGTTTGTCTCTTTCCCTGTCTGTCTCTGTATATCTTTGTTTCTCTCTGCCTCTGTCTCTTTCTGTCTGTATCTTTCCTTATCTGTCTCTGTATCTCTTTGTCTGTCTCTCTGTCTATTTGTCTCTTTCCTGTCCGTCTCTGTATCTCTTTGTCTGTCTCTGACTGTCACCCTCTCTCTATGTCTGTCTGTCTCTCTCTGTCTGCCCCTCTCTGTCTGTCTCTATTTGTCTGTCTCTGCATCAGTCTCTCTGTCTCTCTCTGTGTCTGTCTCTGTGTGTGTCTGCCTCTTTCACTGTCTGTCTATTTTTCTATCTGTTTGTCTCTCTATCTGTCTGTCTGTTTCTTTGTCTGTCTGCCTCTTTCCCTGTCTGTCTGCATCTTTCCCTGTCTGCCTCTTTCACCGTCTGTCTCTTTCCCAGTCTGTCTCTGTATCTCTTTGTCTGTCTCTATATGTCTTTCTCTGTCTGTCTAGCCCTCTCTGTCTATCCATTTGTCTATGTCTGTGTGTGTCTCTGTCTGTCTTTCTCTGTATAAGTGTCTGTCTCTGTCTATCTTTCTGTCTTTGTATCAGTCTCTCTGTCTCTCTCTCTATCTGTGTGACTATCCCTGTCTGTATGTCTATTTCTCTATCTCTGTCTGTCTCTTTCCCTGTCTCTCTGTCTCTTTCCCTGTCTGTCTCTTTCCCTGTCTGTCTCTTTCCCCGTCTCTCTTTCCCTGTCTGTCTGCCTCTTTCCTTGTCTGTCTCTCTCTTTCCCTGTCTGCCACTGTTTGTCTCTTTCCCTGTGTGTCTCTTTCCTTGTCTCTGTCTGTCTCTTTCCCTGTCTCTCTGTCTCTTTCCCTGTCTATCTGTCTGTCTCTTTTCCTGTTTCTCGTTCTGTCTCTCTGTCTCTTTCCCTGTCTATCTGTCTGCCTCTTTCCCTGTCTCTCTGTCTGTCTGCCTGCCTCTTTCCTTGTCTCTGTCTGTCTCTGTTTGCCTCTGTCTGTCTCTTTCCCTGTCTCCCTCTGTCTGTCTCTTTCCCTGTTTGCCTCTGTATGTCTCTTTCCCTGTCTGCCTCTGTCTGTCTATTTCCCTGTCTGCCTCTGTCCGTCTCTTTCCCTGTCTCCCTCTGTCTGTCTCTTTCCCTGTTTGCCTCTGTATGTCTCTTTCCCTGTCTGCCTCTGTCTGTCTCTTTCCCTGTCTGCCTCTGTCTGTCTATTTCCCTGTCTGCCTCTGTATGTCTCTTTCCCTGTCTGCCTCTGTCTGTCTCTTTCCCTATCTGGCTCTGTCTGTCTCTTTCCTCATGTGTCTTTCTGTCTGTCTCTTTCTCTGTCTGTCTTGCTATTTTTTTCCTGTCTCTGTTTGTCTCTGTCTCTTTCCCTGTCTGCCTCTTTCTCTGTCTGTGGCTGTCTGTCTGTCTCTGTCTGTCTGTCTCTGTCTGTCTGTCTATCAGTCTGTCTCTGTCTTTCCACCGACATCATATTACCTCACACATAAGCTTCTTATACTAACAATTTCCTATGTTCCTATAGCAACCAATCACAGCTCCTATTAGTAACCTGTAGCTCTCAGCTCCATTAACTTTAATGGAGGCAGGATTTTTGGACTGTAACTGTAAAGCACAGGGGGTTAAATTTTCCCATCAAAACATAGTCTATAACGTTCCCTGAGTCACATGGGGTGCCTGTGCAAAATTTCGTGATTGAAAATGTAACGATGTGGATTCCTTTAGCGGACACACACACACACACACACACACACATATACATACATACTGTACGTACATATATACACACACACACTCAGCATTATATATTAGATATTTAATGTCCTTTCTAAATATTCATCTTTACACTCTAACCCCTTTTGTAACTGGCTTTATTATACAAAAGGCATCAAGTATCAAAAAAAGGTATATCAAATTTTATTAGTTAGACAAAACAATACATAACAGCATAAAAAGAATATGAAACACCAGGAATGCTTCTCTTTCCCACTAGCGAAGAACAGGTAATGTCACATCCAGAATATAGAGGTCTGTGCTTGTACACTTGTGGTAATATATTCTCCCTGCTTTTTCAAAGTAAGGCACATGCTCCCATAACAGTTTCCTATACTTTCTGCTGTGGGCCCTACTAATATGTATTCTGGGTTTTTTTGTTTTTTTTCTCTTAGTCCTAGTCCGTTTAGCAAAGTCTTAGTCATTGATTTACACAAATGGTATGAGGTGTGACTGCATAGTCAATTTCAAAGTCCTGATTCATCTAGTCGTGTTATTGTGCAGTGCATAGCTTAATGTATACTTCACTATATACTCTTGAAAAGATAAAAGGAAGTCTGGGTGTGACATGAGCTTGGGGATAAAAACAAACACGCACCCTAATGGGCTGAACTCGACAATGTCAAGAATTGTAGTCATAATCACACACCAACAAATGAAAAAATAAAGTTATTTTCTGGGGTTTAGAAAATATTTTACTCCATTAAAATGTGAACACATTACTAGAATAGATTGTATATACTCCATAGCATGGAAGCAAATCAGGTCTGCAAGGAATAGCAGGATACAATTCCTCAAATTATGTGAAGTATTTGGTTGAAAGTTGTTTTGTATCTAATATTTAATGTGCAATCGGTGGGGATCTGATTGCAAGGACCCCCGGCAATCAGTAGAGACCAGGAACATGATGTCAGGAAAAGTAGCACATTTAAGGCCCCGTTACACACAACGACATATCTAATGGTTTATCGCTGGGGTTACGGATTCCGTGACGCACATCCGGCGTCGTTTGCAATGTTGTTGTGTGTAACAGCTCTGAGCGAATGTTAGCGATCAAAAATACTCACCTTATCTTTGATCGTTGATGCATCATTCATTTTCATAAAATCGTTGCTGTTGCAGGACGCTGGTTGTTCGTCGGTCCCGAGGCAGCACACATCGCTATGTGTGACACCGCAGGAATGAGGAACAACCTCGTACCTGCGGCCACCCACAATGAGGAAGGAAGGAGGTGGGCGGGATGTTACGCCCGCTCATCTCCACCCCTCCGCTTCTATTGGGCGGCCGCTTAGTGACGCCGTTGTGACGCCACACGAACCGCCCCCTTAGAAAGGAGGCGGTTCGCCGGCAACAGCGACGTCGCTAAGCAGGTAAGTATGTGTGACGGGGGCTAACGATGTTGTGTGCCACGGGTAGCGATTTGCTCGTGACGCACAACCGAAGGGGGCAGGTGCTTTCACCAGCGACATCGCTAGCGATGTCGCTGCGTGTAAAGCCCTCTTTAGTCTAGGCACTGTGTGTGAATAGACATCAAAGGGTCCGCTGCCCCCTTAGCAAGGGTCTTGCAGACACCAAATCACACATTCATAGCTACTTTTATTATTTTTGTGTGATCATATAACTAATTATTTTCAACTAACATTTTGGACCCTTCTAGGCTCCATTCCCCAGGTGTGACTGTGACCTTCAATGCACTATAGTTACCCTCCTGAGTAGAGTTGAGCGCGGTTCGTGGTTCGTGGTTCTCCAGTTCTAGGCTCGAGTGATTTTTGGGCTGTTCGAGATCGAACTAGAACTCGAGCTTTTTGCTAAAAGCTCGATAGTTCTAGATACGTTCGAGAACGGTTCTAGCAGCAAAAAGCAGGGCTTTTTACAGCTACAGTGAGCAGGAGCCATCGCTGGCAGCCTGCCACAAGCTGGTAACCAAGATAAACATCGGGTATCCAAGCAAAGCGCTTTGGTTAGTAACCCGATGTTTATCTTAGTTACGTGCAGGAAGCCCACACTTTCCCGCTCAGCTCGCTCCACCCCCTCCTGCCCGCGGCATGTACACATACATACACATACACAAACACACACACACTCACATCCACACCCCCCCCCCCCCCGCCCGCCCGCTCGCTCGCTCGCCCGCCCGCTCGCTCGGCTTACCTGCGGTGATGAAGTCCCGCCATCCCGACCTCAGCGCTGTCACTGTCCTCCATGGCCGCCGCTTGTCACATCACCTATCGCTTCCGACCCGAGACTGACACTGGCAGTGACGTCACGGACCTCTCGCGATACTTGATGTGAAGGCGCCGGTCATTGACCTCAGTGACAGGGGCTGTCAGTGTGCTGGAGATCAGCGCAGGTAATGTACCTTGCTGACAGCAGCACTTGTCACCCCCCTGCAGTGACCTGGGCTGACCCATTGATGTTAGCTCAGGTCACTGCACTGCTCTCCCAGCCAATGGGGAACATCCTGCTCTTCATTGACTGGGACAGTGTGGATCGTCATGGCAACCCCTTGGATTACAGCAGACCTGGATTTGTTTTTCAATCTAATAAATTGGTTAAAGAGGGAATGTTTTGGGGAGTGTTTTTTCAAATAAAAATGTGTTTGTCGTGTATTTTTTTTTTATTACTGACTGGGTTGGTGATGTCGGGTATCTGATAGACGCCTGACCTCACCAACCCCAGGGCTTGATGCCAGGTGACATTACACATCTGGTATTAACCCCAAATATTACCCCGTTTGCCACCGCACCAGGGCGCGGGATGAGCTGGGGCGAAGCACCAGGATTGGCGCATCTAATGGATGCGCCACTTCTGGGGCGGCTGCGGCCTGCTATTTTTAGGCTGGGGAGATTCCAATAACCATGGACCTCCCTAGTCTGAGAATATCAGGCCCCAGCTGTCTGCTTTACCTTGGCTGGTGATCCAATTTTGGGGGACCCCTACGTGTTTTTTTTTTAATTATTTATTTAATTTAAAATAACAGCGTGGGGTGCCCTCAGCCGTCTGCTTTACCCTAGCTGGCTACAAAACTAGGGGGAACCCTATGTCATTTTTTTTTCATTTTTTGGCTAAATACAAAGCTAAGCACCCCTTAGTGCCACATGAAAGGTACCAAAGGGTGTTCCACTTTTTCTCCATTTTTTTCTCCACTTTCTCTCCACTTTTTCTCCACTTTTTCTCCATTTTTTCTCCACTTATTCTCCACTTTTTCTCCTCTTATTCTCCACTTTTTCTCCACTTTTTCTCCACTTTTTCTCCTCTTATTCTCCACTTTTTCTCCACTTTTTCTCCACTTTTTCTCCATTTTTTTCTCCACTTTCTCCACTTTTTCTCCACTTTTTTCTCCACTTTTTCTCCTCTTATGCTCCACTTTTTCTCCTCTTAATCTCCACTTTTTCTCCACTTTTTCTCCACTTTTTCTCCACTTTTTTCTCCACTTTTTCTCCTCTTATGCTCCACTTTTTCTCCACTTTTTCTCCACTTTTTCTCCACTTTTTCTCCACTTTTTCTCCTCTTAATCTCCACTTTTTCTCCTCTTATGCTCCACTTTTTCTCCTCTTATGCTCCACTTTTTCTCCACGTTTTCTCCACTTTTTTCTCCACTTTTTCTCCTCTTATGCTCCACTTTTTCTCCACTTTTTCTCCACTTTTTCTCCACTTTTTCTCCACGTTTTCTCCACGTTTTCTCCACTTTTTTCTCCACTTTTTCTCCTCTTATGCTCCACTTTTTCTCCACTTTTTCTCCACTTTTTCTCCTCTTAATCTCCACTTTTTCTCCACTTTTTCTCCACTTTTTCTCCACTTTTTCTCCACTTTTTCTCCACTTTTTTCTCCACTTTTTCTCCACTTTTTCTCCTCTTATGCTCCACTTTTTCTCCACTTTTTCTCCACTTTTTCTCCACTTTTTCTCCTCTTATGCTCCACTTTTTCTCCACTTTTTCTCCACTTTTTCTCCTCTTATGCTCCACTTTTTCTCCACTTTTTCTCCACTTTTTTCTCCACTTTTTCTCCTCTTATGCTCCACTTTTTCTCCACTTTTTCTCCACTTTTTCTCCACTTTTTCTCCTCTTATGCTCCACTTTTTCTCCACTTTTTCTCCACTTTTTCTCCATTTTTTTCTCCACTTATTCTCCACTTTTTCTCCTCTTATTCTCCACTTTTTCTCCACTTTTTCTCCACTTTTTCTCCTCTTATTCTCCACTTTTTCTCCACTTTTTCTCCACTTTTTCTCCATTTTTTTCTCCACTTTCTCCACTTTTTCTCCACTTTTTTCTCCACTTTTTCTCCTCTTATGCTCCACTTTTTCTCCTCTTAATCTCCACTTTTTCTCCACTTTTTCTCCACTTTTTCTCCACTTTTTTCTCCACTTTTTCTCCTCTTATGCTCCACTTTTTCTCCACTTTTTCTCCACTTTTTCTCCACTTTTTCTCCACTTTTTCTCCTCTTAATCTCCACTTTTTCTCCTCTTATGCTCCACTTTTTCTCCACTTTTTCTCCACGTTTTCTCCACTTTTTTCTCCACTTTTTCTCCTCTTATGCTCCACTTTTTCTCCACTTTTTCTCCACTTTTTCTCCACTTTTTCTCCACGTTTTCTCCACTTTTTTCTCCACTTTTTCTCCTCTTATTCTCCACTTTTTCTCCACTTTTTCTCCACTTTTTCTCCATTTTTTTCTCCACTTTCTCCACTTTTTCTCCACTTTTTTCTCCACTTTTTCTCCTCTTATGCTCCACTTTTTCTCCTCTTAATCTCCACTTTTTCTCCACTTTTTCTCCACTTTTTCTCCACTTTTTTCTCCACTTTTTCTCCTCTTATGCTCCACTTTTTCTCCACTTTTTCTCCACTTTTTCTCCACTTTTTCTCCTCTTAATCTCCACTTTTTCTCCTCTTATGCTCCACTTTTTCTCCACTTTTTCTCCACTTTTTCTCCACGTTTTCTCCACTTTTTTCTCCACTTTTTCTCCTCTTATGCTCCACTTTTTCTCCACTTTTTCTCCACTTTTTCTCCACTTTTTCTCCACGTTTTCTCCACGTTTTCTCCACTTTTTTCTCCACTTTTTCTCCTCTTATGCTCCACTTTTTCTCCACTTTTTCTCCACTTTTTCTCCTCTTAATCTCCACTTTTTCTCCACTTTTTCTCCACTTTTTCTCCACTTTTTCTCCACTTTTTTCTCCACTTTTTCTCCACTTTTTCTCCTCTTATGCTCCACTTTTTCTCCACTTTTTCTCCACTTTTTCTCCACGTTTTCTCCACGTTTTCTCCACTTTTTCTCCACTTTTTCTCCTCTTATGCTCCACTTTTTCTCCACTTTTTCTCCACTTTTTCTCCTCTTATGCTCCACTTTTTCTCCACTTTTTCTCCACTTTTTTCTCCACTTTTTCTCCTCTTATGCTCCACTTTTTCTCCACTTTTTCTCCACTTTTTCTCCACTTTTTCTCCTCTTATGCTCCACTTTTTCTCCACTTTTTCTCCACTTTTTCTCCATTTTTTTCTCCACTTATTCTCCACTTTTTCTCCTCTTATTCTCCACTTTTTCTCCACTTTTTCTCCACTTTTTCTCCTCTTATTCTCCACTTCTTCTCCACTTTTTCTCCACTTTTTCTCCATTTTTTTCTCCACTTTCTCCACTTTTTCTCCACTTTTTTCTCCACTTTTTCTCCTCTTATGCTCCACTTTTTCTCCTCTTAATCTCCACTTTTTCTCCACTTTTTCTCCACTTTTTCTCCACTTTTTTCTCCACTTTTTCTCCTCTTATGCTCCACTTTTTCTCCACTTTTTCTCCACTTTTTCTCCACTTTTTCTCCTCTTAATCTCCACTTTTTCTCCTCTTATGCTCCACTTTTTCTCCACTTTTTCTCCACTTTTTCTCCTCTTATGCTCCACTTTTTCTCCTCTTAATCTCCACTTTTTCTCCTCTTATGCTCCACTTTTTCTCCACTTTTTCTCCACTTTTTCTCCTCTTATGCTCCACTTTTTCTCCACTTTTTCTCCACTTTTTCTCCTCTTATGCTCCACTTTTTCTCCACTTTTTCTCCACTTTTTCTCCTCTTATGCTCCACTTTTTCTCCACTTTTTCTCCACTTTTTTCTCCACTTTTTCTCCTCTTATGCTCCACTTTTTCTCCACTTTTTCTCCACTTTTTCTCCTCTTATGCTCCACTTTTTCTCCACTTTTTCTCCACTTTTTCTCCATTTTTTTCTCCACTTATTCTCCACTTTTTCTCCTCTTATTCTCCACTTTTTCTCCACTTTTTCTCCACTTTTTCTCCTCTTATTCTCCACTTTTTCTCCACTTTTTCTCCACTTTTTCTCCATTTTTTTCTCCACTTTCTCCACTTTTTCTCCACTTTTTTCTCCACTTTTTCTCCTCTTATGCTCCACTTTTTCTCCTCTTAATCTCCACTTTTTCTCCACCTTTTCTCCACTTTTTTCTCCACTTTTTCTCCACTTTTTCTCCACTTTTTCTCCACTTTTTCTCCTCTTAATCTCCACTTTTTCTCCTCTTATGCTCCACTTTTTCTCCACTTTTTCTCCACTTTTTCTCCACTTTTTCTCCACTTTTTCTCCTCTTATGCTCCACTTTTTCTCCACTTTTTCTCCTCTTAATCTCCACTTTTTCTCCTCTTATGCTCCACTTTTTCTCCACTTTTTCTCCACTTTTTCTCCTCTTATGCTCCACTTTTTCTCCACTTTTTCTCCACTTTTTCTCCTCTTATGCTCCACTTTTTCTCCACTTTTTCTCCACTTTTTTCTCCACTTTTTCTCCTCTTATGCTCCACTTTTTCTCCACTTTTTCTCCACTTTTTCTCCACTTATGCTCCACTTTTTCTCCACTTTTTCTCCACTTTTTTCTCCACTTTTTCTCCTCTTAATCTCCACTTTTTCTCCACTTTTTCTCCACTTTTTCTCCACTTTTTCTCCACTTTTTTCTCCACTTTTTCTCCACTTTTTCTCCTCTTATGTTCCACTTATTCTCCACTTTTTCTCCACTTTTTCTCTACTTTTTCTATGGTCGGTCTACCCATTAGCTCTGCCATGCATAGTGTAGCTCTACACCTACTGCACATGTTACTTTATGATTGACATCTCTTTCGTACCAGAGCTGTCTAAGTCATTACTATATTGTCTTTGTACTGTATTATGACATTTGTATCATGTGTTTCATTTCTTGCTGTGTTGCAATTTTTTTGCTGCATCCCAATTGTACCTCTACATTGTTCGAGTTTATGTTATTGTTCTCTCACTCTTATGTGATACTGATTATTGTCATTTTTCATGATTACATGCAGATAAGTCCAATCTGACGAAGGCTCAGGCCGAAACGTCATTTGTAACTTGTTTTGGACAAAAACATATATGCTTATGAAAAAAAAATTTTCTTAATACGGACCAATAAAGAGTGATTTTGCATTACTATCCGTTGTGACTTACTGACTTAGTCTGGGAGATATAGAGTGCCGAGGTTACTCACTAATTTTATCTATTATTACCTCTGAGCACCTATATACCAGTGAGCAGAGCTTCCTCTACAGTAGTTCTCCTGATTAGGCATGCCCTTACCTCATGAGCAGGGCATTGCAGCTTTGGTAGCAACCATTACGACATGGACTCTGCTGCTGTGGACCCGGGGAGAGTGAGTGCAGATTCATTGCACCCACACTCCTCACATGAAGGGTCCGCACTCCTAGAAAATGGGGGATACGTTCCCTGAGTGTCTCCCCCCCATATTCTAGACGGTCCAGAGTCGTCGTGGGACCCCTTTATTTTTTTTCTTACAATAAATTGGTGAAAGAGGAAATGTTTTGGGGACTGTTTTTTCAAATAAATTTCTTTTGTCGATTTTTTGTTTTTGTTAGTACTGACAGTTTATGATGTTGGGTATCTAATAGACGCCATGACATCACAAACTGCTGGGCTTGATCTCAGGTGACTTTACAGCTAGTATCAACCCGATTTATTACCCCGTTTGCCACTGCACCAGGGCACGGGATGAGCTGGGGTGAAGCGCCAGGATTGGCGCATCTAGTGGATGCGCCACGTCTGGGGTGCCTGCGGCCTGCTATTTTTAGGCTGTGAAGGCCCAATAACTATGGACCTTCCCACCCTGAGAATACCAGACCACAGCTGTCCGCTTTACCTTGGCTGGTGATCCAATTTGGGGGGTCCCCTACTTTTATTGTGTAATTATTAATATTTATAAAATAATTATAAAAAAGAGCCTGAGGGGACCTCCACATTGGATCCCCAACCACGGTAAAGCTGCCAGCTGTGGTTTTCAGGCTACAGCCGTCTGCTTTACCCTAGCTGGCTATCAAAAATGGGGGGACCCAACGTAATTTTTTTTTTTTAACTATTTTTTAAATAGAAAAAATTAATGGGCTTCCCTGTATTTTGATTGCCAACCAAGGTAACGGCAGGCAGATGGGGGTGGCAACCCATAGCTGTCTGCTTTATCTGCGCTGAGAATCAAAAATACCGCGGAGCGCTACGTCATTTTTTTAAAGATTTATTTTTACAGCACTGTGATGTCCAGCAATCAAAATACAGGGAAGCCCATTTTATTTTTAGTTATTTAAATAAATAATTAAAAAAAATATATGTTAGCTCCCACTGCATTTTTTGTATTGCTAGCTAAGGGTAATCCAAGCAGCTACTGGCTGCTAACCCCCACTGCTTGGTGTTACCTTCACTGGCAATGGAAAATCCAGGTAAGCATTTTTTTTTTTTTTTGCCAAAAAGCTACAAAAAAAGGACGTGAGCTTCGCCATATTTTTGTATGCTAGCCAGGTATAGCAGGCAGGTGCTGGAAGAGTTGGATACAGCGCCAGAAGATGGCGCTTCTATGAAAATGCCATTTTCTGAGGTGGCTGCAGACTGCAATTCGCAGCAGTGGGGCCCAGAAAGCTCAGGCCAACCGGTGGTGCGGATTCCAATCCCCAGCTGCCTAGTAGTACCTGGCTGGACACAAAAATGGGGCAAAGCCTACGTCATTTGTTTTCTAATTATTTCATGAAATTCATGAAATAATAAAAAAAGGGCTTCCCTTTATTTTTGGTTCCCAGCCGGGTACAAATAGGCAACTGGGGGTTGGGGCCAGCCGTACCTGCCTGCTGTACCTGGCTAGCATACAAAAATATGGCGAAGCCACATAATTTTTTCAGGGGGCAAAAAACTTCTGCATACAGTCCTGGATGGAGTATGCTGAGTCTTGTAGTTCTGCAGCTGCTGTCTGTCTGTATGGAGAAGAGCAGACAGCAGCTGCAGAACTACAAGGCTCAGCATACTCCATCCAGGACTGTATGCAGAAGTTTTTTGCCCACCAAAAAAATGACGTGGGCTTCGCCATATTTTTGTATGCTAGCCAGGTACACGGGCTGCCTCCAACCCCCAGTTGCCTATTTGTACCCGGCTGGGAACCAAAAATATAGGGAAGCCCGTTTTTTTTAATTATTTCACTTATTTCATGAAATAATTAAAAAACAAATGACGTGGGCTTCGCCCTATTTTTGTGTCCAGCCGGGTACAACTAGGCAGCTGGGGATTGGAATCCGCAGCACAGGTTAGCCCGAGGTTTGTGGGCGCCTCTGCTGCGGATTTCAGTCCGCAGCCGTCCCAGAAAATGGCGCTCTCATAGAAGCGCCATCATCTGGCGCTGTATCCAACTCTTCCAACAGCCCTGGAGCCGGGTGGCTTGTTGGGTAATCATGAGTTAATACTGGCTTTGTTTTACTAGCCAGTATTAAGCCAGAGATTCTTAATGTCAGGCACGTTTGACCCGGCCATTAAGAATCTCCAATAAAGGGTTAAAAAAAAGACACCAGACAGAGAAAAAATACTTTAATAGAAATAAATACACAGACACATTAGAGACTCCATCTTTATTACCCCTGTCAGCCCTCCACGATCCTGCTCTTCTGTCTGCTTTCTTTCTAGTGTAGTAGTAGTGACGATTGTAGTGAGGGGCATCACTTGGGGCTGGGGAACCTCCATCCTAACTACAATGCTCACTACAATCGGGAAGCAGCGTGCAGCCTTCACTCCGTGAGTGATCACTGCTGGCTGCTAGCGGTAACGCTGACAGACGCGTTACCATAGCAACGGTGCTCCCGGAGCCGCGGTTAGCGGTAACGTCACCGCTAACTGCGTTGCTATGGCAACGGTGATCTCCGTTAATGACCGGCTGTGTCAGCCGGTCCCTAACGGAACGGGGAGTCAACCGTGTGCTAGAGCATGTCGCCGGTACACGGCGATACACATATGTGCACCGTGTACCGGAGAGATGCACTCGCAGGTCCTACATGACGTGTCATAGTCATGTGACCAGTCTGTAGCCAATGAGATAATAGCCACGTGACTGGTCACATGGCTATTTTGACGTCACGATAGGTCCTGCTTCTCTGCTGGCAGTGCAGGTCACCGGGAGGATTCAGCGATCATCGGATGGAATAGCGGCAGGAGACAGAGTGCAGAAGGGATCGCGAGGACCGGTAAGTGTTATGGCAATGTTTATTAACTGTTTGTGTACATTTATAATGCATTTTTATGTGTTTGTGATTGCCTCCCATTATAGCCTATACGTTCGAGTTCGGTTCGTCGAACGTTCGACGAACCGAACTCGAACGGGACCCCCGTTCGGCGAACCGGCCTCGAGCCGAACCGGGACCGGTTCGCTCATCTCTACTCCTGAGGTCCCACACAACTTTGTCAGTTCACCCATAAAAGGCAAGTCAAAGCTCCAATGAAAGTACTAATCTAAAGAAGTACTCCTGTTCATTGTGCTCTCAACGCTTCAGTTTAATTTCATTTTTATCAAATTTTTTACTTAAAGTTATAGTTATTTTTTATATGTAAGGTATATTTCAATTGCCTTATCAATTACGGGTTATGTGTCAATGATTGTATTCAGCAAATGTTGCTCCTTTCCCTGTTTCCAATTCTTGCCCTCAATGCTGACACCATCGTACACTGTGTGTAGGTTCTTCCTGGTGTACCGATGCAGCTGTGCTGCTCTTTTTTCCCCATGGTTTGAACTGTTGTAACCTTGGGGCATGCGCACTTCATTTGGCTCCCATGGTCCTGAACTTTCTTCACCTTTGACGCATGTGTACTCTCCTTCACCTTCAGTTACCTCTGATGCATGCATATTTTTCTCTTAGGCTATATTCACACGACCGTCCCGCAAAAACGGTACTGTATTTTCACGGATGCATCCGTGTGAAATCCGTTCCGTTCCATATACGGGCTGTGTGTCATCCGTGTGCCTTCCGTTTTTTTACGGACTGCAAAAAACGGAAGCAGCTAGATAGATAAATAGATGGATAGATATAGATAGAGGGATAGATAGATAGATAGATAGATACAGTGCCTTGCAAAAGTATTTGGCCCCCTTGAACTTTTCAACTTTTTCCCACATTTCAGGCTTCAAACATAAAGATAAAAATTTTAATGTTATGGTAAAGAATCAACAAGTGGGACACAATTGTGAAGTTGAACGAAATTATTTGCTTATTTTAAACTTTTGTAAAAAATAATAAACTGAAAATTGGGCGTGCAATATTATTCATCCCCTTTACTTTCAGTGCAGCAAACTCACTCCAGAAGTTCATTGAGGATCTCTGAATGATCCAATGTTGTCCTAAATGACCGATGATGATAAATATAAGCCACCTGTGTGTAATGAAGGCTCCGTATAAATGCACCTGCTCTGTGATAGTCTCAGTGTTCTGTTTAAAGCACAGATAGCATAATGAAGACCAAGGAACATAACAGGCAGGTCTGTGATACTGTTGTGGAGAAGTTTAAAGCTGGATTTGGTTACGAAAAGATTTTCACAACTTTAAACATCCCAAGAAGCACTGTGCAAGCGATCATACTGAAATGGAAGTGTGACGCCCCTGGACTATCAGGTCGTCACAGGGTATTGGACAATCTGCCCTCCTGTGCAATATCCACCTCCTCCTTGGTTATGGGTCCCCAACTATATCGTGTTGCCTACAACAGCTAATAAAATCCTAGGTACACTCTGCACCTCACCCACCAGACACACCAGTGGCTGACCTGAGTGGAATAGGGTCGCCCCCTTGGGGGGGGTTGGTAAGGGGAGGTCAGGAGTAGGTCAGTGAATCTTGGAAGTGAAGGAGAGAGGAGGTCAGGAGCAGGGCTCCTAGGAAGCCACCTAGGTAGCAGACGGTGGTCTGGGCCTAGAGGTTCTGGACCCCCGGTCGCAGGGGATCGTGACAAGGGGGACGGAACTGCCGAGGAGGACAGCCAGCGGCCTTGTACCATCACCGGGCTGGGACTAGGGCACGACGGAGTACGTGGACCCTAGGTCAGGGAGTAGCTTCAGGCAACCTGACAATTTACTCGACGAGAACGGAGCCTTCAAGATCCGCTCTCCACCCGCTCCAAAATCGGGGTACTAGCGCAACATGGAGGATAGGACTTTCCATTAAAACGGTCCAGAAAATCCCAAGTGTGAACCCTGAGAGCAAGCACCCACAGTTATCCATACTGGGGAGCGGGACCCGACTAGTTCCATACTACCGGGACCAACAGAGAAGTAAACTTAGTGCCAGGAGGAAGGTCACGGATCACCAGGCAGCACCATTGGGGACAGGACCCGAACTAGCTCCCCTCAGCGGCAGCGGTATCCAGAACTTTGGTTTATCCAGTTGTCAGTGTCAGCTTTATGGACTGAGTGAGTACGCAAGTGACCCCTTAGCACGAAACGGCACTTCTCCCTCACCATCACCAAGTCCCGGGGCTTTCCCCCTACCCATGGAGGGTTCTAACACCTGGCTGCCCCGCTCTATCACCCCCGGGTGATGCAGCGGTGGTACTCCACATTACCACATGCCACGGGTGGCGTCACGAACTCTAGCACTATCCCCTGTAAATACCCCCTTCATTTGAGTGGCCGCACGACCTCTGGGTCCGGACACCCCTCAAGCCACCGCTGATCCGGATCCGAGCAGCCCGGCTGCTGACACGGGGGTGGCACAGAAGGAGTATCATACCACTTTAAATCTACCAAGACCCAGCCGTCCCTCAAAAATTTCATCTCAAACAAGGAGAAGGTTGATAAAAGATGCAGCCAAGAGGCCCATAATCACTCTGGATGAACTGCAGAGATCTACAGCTGAGGTGGGAGAATAGGACAACAATCAGTCTACATTGCACAAATCTGGCCTTTATGAAAGAGTGGCAAGAAGAAAGCCATTTCTCAGAGATATCCATAAAAAGTGTTTTTTAAAGTTTGCCACAAGCCACCTGGGAGACACACCAAAGATGTGGAAGAAGGTGCTCTGGTCAGATGAAACCAAAATCAAACTTTTTGGGCACAATGCCAAACGATATGTTTGACGTAAAAGCAACACAGCTCATCACCCTGAACACACCATCCCCACTGTCAAACATGGTGGTGGCAGCATCATAATTTGGGCCTGCTTTTCTTCAGCAGGGACAGGGAAGATGGTTAAAATTGATGGGAAGATTGATGGAGCCAAATACAGGACCATTCTTGAAGAAAACGTGTTGGAGTCTGCAAAAGACTGGAGTTTGGGACAGAGATTTGGGACAATTTTCCCAAACATAAAGCAAAATCTACAATGGAATGGTTCACAAATAAACGTATCTAGGAGTTACAATGACCAAGTCAAAGTCCAGACCTGAATCCAATCGAGAATCTGTGGAAAGAGCTGAAAACTCAAATGATCTCCATCCAACCTCACTCAGCTCGAGCTGTTTACAGAGGAAGAATGGGCAAGAATTTCAGTCTTTCGATGTGCAAAACTGATAGACACATACCCCAAGCGACTTGCAGCTGTAATTGCAGCAAAAGGTGGCGCTACAAAGTATTAACTTAAAGGGTCCGAATAATATTGCACGACCCAATTTTCAGTTTATTATTTTTTATAAAAGTTTAAAACGAGCAATAAATTTCGTTCACCATCACAATTGTGTCCCACTTGTTGTTGATTCTTCACCATAAAATTTACATTTTTATCTTTATGTTTGAAGCCTGAAATTTGGGAAAAGGTTGAAAAATTCAAAGGGGCCGAATACTTTCGCAAGGCACTGTATATAGAGGGATAGATAGATATATAGATAGATCGATAAATAGAGAGAGATATTAATGAATTAATGAATGAAGGAATGAATAAAGGAATAGATAGATAATAGAATTAAAGGGTGCTTAGCCTTGTATTTAGCCCAAAAAAAATAAAAAATTAAAAAAACGATGTTGGGTCCCCCCTCTATTTTTTATAGCCAGCTCATGTAAAGCAGACGGCTGCAGCCTGCTTTACACAGCTGAAAGCTTTACCTTGGCTGGTAATCCAAAACAGATGGCACCCCACGCTGTTATTTTACAATAAATAAATAATTTAAAACAAAAAACGTGGGGTCCCCTCCAAATTGGATCACCAGCCAAGGGGCACTCGCTTCCTTTGTGAACAAATCACTGTTCATTATCGCATGAATGTGACCAGGTACTCGAATACTCCTAATAGTACCCTTTGAGATACTCGTAGCTACACAATAATAAATTCCTTTTTGTTCCAATACGGACCCCGCATCCTGTTATAATATATATTAGTTTTTCATGTTTTTTCTAAACCTCCTGGTGGAGGGGGTCAATTGTGAGCACTAACTGACATTGTTATATTATGTGGGTACAAGTTCTATAATGTTTTTTTTCCCACATCACCGTAACTTTTTAATTTGTGCACAAATTAATTGTAAAGACTTCATCTCTTCCAATACACATTCTTTATACACATTTTTTAGACATATACTGTATGTAGATATCTTAAATACAGACGCAGATATTTTTGCTCACATTCTATTCCTTTTTTATTTTTCATTTTTTACTTTTATTTTTTTCTCAATGATTAAAACAACACTACTACACCTATCAATTTTTTTTTATTTTTTTTTTATTTTTTATTAATTATCAACATTGTTTTTGACTTTACCTCTTTCTCTCACTAATTTTATTTCACAAACAAATCTTTATGTCCAAATACAGCCGTGGACATATCACGTCATCGGTGCTCATATTGATCTGTTATTCCCAATTTAATCTGGGTTCAAGACTCCTGGTAACACCTAAAACCTTTTTGTACTATCATTTTTTTATGATAGTACAAAATATAATTTTTTTCTACCAGTTTCTGGATATTTTAAATATCTCAACATCAATGTGGGTATATAATATATTTTGAGAAGTTTTTTCTCCATTTCAGCTGCCGTATTTGTAACTGATAAGGATCCCGCCAATATTTGAAAGGCTGTGGGTGGTCCTCTGGTGTTGATATATGTGTGTGCGTGTATATATATATATATATATATATATATATATATATATATATCGACCCATCCTCTGTCAGATCATATTGTTTATGTCCTTTCTTTGATGTCCTGATGGAGACTGTGATCTCCAAAACGCGTTGATCTGTACAACAGAATAAAGACATGGAATAAATAATCAACATTAATTTGTTTGGTGATAGCATGGCAAGATACCCATTTCATTCTCCTGAATTTTATTGATTCCTCTCGGGGCTGCAGCTGTTCACCTGTATACAACGCGATTACAGGAGTTGTGACTATCACAACCCCTCTAGGTGAGTTTTTTACTTATATTAGCCTGTTGTTCTGCCTGGTAAGACCCTATTGCGCTTTCTTCCACGGTCCTATCTCCTGCAATTAACGCTTCAGTGACAGAATCCTTTAATCATACTGTCCCAGTAACATGGCATTACAAAAATAGTGCCACCAAAATTGAATCAAGCAACTTCTATGTGTTAAGTCTTCCTCTCTATTTTTACTCTACATGATCTCCACACTGCTCCTACTCTATCCCAACTCTGTCCCCTCCAGTATGTCACCATCATCAACATATTCCCTTCTAAGCTGTGCCCCTTCCTCATATTAATCCATCTCTACAGCTCAAAAAAACAGTATACCATCCACAGTCTCCCACAGACAATGTGATGGCTCCCACAGCCCACCTCACAATATGATGGTCTCCACAGCCTTGCACACACAATATGATAAACATTATCATGCCCAATAGCTGCCTAAATACACTGATACCCTGGCAGACCCCTATGTACAGTATGACTCCAGTTACAGCCGCCTATACACAGCATGCTGACCATAAACCCCTTAAAGAAAAATGGTTGATCCACAACCACAGACACACAATATGATGACACATACCCTCACAGATATTGTAATGTTTCACAATCCCCTCATGCCCAGTACACATGATACACAATATGATGGCCGCAACAGACCCCCACACAGAGAATGATGCTCCATAACCTGTATATACCGGAGGATACTGACCGTACCCTTTATACATAGTGCCTAAACGTAGTATGATGGCCCATAACCTCTTATACACAGTATGATGCCTCCTTAGCCTATATATATATATATATATATATATTTATATATATAATGTGAAGCTTCCCTTAGCTCCCACAGTATTCATATCTTACCCCTATACACAGTATAATGCACCCATAACCCAATATCTACATTATGATGTTGATCATAGCCTTCCATAAACACATTATGCTGTCCATAGACATCCCTATGCACAGTGTGATGATCCCACAGTACATTCTCCTATATAATGGATTATGCCACCATAGGCCTCTACCCTAGCGACCTGATTTAAAAAAAAACGAAAAAAAAACAAACAAACAAATCTTATACTCACATAATTCAGATTCCGCCTTCATTGCAGAGTGGCTAAGTCTTAGCTAAGACAGCGCAATATCGTGACAACGTTGTTGTACTGTCTGAGGTTCCTTGTATGGAGCTAGCCTCCAGCAGGCTGGAAATAGCATGTGGCCTGCCAGTGGAAGTCATTTAAGTCAGTAAATGCCACCCCCTAAAGGGCACTTTACACGCAGCGATATCGCTATTGATATCGCTAGCGAGCGTACCCGCCCCGTCGGTTGTGCGTCACGGGCAAATTGCTGCCCGTGGCACACAACATCGCTAACACCCGTCACAACTACTTACCTGCCTAGCGACGTCGCAGTGGCCAGCGAACCGCCTCCTTTGTAAGGGGGCGGTCCGTGCATCGTCACTGCGGCGTCACTAAGCGGGCGCCCAATAGAAGCGGAGGGCAGAGATGAGCGGGACGAACATCCCTCCCACCTCCTTCCTTCCTCATTGGCAGTGGCCACATGTACGATGTTGTTCCTCGTTCCTGCGGTGTCACACATAGCGATGTGTGCTGCCGCAGGAACGACGAACAGCATCGTACTTGCAGCAGCAACGATAATCGGGAATGGAACGACAGGTCGTTTGTGCGTTTCACACGCAATGACATCGCTAACGAGGCTGGATGTGCGTCACGAATTCCGTGACCACAACGACATCTCGTTAGCGATGTCGTTGCGTGTAAAGCGGCCTTAAGAGTCCTATCAGCCACCCACCTGAGGTGAGATGCTCATCTTGCTTCATGGCAGAAATGGGCCTGCCATAATCATAATGTTCTAGTATTTTTATGTTGTCTCACACAATCCTCTCATCTCATCTGAAAACTTTGCCTCTTTCTTCAAGCAAAATATTGAAAACATCAGAGAAAGCTTTGGCCCTTACTCCCCCCAGCCCTGCCATAAGGTCTGAGCCATCCTCCTCCATAACCAGTTTCTCCACAATGACAGAAGACCACCTCTACTCTCCTCTCTTCAGATCACATCTCACCACCTGCGCACTTGACCCGCTCCCGTCCCACCTCATTCCAACCTCACTGCAGTCTTCCTACCTACCCTAACCCATCTCTTCAACCTATCACTAACAACTGGTGTCTTCCCCTCCTGTTTCAAACATGCCTCCATCACGCGCATCCTCAAAAAGCCTTCCCTTGACCCAGCCTCTCTATCTAGCTATTGCCTCATATCACTTATTCCCTATGCCTCAAAACTACGGGAACAGCATGTTCATCTTGAACATCTTGAACTGTCTTCCCACCTCTCCTCCTGCTCCCTCTTTGGCTGGTTACAATCTGACTTATGACCACATCATTCCACTGAAACTGCCCTAACTAAAGTCACCAATGACCTACTAACTGCCAAAGCCAAGCGACACTACACTGTCCTCCTCCTCCTAGACCTGTCTTCTGCCTTTGACACTGTGTACCATTCCCTCTTTCTACAGATTTTCTCATCTCTTGGTATCACAGACTTGGTCCTATCCTATCACAGACTTGGTCCTATCCTGGATTACTTCTTATCTAACGGACCAGACTTTCAGTATCTCTCTCTTTCACATACCACCTTCTCATCTTACCCTCTATCTGCTGGTGTCCCCCAAGGTTCAGATCTTGAACCCCTGCTGTTCTCCATTTATACCTTTGGCCTGGGACAGCTCGTAGAGTCCCATGGCATTCAGTATCATTTTTACGTTGATCATACGCAGAACTACTTCTCTGGCCCTGATTTCAGCTTACAAACCAGAATCCCACAATATCTGTCTGCTATTTCATCTTTCTTTTCTGCTCAATTTGTAACACTGAACATGGAAAAAAAACAGAATTCATCATATTTCTCCCACTTCACTCTACCACTCCAACTGAGCTATCCATCAAAGTCAATGGCTGCTCACTCTCCCCAGTCCCGCATACTCGCTGCCTGGGGGTAACCCTTGACTCTGTTCTCTACTTCAAGCCACATATCCAAGACCTTTCCACCTCCTGCTGACTCCAACTTAAAAATATTTCTCGGATCCATACATTCCTTGACCAAGAATCTGCAAAAACACTAGTGTATGCCCTCATTATCTCCCACCTGGACTACTGTAACCTCCTGTTCTGTGGCCTTCCTTCTAACACTCTTACCCCCCTCCAATCTATCCTAAATTCTGCTGTCCAACTAATCCACCTGTCCCCCCGTTATTCCCCAGCCTCTTCTCTCTGTCAATCTCTTCACTGGCTTCCCATTGCCCAAATACTCTGTTTCAAAACACTAACCATGACATACAAAGCCACTCACAACCTGTCTCCTCCATACATCTGTGACCTAGTCTCCCGGTACTTACCAGCACTCAACTTCCGATCTTCACTAGATCTCCTTTTCTACTCCCCTCTAATCTCCTCTTCCCACAATTGCATACAAGGATTCTCCCATGCCTCCCCATACTCTGGAACTCTCTACCCCAACACATCAGACTTTCGCCTACCATGGAAACCTTCAAAAGGAACCTGAAGACCCACCTCTTCTGACAAGCCTGCAACCTGCAGTAACTCTCAGTCCACCATAGCATCGCATGATCCGCTATACCCTCACCTAGTATATCCTCAACCCCTTCCCTGTAGACTGTGAGCCCTCGTAGGCAAGGTTCTCTCTCCTCCTGTACCAGTCTGTGCCTTGAAATGTTCACGATTATTGTACTTGTCTATGTATTCCCCTTTTTGCCATGTAAAGTGCTGTGGAATAAATGGCCCCATAATAATAAATAATAATAATCCTGTACATCAAACATGCAAAATTAAGCCTATATAACAGTTGTGAGAAATGTAAAGTCTTTTTTTATCTGATCTTGAGCTTTATACCCATACTGAACATTATTTGTATATTCATATAAAGCTGGAAGCAAGGAGCCAGCAAGGAGCCAGCAAGGACAAGAGACAGAACAGGAGCAGAAACAACAGGAGAAAGAGTAGACAGTGGCTGGGTGGAGAAAGGTGATTTGTCTATATAGGCGGACAAGGCAACCTTTAATTGATTCCTCTTCCACCATCAATGTGTCAAAAATGGCATAGCTAGGGAGGAGGGAGTGGGGCAAAGCAAATCTAAGTATGTCACTAACCTAGGAAACCATGTGTACAACTGCACGCTCTAATCATTATGTGTATAGAGGAACTCAACAGATTGATCATACTCATCAGTTCGACCATCAGCTCTTCTCCAGTAGTACTTTAGTTGTACTCTCCATCAAGTTTTTTGGTAAAATACAAAAGTATATTGCCAGGCCTTTGTTTAGCGCAGTAATGTAGCACCCGTGAAGGTGCCACACTGAATGATCCTTGCTTCTTGTAAAAATGATCTGTCTCGTCTTGCAGCGTCCTGCTGTCAATGCAGGGCAGTACGCTTAGCCTGATATTTCAGTTGAAACTTTTCCGCCTGGGATGTCTCTGCTGGCAAAATACACTGCCGACGGCATGTCTTTTAGGATCACTGATGTACGTAAGCCCTTCCAGTGCCACAAGCCGGTACTGTCATTAACGGGGAAAGAAAAAAACTAATAGTTTTAATGAAAACAAAATCAAAATTATGTATATTTATGTATATATTACTGTGCGTGCCAATGCCATTTTCTATCTATAAATGGATCTATGCTCTGTTGCTGGGTTTAACTGTATTGACTTGCTATGCACGCCAATATACAGTTAGGTCCAGAAATATTTGGACAGTGACACAATTTTCGCGAGTTGGGCTCTGCCTGCCACCACATTGGATTTGAAATGAAACCTCTACAACAGAATTCAAGTGCAGATTGTAACTTTTAATTTGAAGGTTTGAACAAAAATATCTGATAGAAATTGTAGGAATTGTACACATTTCTTTACAAACACTCCACATTTTAGGAGGTCAAAAGTAATTGGACAAATAAACCAAACCCAAACAAAATATTTTTTTTTTCAATATTTTGTTGTGAATCCTTTGGAGGCAATCACTGCCTTAAGTCTGGAACCCATGGACATCACCAAACGCTGGGTTTCCTCCTTCTTAATGCTTTGCCAGGCCTTTACAGCCGCAGCCTTCAGGTCTTGCTTCTTTGTGGGTCTTTCCGTCTTAAGTCTGGATTTGAGCAAGTGAAATGCATGCTCAATTGGGTTAAGATCTGGTGATTGACTTGGCCATTGCAGAATGTTCCACTTTTTTGCACTCATGAACTCCTGGGTAGCTTTGGCTGTATGCTTGGGGTCATTGTCCATCTGTACTATGAAGCGCCGTCCGATCAACTTTGCGGAATTTGGCTGAATCTGGGCTGAAAGTATATCCCGGTACACTTCTGAATTCATCCGGCTACTCTTGTCTGCTGTTATGTCATCAATAAACACAAGTGACCCAGTGCCATTGAAAGCCATGCATGCCCATGCCATCACGTTGCCTCCACCATGTTTTACAGAGGATGTGGTGTGCCTTGGATCATGTGCCGTTCCCTTTCTTCTCCAAACTTTTTTCTTCCCATCATTCTGGTACAGGTTGATCTTTGTCTCATCTGTCCATAGAATACTTTTCCAGAACTGATCACTATCAAATAGGTCATAGACCGGGAGAAAGGTTGCCCACTCACCCATTCTGGGACTGCCAGCTTGGACCCTCTTTTCTTACACCATGGGTAAGTCTTGAACTACTTGTCTCTATGTTAGATGAATTGATCCCATGGTGTGTCTCCATTACAAACTCACTTGAGTTAGCATTTACTATTTAGGCTATGGAGTAATGATGGGTTATTGTGGCTAGTTTCCCAGATGGGTGGGTGTTTTTCAATCCACCTACCTCATTACTTGACCTTATGGAAAATACACTTTTTTATATTGTATGTTTATCTTTCAATAAAACTAGATTTTATATTGGAATCAGTCTCCTCAAGTGTGTTCACACTAAGTATTTTTTCCAGAACTGAGCTGGCTTCATGAGGTGTTTTTCAGCAAATTTAACTCTGACCTGTCTATTTTTGGAATTGATGAATGGTTTGCATCTAGATGTGAACCCTTTGTATTTACTTTCATGGAGTCTTCTCTTTACTGTTGACTTAGAGACAGATACACCTACTTCACTGAGAGTGTTCTGGACTTCAGTTGATGTTGTGAACGGGTTCTTCTTCACCAAAGAAAGTATGCGGCGATCATCCACCACTGTTGTCATCCGTGGACGCCCAGGCCTTTTTGAGTTCCCAAGCTCACCAGTCAATTCCTTTTTTCTCAGAATGTACCCGACTGTTGATTTTGCTACTCCAAGCATGTCTGCTATCTCTCTGATGGATTTTTTCTTTTTTTTCAGCCTCAGGATGTTCTGCTTCACCTCAATTGAGAGTTCCTTAGACCGCATGTTGTCTGGTCACAGCAACAGCTTCCAAATGCAAAACCACACACCTGTAATCAACCCCAGACCTTTTTACTACTTCATTGATTACAGGTTAACGAGGGAGACGCCTTCAGAGTTAATTGCAGCCCTTAGAGTCCCTTGTCCAATTACTTTTGGTCCCTTGAAAAAGAGGAGGCTATGCATTACAGAGCTATGATTCCTAAACCCTTTCTCCGATTTGGATGTGAAAACTCTCATATTGCAGCTGGGAGTGTGCACTTTCAGCCCATATTATATATATATAATTGTATTTCTGAACATGTTTTTGTAAACAGCTAAAATAACAAAACTTGTGTCACTGTCCAAATATTTCTGGACCTAACTGTAGTTAGGAGTAAAGTTTTCTCCATGTAGGCTCCACCGTGAGAGGGGGTCTGGAGTGACTGCCCTCTGCTTTCCCTGGAAGCTACATTACTGGTCTGAATCAAGTTTCACTTTTCTGCTACAGCTGCTTCAAGCCACTTATTGGGGGTCCACGATTCACATGTAGCTTGCGAGCCACGGATCGGTGGTCCCTGCTCTAAGCGATAGATGAAACTTTCTGCAGGAGCTGACACATGTAACTGATGTCTTGAGACATCAATCACAGCCAGTGAGACGATTATATACCATTTACTCTCATCCGGAATCAGTTCATGAGCTACTTTTACAATACCAAGACGAAGCTTATATTTAGGTTGGTGTCAGGCCAGAAGCCTCAGCGAGTCCTTCCTATTTCAGGGATTCTGCAAATCATATATTTTCTCTTTTTATTTTGAAATGTCAGGAATTTTGTGGACAACCAAAACTATTATCCCTTTACTGTAATTATATGTGTTCTTGCCAAGTCATTGGTATGTTCAGATATAGAAGTAAATAATCGCTATAGACATGTTTATAACTATGGATGAGCGAACCTCTCAAAGTTTGGTTCTCCAAATCTTACCGAACAAACGCTTCGTTCGTGGAACCATTCGACGAACTTTTCAAACCTCATTGGATTCAATGGGAAGCCAAACCTAAGGCAAAGAAAACATCTTTGGGGGGAGGGGTGGGGGGGTGTCGAAATGCTTCCAAAACAGCAAAAATACATTTTACAGTTTTACAGTGCAGCTCCACTGTTTTGGCATAGCCATTAGCTTCCTAGACTATTGACATAAGAAATCTAGAGGTGAATGAGAGACAGGTGTAGGGCTGGTGCTCCCATACCTCTGCAGTACAGACACGATACAACTTTGAGACCCATCCTGGAGTCTTGAGATTTAAAAACCTTTCAGGCAAACAGGAGGACAGTGGCATCAATTGCCCCCATTTCCCCATAGTATGTTTGCACACTAGGGAGGTATGGTCACATGGGTCAAAAACACCAAACATGGTCAATTCCATAACAGCTGACGGGCTCTCACTCACCCTGACTGTAGTGGGTAAACAAGTGGTTTTGTTGTCGGTGACCTGTGTCAGAATAGTTTCCATAGTGACGCAGGAGGAAGAAGAACCAGCAGACGTGGGTGATTTGGTGGCCGGTTGTTGAGTAGGCCCGGTGTGGAGACACGGGGGTCAGTGGGTGCTCTCATTCGCTGATCCGGCCGCCTTTAGAAAGACAGGATGGCCCAGGGCTCATCCCAACTGAACGCCCGATCTCCTTAACCGTGGGCGGAACACTACTCACACAACACAGGATGAGGGAATCACAATATTATAGGCTGGTTTACATGCAGCGACATCGCTATCGATGTCACTGCCGATCGCGCCCACCCCCGTTGTTTCTGCGTCACGGGCAAATCGCTGCCCGTGGCGCACAATATCGCTATTACCCGTCACACGGACTTATATTCCCAGCGACGTCGCTGTGGCCGGCGAACAGCCTCTTTTCTAAGGGGGCGGTTTGTGCGGCGTCACATGGCAGGCGTCCAATAAAAGCGGAGAGCAGCCGCATGAAAGACACACCCACCTCGTTGCCGGATGACGCAGGTACGGTGGTGTTAGTCATTCCTGGGGTGTCACACGTAGCGATGTGTGATGCCTCAGGAACGACGAACAACCTGCGTCCAGAACGAGCAACGATATTTTGAAAATGAACGACGTGTCAACGATCAACGATTAGGTGAGTATTTTTGATCGTTAGCGGTCGCTCGTACGTTTCACACGCAACGACGTTGCTAATCTCATTAGCGATGTCGTTGCGTGTAAAGCGGCGTTAAGACTTTATTGGATCACCAAACATTTAACGACATATGGCACATAATCAGCAAAACCACAAAATGTAACCAGCAACAATTTCTCACCCTTCCGCTGGCTCACCAGGGAATAGAATGTCCGTGCCTCAGAGCTTCCAGGGCTACTTACTCCAAACCAGCAGCACTCCGACTTTCAGCGGGCACCCACTGAGAATGGAATAACGCCAGATTTAGGAAGCTGGCTGAGGACCGCAAAACCTGTAGTAAGGTGACTGGATTGTCCCATTCTGGATTCCTTCCTTAGGTAGTCTTTGATAGCTCAGCCGAATCCTTGCATTCAATGCTGAAGTCCATGTAGTATTATAATCCAGGTTCGATTATGTCTTGTTAATCGGATCCGCAGGTGCTAGTTTGATAGCATGTTGCAAGAGTCTACCCAGGCAATGGACAGTCCTCCTTCTTATACCCCTGATCTCTCCATTCAGACCATTGGGGTCTTCACGATTGGTGGATAAGACTAGGCTCTTATTGGCTAGATTTCAAGCCGTATACAAAATATCACTAGTAGTAATGCTCTCTGGCAGACACGAGGGAGAGACAGCTAAGTTACATCGCAATACAATGGGAGTTTCGCATAATTGATTTGTCTGGGTATCTGACCTTCACTGGCCAAGGCAATTACATGAGTGAACAAGAACTGTACCACTAGACTCCTAAGAGTCTTGTAGAAACAATGAGGGGCTTATCCCCCATCCATAAACAAACTATCCTCATGTCTGGCTGAACTCCAAGAAATTTAACCCATGCTAGGCTCTGAAAGAGCCCATGTCATCACGTTCCTCTCCCTTCTTAATATTTGCCAGACATGATAGGCTTCCGATCATCCTACTCCACCTGTCGGGAAAGCCCATCCGCATTTCCATGGTTCTTGCCCTGTTTATGGGAGATGGAAAAATCGTAGGATTGTAACGTCAGACTCCACCTGAGAAAGCGTCCGATTTCTCTTGAGCCTCTTTCGTGAGTGGGATCTGCCAGTATCCCTTGCTCAAATTGAGGGTAGATATAAACCGAGATCCCCCTAACCCATCTAGTAGTTCATCCACCCGGGGCATGGGGTAGGCAAGTAAAAGCTGTCTATAGTCCACACAGAAACAAGTACTCTTGTCCTTTTTTGGCACCAACACAACACTGGCAGCCCATGGAACTATGACTCCCATATTTAACATGTCATCCACCTCGGCCTTCATCATTGCCAATACAGGAAGGGTCACCTGGTAGACGGGTTGTCTTAGTAGAGTGGCTGTCCCTGTGTTGACATGATGCTGGACCAGGGGGGTTCTACCAGGCTGACTTGTGAACAGGGATTCATATGTTCCAAGTAGGTCTGATATCTGTCGCTTCTGTGATACGTCTTTTACCCCCATTTCCCTTTTGGAGTCCACTAATAGGTCTGGGATCTGGTCCAATTCTGGGTCAACAAACTAGACATCAAACTGCTAAATTGGTGACCTCTTGTTCCTCATAAACTTTTAGCCTGTTGATGTGGTAGGTACGCTCACAAACACCTGCTCGATCCAGGGCCATCGTGTAGTTAGTATTGCCACATTTCTTGGTAATGGTGAATTGACCCACCCACATGGCTTGCAGCTTGTTTTTCTGTACCGGTACTAGTACTAGGACCTTCTGTCCACAGGCAAATTCTCGGGGTCGGGCAGTGCGGCCATAACATCAATTTTGCTTTTCCTGAGCCACTTCTAAATTCCCGTGGGCTAACGCCATGAGGTGCCTCATCCTTTCCCTAAGCTTTTGAACATAGTCCAGTATGGGAACCTCTTCTGTGGGGAAGGTGCCCTCTCTCGTACCAGCTCTAGGGGCCCTCATACCTTTCGGCCGTACAGCAATTCGGAGGGGGAGAACCCAGTGGAGTCCAGAGGCACCTCCCGGTAAGCAAAAAGGAGCTGCTGCAGGTTTTTCTCCCAGCCCCCCCCCCCTCGGACTCTACATAATGGCTAATGAGCTGCTTAAGCGTTCTGTTGAAGCGTTCACACAATCCATTTTTTCAGGATGGTAGGGAAGGGTGCACATGGGGCGGATTCCATGTTTCTCCCACAGGGTCTGAATCAGTTCACTCTGGAACTATGCCCCCTGGTCAGTCAATACTTCCTGTGGGAACCCTACCCGGCTAAAGATATCCAGTAGAGCTTTCGCCATGTGCTCTGCATCTATGGAGGATAAGGCAACGGCTTCTTGGTAGCGGGTGGCAAAGTCTACCATGGTGAGGATGAATCTTTTTCCAATGCGGCTGGGAATGGCTAAGGGGCCTACTACATCAATGGCAACTCTCTGGAACGGTTCTCCTGTCAAGAGCATGGGTTGGAGTGGGGCACGACATGGGGCTCCCCCCATACGTTGACACACTGGGCAAGAGACTCTGTATTTTTGCACTTCTTGAGTGACCTTTGGCCAGAAAAAACTGTGCAACAGGCGGTCCTAGGTCTTTTTGGCCCCCATGTGCCCAGCCACAGGAACATCATGAGCCAAACGCAATAGTTGGGGTCGGTATTGCTGGGGTACCACAAGCTGATGTACACGGGTCCAGGGTTTTTCTGGGCAGGATGCGGGCTTTTCCTGATATAAGAGGCCTTTTTCCCATCGATATACCTCCCCCTGATTTCCTCCCCCAGGTTGGGCGGCCGCAGTACAGATGAGCTCTAGGGTGGGGTCTGTCAGTTTGTCTTACCTAAATTCCTTGCGATCTATCTCCCCTCAGTCAATGGCTGCAGTTTGGTCAGATGAACTCACATTCGTTGGCTCCGATGAGGAGGCTGAAGATTGAGGAGGAGGTTTCTCTTCGGATGGGTTGGTAGAAAGACCTGCACCAGGATGGTGATTGGCTTGGCTATGGGTGATGGCGGTGACAAACTGGCTGGATAGTCTTTGTTCTAGGTCATTTCCCAAAATAACAGGGGTGGGGAGGCCGTCCATGAGCCCCACTTCAACCTCTCCTTGGTCAGTTCCCCAGTCCAACTGCACTCGTGCCAGAGGGATGTTCGAGCGCTGGCCTCCAGCAAGGGAGATGGTCACTTGGCGGCCTTGTAAATGATGTTCTGTGGGAACAATATCTGGTCTGACCAGGGTGATGGAAGATCCAGTTTCTCGAAGTCCCTAAGCCTGTATATCACCGACCTTGACTGTCTGGATGTGGCGATGGATATTGGCTGTTGTACGGTGTCCGGCCTGCTGTAGGGTGTGGACTGGGTAAACCACTTCCTCAGCTATTGGTGTTTCTCAGGAGTAGCATTCCTCAGGTCTCGTTGGTTCATCTCGGCATATGTTGACTGGTTGGACTGGCAGATGGGCTCCAGGCATGAGACCCCGACTTTGAAGACACTCTTTGGCCATGTGTCCAAGGCGCCCACATGTATAACATCCCTGTTGGTAAACCTTTGTCTTGTTGGGGCTTCTATCGTGCAATGAGTTAGTCCAGCATGGGAGTCTGGAGGTTGTTTGGATCCATGGTTGAGGGACCTCCTGGGATTGGTGGGCATAGCGGGCCTCCAGCTGGGTTGGTTGGCTGTAAATTCGTCAGCCAATTGCGCTACTTGCTCTAGGGTATCGGGCTTCATGTCAGCTACCCATTCTCAGATTTCTGAGCCCATCTTCTCCAGCAGCTGTTCGAGCACCATCACATTGCGGAGAGCAGCAGCGGAGTAGGCAGCCCGAACATAGAGCCAGCGGTTACAGTTTCATCAGAGTTGACTGCCAAATTCGACGTACAAGACACCCTGGCGAGATATAGTCTGGAACTTAGTGTGATGTCTCTCGGGGGTTATGGTAAAAAGGGCCAGCAAAGTGTCCTTAATAATAATTCCATAGTCTAGGCAGTCCTGAGGCTCAAGTGATCGTACAGCCTCCTGGGCCCGGACAGGCAAGCTTGTCCACAGGTATTTAAACCACTCAGCTGTGGGCACCTGGTGCATACGCATTAGCACCTCAAAGTTTTGCAAGTGTTCATCTATCTCAGTGCTGGAATCATTAAACACTGGCACGTCCCTGTAACGAAGACTACTTCCTCGGTGGTGGTCTATCCTGGAGGTAGGTGCAGGTGGTAAGGAAATTGGAACTCCCAACACTAATTGCAAAATGTGACGCCCCTGAACTAGTCAGGGTGTTAGAGGGTACTGCATCCTTTTTTATCTACTGGTGCAGGACTCAACCTCCATGGTTCTGGGATCCTGACTTTTGGTGTTGCTCCATCAGCATTCAAATCCTTACACCACACCCTGTCAGGCACACCAGTGGGTGGTCTAGCTGGAATAGGGCCACCTGCCTAGGGGTCAGACAGACTGGTGGGAGGGACTAAAGGCCACTTTACACACAGAGATAAATCATTGGCAGATCTGTGGTTGCAGTGAAATCATGGACATATTGTTCCATTTGTACACAGCCACAAACCTGGCACTGATTGTCCACAATTTCACTGCAACCACAGATCTGCCACAGATTTATCTCTGTGTGTAAAGTGGCCTTTAGTCAGAACAGTGGTAGCCCTCAGAGAGTGTGGAGCTAGGGGAGTTAGATGTTGGCTAGGTTGCAGACAGTGGTCTGGGACCGGAGGAGTCGGAGACCCGGTCACAGGGTATTGGAGAAAGGAACCAGACTTAAGGGTGCTTTATAGGCTGCGACATCGCTACCAATATATCGTCGGGGTCACGTCGTTAGTGACGCACATCCGGCTCCGGTAGCGACATCGCAGCGTGTGACACAAATGAGCACAAAACGATCAACGAGCACAAAAACGTGAAAAATCGTTGCTCGTTGACACAGCGTTCATTTCCTTAATTGCTGCTGCAGGTACGATGTTGTTCGACGTTCCTGCGGCAGCACACATCGCTATGTGTGACACCGCAGGAACGACGAACATTTCCTTCCCTGCGTCCACCGCCAATGAAGAAGGAAAGAGGTGGGCGGCATCTTCCGGCCGCTGATCTCTGCCCCTCCTCTGCTATTGGGCGGCCGCTTAGTGACGCCGCAGTGACGTCGCTATGACGCCGAACGCACCTCCCCCTTGAAGGAGGGATTGTTCGGCGGTCACAGCGACGTCGCTGACCAGGTATGTGCGTGTGACGCTGCCGTAGCGATAATGTTCGCTACGGCAGCAATTACCAGATGTCGCACAAGCGACGGGGGCGGGTGCTATCGGGCACGCAATTGATAGCTAGCGATGTCGCAGCGTGTAAAGCACCCTTAAGTTTAGTGGAACGGTTGGCACCGGAGTATCTAATAACCGAACCGGTATCGAGCACAGCGGGGTACTGGACCCTAGATCAGGGAGTTGCTTCAAGCAACCTGATAATTAACCTGTGGAGAATAGTATCTCTATGAGCTGTCCCTAAGAGCTCAGAGATCGAAGGCATCAACACAACGAGGGGGATAGGGCTTTCCAACCCATGCAGCCCACTAAAATCCCAAGTGTCAGATATCGAGAGCACAGCTTCCTTACCTATTAGTGGGTAGCAGGACCCTGAAAGCTTCAGGCTGAGGGGTCACACAGAACATCTAACAGTAGTGCATGGAGGCAAGGTACCGACCACCCGCAACACCAAAGGGAGCGGACTCCCGGACGAGCTCCCCCAGAGAGGCAGTGGCACCCAGAGACTTGGTTTACCTTTGTGGCAGAGTCTTTTTTGCGGTTGCATCACCACCAACACTGCCTGAGTGAGTACGTGGTCCTCCCCTGCTTCCCACCAGTGCTGCGCTCCCCTGCACCTCTACCATCCAGAGTCCTGGTGCCTACCCTATCCGTGGGAACGTCATCTGGCTGCCCCACTTCATCTTCCCCGGGTACTCCCATCGGCAGCGGCGGTACTCCCCTTACCGGGAACCAGGGGTGGCGTCACGAACTCTCAATCCCCTGTAAATACTCCCCTTTTCATTTGAAGTGGCCGCGAGCCCCCCCCCGCCTCCCCGGGTCCGGCGACTCTCGAGCCACAGCAGACCCCGGATCCAAGCGGTTCGACCGCTGCAGGGGCGGCACACAGAACACCAGCCCTCTCTTCCCTTGAAGCTTCAGGCCCCAATGCAGTCAACAATTCCTTGACTCGGTCTGGTTGGGCTTGGTTTGTTTCCAGACTGTCACTGGATCTAGGATGAGACACACGGTTTACATCCTCTGACACCATATCGGCGGTGTCCTCATCATCCTCTGCATCATTCTGGGTCTCCCAGTGGACCAGTGTCCGTATCAAGTACGATCGAGTGTCAGTGTTCCTGTATTCAATCTTTCGCATCTGGAACAGATCCTGTACCATCCATTTACTGCTGCGTCGTAACTCCTCTCCGGTCCTTGTCCCATGGCTGAGCTGGTGGGGTTGTACATGGCAGCATCCGAAACCTGAATGCCTACCCTATGGCCCGCTGGGTATGCTCCTGTGCCTCCCTGGTTGTTGAGCCCTGGACGGTGTCTGCAAGCACCAGTCCTCTGCAGCTCCCCTGGATAAACCAGGCTGAGTAGTATACTACCGCTGAAACCAATTGTGGAGACACGGGGGTCACTGGGTGCTCTCGTCCGCTGATCCAACCTCCTTTAGAAAGACAGCATGGCCCAGGGCTCATTCAAACTGAACGCCCGATCTCCTTAACCATGGGCGGAACACTACTCAGACAACACAGAAATAGGGAATCACAATATTAAGACTTTATTGGATCCCCAAACAATTAACGACATATGGCACATAACCAGCAAAACACACAAAATGTAACCGGCAACAGTTTCTCATCCTTCCGCTGGTTCACCATGGAATAGAATGTCCATGCCTCAGAGCTTCCAGGGCTACTTACTCCAAACCAGCAGGACCCCGCTTTCGGCGGGCACCCACCGAGAATGGAATAACGCGAGATTTAGGAAGCTGGCTGAGGACCGCAAAACCTGTAGTCAGGTGACTGGATTGTCCCAAGCTGGATTCCTTCCTTAGGTAGTCTTTGATAGCTCAGCTGAATCCTTGCATTCGATGCTGAAGTCCATGTAGTATTATAATCCAGGTTCAGTTATGTCTTGCCAATAGGATCCGCAGGTCCTAGTTTGGTAGCATTTAGCAAGAGTCTACCCGGACAATGGACAGTCCTCCTTCTTATAACCCTGAGCTCTCCATTCAGACCATTGGGGTCTTCATGATTGTTGGATAAGACTGGGTCTTATTGGCTAGATTTCAAGCCGTATACAAAATATCCCTAGTAGTAGTGATCTCTGGTAGACACGATGGAGAGACAACTAAGGGTACCTTCACACTTAGCGATGCAGCAGCGATCCGACCAGCGATCTGACCTGGTCAGGATCGCTGCTGCATCGCTACATGGTCGCTGGTGAGCTGTCAAACAGGCAGATCTCACCAGCGACCAGTGAACAGCCCCCAGCCAGCAGCGACGTGCAAGCGACGCTGCGCTTGCACGGAGCCGCCGTCTGGAAGCTGCGGAGACTGGTAACTAAGGTAAACATCGGGTATGGTTACCCGATGTTTACATTAGTTACCAGTGTGAGCAGGGAGCAGGGAGCCGCGCACACTGAGCGCTGGCTCCTTGCTCTCCTAGCTGCTGTACACATCGGGTTAATTAACCCGATGTGTAATGCAGCTACATGTGCAGAGAGCAGGGAGCCGCGCACACTGCTTAGCGCTGGCTCCTTGCTCTCCTAGCTGCTGTACACATCGGGTTAATTAACCCGATGTGTACAGCAGCTACATGTGCAGAGAGCCGGAGCCGGCAGCACAGGCAGCGTGAGAGCTGCGGAGGCTGGTAACTAAGGTAAATATCGGGTAACCCCCTTGGTTACCCGATGTTTATCTTGGATACAGCTTACCTCAGCTGTCAGACGCCGGCTCCTGCTCCCTGCTCGCTTCATTTGTCGCTCTCTTGCTGTCACACACAGCGATCTGTGTGTCACAGCAGGAGAGCGGCTTTGAAGAAAACGAACCAGGGCTGTGTGTAACGAGCAGCGATCTCGCAGCAGGGGCCAGATCGCTGCTCAGTGTCACACACAGCGAGATCGCTAATGAGGTCACTGCTGCGTCACAAAAAGCGTGACTCAGCAGCGATCTCGGCAGTGAGCTCGCTGTGTGTGAAGCACCCCTAAGTTACATCGCAATACAATGGGAGTTTCGCATAATTGATTTGTCTGGGTATCTGACTTTCACTGGCCAAGGCAATTACATGAGTCAAAAAGAACTGTAACACTAGACTCCTAAGAGTCTTGTAAAAACAATGAGGGGCTTATCCCTGATCCATAAACAAACTATCCTCATGTCTGGCTGAACTCCAAGAAATGTAACCCATGCTAGGCACTAACAGAGTCTATGTCGTCACACCCGGTAGTCCATATTTTAGTGCAGTACGATTCCCACAGTAATACCTGTTGGTTGCACATATGCCGATTCATGCATGTAGTCAAATTCTTTGAATTTTTGCCTCTACTGAGTTGTTGTTTACAACGTTGGCAGATAACGAAAGTTGAGTTATCCTTTGTGGTCTCAAAAAAAGGCCCAGGATAGCCAATCCTTCCTGCAAACTGCAGACCCACGACCACTGCTGGACACAGCTAGAGTTGCAGCTGAGGATGCAGTGCTTCTCATGGTTGCATCACTAGGTGTTTGTGTGGAAATCGATAATGTAATCCACTTGTCTTCCTCCTCCCCTCCTCCTCCTCATCTGCTGAGCTACACAGCTGTGTGCCTCTGGGTTCACACAAAGGGGGATCTACAACTTCATCATCAGGCTCTATGTTGTCGCACTCCTCCTTTTCTGGACATGACATCACATAACAGCATGCTTGCGCCTCAGGTATCTGAGTCTCATCATCATCGCCTCCACACCTGGGGGTTAACATCAGTTGATGAGGGTCGTGATGTTAGCGACAATAGCAGGGACTAAAACTTAACTTTTACTAGTTATCAATAAAATGACAATAAAATGACAATAAAGTGCAAAAATACAAATAAGGTGCCAGAAATACAAAAATGGAATAATCTCACCCGATTTTTCTCCACAGGCAAGGATACCAAGCATACACAAACAAGGCGGGCTGGAAACACCGGGGTAAAGTCTCAATTTGTCATGTACAAACAACCCTTGTCGTGCCCCATGTAAAGCTTCCGCCCTAACAAGGGCAGCACCCTAGTGAGCTGTCTGCCCCTCAACCATATCAAAAAGAACCGCCCTCCCAACGCATTTCCCTCTCAATAGGGAGAGTTCATCAGGGGAGAGAGAAAAAGGGGGTCCGTATATCAACCTGCAATGGCAAGGATAGGTACAGATTAGACCAGGTACTAGACCTGTATGTTAGGTCCAAAAAACCTGTGTGTGTAATGATAAACGGTGGTACACTGGAAGTTGGCCCACCCACAACTATATACCCATTGAGAAAATTAATCATTAACTGCAAATGTCAACCAATAAACAAATTAATTACCTGTAATAGTCCCATGCCAGACGCTTCCATATGCACATAATGCCGTCAGTGCCATATGATTATCGCGTCTGAGATCATATCGGGTCGCAGATGTGTCTGATTTCCACGTTCCAAAGTGGAGAGCATATGGTCACGATAATATGATTAAAGTTACATAATAGTGACGCAAGTGCGATCATGCTTGTGGAGACGTGACTTCCGCGTTCCACAATGGGACGCAGAAGCATCACGCTAGACAAACACATGGCCAGGTCACATGATAAGACGACCGCTATAGATACGCCCATTATTCCAGGGCAGTAAAACACCGCCCAGATTCACATGGATTACTTAGTTTAGCACCATGACAGCGGCGATTCCACAAAGAATTAAAGTAGTGCACAATATATGACGCATACGCGCTAAAGAAAACCAGAAGTTACAAAGTGACTACTAGATAAATTATGATGTTTAGCAGAGGCACCAATAAGGCCCCTAAAAGATATAACCCATATGGGAACGCCATTCAAAACCTTAGATATGGGACCAACGGAGTTAGAAAAAAGAGGCAATTCAATAAGTATAGTCACAGCTATTAATAATAGCTGGTATGCTGAATGTAAAAAATAAACCTATAAGGTCACATGTACCCAAGGAATTAATAGAAGACATAGCAGATATTGAAGAGGATATACAGAAGTGGATTACATAAGAAGACACCAAAAGAATTCAGACATTGTATCAGTAAACAATCTCAAGCCGCATAAACGGGATTATAATCAATAATACATATCCTGTACAGGATTATTACACCTTGTGATAGGGAATTACTCCAATAATAATTGAAGAAACCTATACACACGATATTCCCCTCTTGCCGGAAGTAATGCCCATAGATAAGAGTCCGGCCGATAGAAAGACTGGGCTAAATAAAATTAATCATGGTCAATAGGCTAGATTAATCACCACCAGGACAAGAACCAACCAACTGACCAGAAGGTCAGGATCTTACAAGAAGCAACCAAAACTAATCTGGTCATTAAGACCCTCAGGACGGCAAGTATTCAAACGGAACATCATCCTTGCCTCCTTTTGTAACAAAGTGCGATCTAGATTCCCACCCCTCGGAGATGCTTTGACTTTAAGGATACCCATAAAAGAAATGGCTTCCCTGTTGGAGCTGTGCTGCATATTCATGTGTCTAGCAATGGGGGTATCACGGTCATTTCTGATATCCCCCATATGGACTTGCTTGTTTCTATTGATCCAGAAGGGAAACTCAGAACCACCATCTATAGAAAGCCAACTTCCACAAACTCACTCCTGAGGTGGGACAGTCATCATCCTTTGCCTCTCAGGCGTGGTATCCCCAAAGAACAATACTTACGCCTGAGAAGGAATTGTTCGGATCGGAGGGAGTTTGTGGAAAAGGCAAATGACTTGAGGAATCGGTTTCTTGAGAAGGGCTACCCAGATCATGTCTTAAGGAAAGCCTTCAAATACTCTTTAGAGCTGGATCGGAACAAGCTTCTGTTGCCGCAACCTAAATCAAATCAGGATGAAGGGCTTGTAAGGCTTATTAAAACCTATACCAAGGGAGCCCCTATGGTCAGAAATATACTGGAGCAACACTGGGGTATCCTCAGAATGGACACTGATTTGATGAAGTGTCTTAGGCCACAGCCTACCATTACTTATTGTAAAAACCATTCCTTGGGAGACCGTCTGACACATAGTCATTTTGTGGCACCGACAGGTGGTGGTACATGGATTCCTAAAAAACCCTCTGGTTGTTTTAGATGTGGCTCGTGTGTTGCATGTACATATATCAGCACTGGCAACAAGTTTACGAGAAAAAAAAAATCCAAAAATCCAGCACTCATATATAGTTTGAAAACTAGAAGTAGTCCTTTATTGAAACAATTCTTTATTGGAACAAACAGTTGTGTGCGTACTTTTTTTAATATTTCGGTCTAATGACCTTCATCAGATCACACTGTGACAGAAAAAAGATATATATCAATATGACGATTAACATAAATAAATATACATGCATAAAGCTCATAACATGTTATATCTCAAAATAAATAGACTCTGATAATACCTCAGAGTGTTGGGCCATATATATAAATATGTAAATACATACATATGTATAGCCATATATAGAAAAAATTATGGAAGAAAAAGGCTGCATCACGGACAAAACTGATTCTTGCTTTGCAATTTGTCAAATACAAATCCTATAAAATAAAGGAAAAATAGGACATAAATGGCTGTCATAGAAACAGAGTACTGTGCAAAAAAAGGGGGGGAAGATGCCCTTAAAATTTAATCAAAGGTTCCCATCATAAATAGTATAGATCCAAAACCAAAGAAAAGAAATAAGTGCACTTACCAATGTCATGAAAATGATAAGGATCGTTAGGTTTTTTAAAGAAACTGCCCGTCCGGGTCCGTGGTGCCTGTATCCCATCTGTCCAGTGTCTGGGATTTAAATAAGCCGCCTAATAAGGTAAGGGGCGTGTAGGTACTGACAGCGTAACGTCACTTCCGGTACGATCACAGGAAGTGACAATGCTGGATGGCAATATGTAAACGGCCCGGTTGGCAGGCAGGAACAAGCGTGGAAGCACACAAAGACCAGCGATTAGACATAAGTGTTCATGTAAAATATAATTATGACCTAACATAGATAGAGATTGATGATTTTAAATATCAGAATAAGATTATAGTTAGAATATCCGGAAGTCACTTCCGTTATAAAAGACGGAAGTGACGACCCTGGATGGCATTCCGTGAGAAGTCCTGGTTGGCATAAGTGCGCTAGCATAGGCATAAACACTAGTGATATTTATACTATTAAAATGAGCTATTTTATGTACTTCTGTTAGCGAAATACTGCTACTGCCACAAAACCTATATTACAATATGGGATGTATGAGTAATAGTTCCAGTAATGGAATAAAAGAAAAGGAAGAAATTATCTATTTATGAGGGGAACCAAATATAGTAAATATAGCAAATATAAGAAAGGGTATAAGGGATGGGAGAATTTAATAATATAGGGATAAAAGGGAAGGGAAATGAGGAAACGGGGATGGTGCTCTTTAATAAGACGAAAATTGGGAAAACACACTGAGATAAAAAGAAGAAAGGAAACTAAAGGAGAGTGAGAAAGGAGGAAAAATGAAAGAAAAGAAAAAGAAGAAGAAAGAAAAGAAAAAGAAAGAGAAAGAAAAAGAAAGAAAAAAGAAAAGAGAGAAAGAGAGAAAGAAAAGAGTAGAAAGAAAAGAAACTATAAGTGTGGAGGGAATAGGAACAAGGGAAACAGGAGAGAGGTAAAGGAATACCTAACCAATTGGACCATCTTCCAGACCACATTCAGCTTCTCTGCTAAAAAAAGGGGGGAAATAGAGAAAATGAATATAAAATAAGTATGAATTAACTATAAAAAACTAGAAGTGTCAAAATCCCGATTAAGACCTTTCGGTTCTAGTGTCTGAAGCGTAAAGATCCAATATGCCTCCCTTTGTTTTAGAATCTTAACCCTGTCACCTCCCCTTCTGTGTAAGGAAACCTGTTCTAGAACTTGAAACTTGAGCTGGCTTACACTGTGGCCCTGTTTATGGAAATGTAATGGGAGTGGTAATGTCAATCTCTCACACCTTATTGTTGACTTATGTTGAGATATACGATATTTTACTGACTGTGTCGTTTCTCCCACATATAGCAGGCCACAAGGACACTTAATAACGTAAACAACAAATGAGGTGTCACAGGTAAAAAAAACCTTTTATTGGATAACCCCGGCCACTGTAGGGATGTGAAACCTTATCTCCCTTCAATACATTGTTACATTGAGGGCAATTTAAACACGGGAAGGTGCCACGTCTTGGTGTTAAAAAATGTGTCTGAATAGGACCCGTTAAACTGGTGCCCACATCGGCCCTTACCAATTTATTACCCAGATTCGAGGGACGTCTAAAACATGGGAGAAATGGTACTTTAAATTCCTCTATGTCTGGATATCCTTTTCGTAAAATTTCCCAATGACTTCTTATGAATTTGTGGATCTTATACGCAAAAGGATGATAGGTATGTACAAATGCCAAGCGATTCCTTTTGGTCTTATGTGGAGTTGTGATGTTATTAATAATATCAGTATTCAAAACTTCCCTTGGATAACCTCTAGCCTCAAATTTGGATCTCATTTCCTGTAATCGAGTCTTTTTGACATCCTCCTGGCTAACTATCCTATGAACCCTGAGAAATTGTGATTTTGGGATAGAGTCTCTGGTGGCTTTGGGATGGCAGCTGTTATATAACAACAAATTATTCCTGTCCGTGGATTTTACAAATAAGTCTGTCTGTAACCTGCCGTCGCTCCCTTTAGTAACAGTGGTATCAAGAAAATCAATCTTGAACAAGTCATAATGAATAACAAACTGAAGCTCTGGCCAAATTCCATTTATATGTTGATGGAATTCCATGATGGAGTCCAACGAGCCCCCCCAAAACGCAAAACACGTCGTCAATAAATCTTCTCCAACAAATACAGTGCTCTTGATAACCCTTTTGAGTATATATAAATTTTTCTTCAAAATAAGACATGAATGCGTTAGCGTAGGGGGGTGCCACGTTGGACCCCATCGCGGTACCCTGTTTTTGAATATAAAAGGTATCCTGGAATAAGAAAAAATTCTCAGTTAAGACTATTTGCAAAAGATCCAGACAGCAATTTCGTACTTCGATAGAAACATCATTTTTCAGCAACAAATCATGTACAGCTGTCATCCCTTTATGGTGCATTATAGATGTATATAAACTCGTTACATCCCAAGTTATTAGGAAAGCATGAGATGGAATACTACCCAAATCTCTAATAACTCGTAAAAAGTGACCCGTGTCCAAAATAAAGGATGGTGTAGTTTTAGTTAAGGGAGTAATAATCCTCTCCAAAAGTATAGCTAAGGGGGACAAAATAGAATCCGTGCCAGCCACTATCGGCCTGCCAGGTGGGTTGATCAAGGTTTTATGAATCTTGGGCAATACATAAAAGACCGGTATCATGGGATTCTGTTTTTGTAAATAATCATAAGTTTTTTGGTCAATAACCCCCTTCTGTAGGTAGTGGCTGGACACAGTTCTAATTTTGTCACGTATTTTGTTGGTAGGATTATGGGATAATACACCATATACCTCTCTGTCCTCTAAATGTCTCCGAATCTCCCGTAAATATACAAGTCGGTCCATAACCACCAGAGCCCCTCCCTTATCCGCTTGTTTGATAATAATCTCTTTATCTTCCATAAGTGATGTTAATGTTAATTTGTCCTTAGCAGAAAAATTGGAGGGACAGTGTAATATTTTATTGGATACATCCTTACAAAAGGAAGATACATCCTTCTCTAATAGCCCTATAAAGGTCTCAACTGGAGGATTATTTTTAGGTGGCATGAACATGCTCTTAACTTTAAGCCCTAACTCCTTGATGTTAATTGGAGTAGTTGTGCTAGGAGGTTCTATTGGTCTCAAACCTGTAGTCAGGGGAGATGAGAAATGCGCCTTAATGCGCAGGCTGCGATAAAATCTCAATAGGTCCATTTGTAACTGAAAATTATCATACCTATAAGATGGACAAAAAGATAAACCTCTTTGTAGAAGATTTACCTGGTCAGAGGAAAGATTTTTGGATGAAATATTCACTACAATAGAGTCCGCCGTACCTGTGACCTGGTCATTATCATTGACCTGGTTGAATCGGCGACACTGCCCCCCCCGGCGGGGTTTCCTCTTTGGCCTCGACGATTTCTTTGACCTAAAAAAGCCGGTTTTGGTCTTCTTGTGTAGGAAAACTCTGAATCTGAGGCTGAGTTGTCGCTAGATGAAAATTGATAACGTCTTGGGAACCTGCGGACAGTTGTATCACGCCATCTGTAAACTCTATTATTTTTGTAATCTTCAGTATCACGCAAAAATTTCTCTCGTTTAACCCTCTGACTTTCGGTTTTTTGTATTGATAAATCTCGTATAGTATCCTCTTTAATTTTCGTAAAATCTTCCACTGATGAGGTTGAAATTAATTGCTGTTCAATCGCTGCTATTTCTTCACGTTTGGAAGAAATTGCTTGACTAAGGTAATCCAAGGTTAGGGTCATTAAATCAAATGAACATTTGTTCAAAATATGTTCAAAGCGGTTACAGTAATCCTGATTGTCGCTGAAGATGGTCGGTCGGACACCAACCCGTAATCCTCTTGGTATTCTTTGCACCCGTATGTATTCGGCAATTGTTGCACAGTGTAACTCCAGATTCTGCAGCTTTCGAGACTCCTTTTGGTAATCTCGGGATTTAAGCTCCTGTGCCGGAATCTGAAGAAAATCATTTTGTAACGTGATGCGACCCACAATGTCCGCTGTCTCGTTGGCAGTGTAAGAAAAAACCTCACTTGTCATGCTCAAAAAGTGGGTGCCCGCACTATAGGAAAATCACAAAATAATGTGGCAGTGCGGCACTCCAACCAAGTTAATGGTGCCTGGATAGGGTCCAACCCCTCAATCAAAAAAATCCAAAAATCCAGCACTCATATATAGTTTGAAAACTAGAAGTAGTCCTTTATTGAAACAATTCTTTATTGGAACAAACAGTTGTGTGCGTACTTTTTTTAATATTTCGGTCTAATGACCTTCATCAGATCACACTGTGACAGAAAAAAGATATATATCAATATGACGATTAACATAAATAAATATACATGCATAAAGCTCATAACATGTTATATCTCAAAATAAATAGACTCTGATAATACCTCAGAGTGTTGGGCCATATATATAAATATGTAAATACATACATATGTATAGCCATATATAGAAAAAATTATGGAAGAAAAAGGCTGCATCACGGACAAAACTGATTCTTGCTTTGCAATTTGTCAAATACAAATCCTATAAAATAAAGGAAAAATAGGACATAAATGGCTGTCATAGAAACAGAGTACTGTGCAAAAAAAGGGGGGGAAGATGCCCTTAAAATTTAATCAAAGGTTCCCATCATAAATAGTATAGATCCAAAACCAAAGAAAAGAAATAAGTGCACTTACCAATGTCATGAAAATGATAAGGATCGTTAGGTTTTTTAAAGAAACTGCCCGTCCGGGTCCGTGGTGCCTGTATCCCATCTGTCCAGTGTCTGGGATTTAAATAAGCCGCCTAATAAGGTAAGGGGCGTGTAGGTACTGACAGCGTAACGTCACTTCCGGTACGATCACAGGAAGTGACAATGCTGGATGGCAATATGTAAACGGCCCGGTTGGCAGGCAGGAACAAGCGTGGAAGCGCACAAAGACCAGCGATTAGACATAAGTGTTCATGTAAAATATAATTATGACCTAACATAGATAGAGATTGATGATTTTAAATATCAGAATAAGATTATAGTTAGAATATCCGGAAGTCACTTCCGTTATAAAAGACGGAAGTGACGACCCTGGATGGCATTCCGTGAGAAGTCCTGGTTGGCATAAGTGCGCTAGCATAGGCATAAACACTAGTGATATTTATACTATTAAAATGAGCTATTTTATGTACTTCTGTTAGCGAAATACTGCTACTGCCACAAAACCTATATTACAGTATGGGATGTATGAGTAATAGTTCCAGTAATGGAATAAAAGAAAAGGAAGAAATTATCTATTTATGAGGGGAACCAAATATAGTAAATATAGCAAATATAAGAAAGGGTATAAGGGATGGGAGAATTTAATAATATAGGGATAAAAGGGAAGGGAAATGAGGAAACGGGGATGGTGCTCTTTAATAAGACGAAAATTGGGAAAACACACTGAGATAAAAAGAAGAAAGGAAACTAAAGGAGAGTGAGAAAGGAGGAAAAATGAAAGAAAAGAAAAAGAAGAAGAAAGAAAAGAAAAAGAAAGAGAAAGAAAAAGAAAGAAAAAAGAAAAGAGAGAAAGAGAGAAAGAAAAGAGTAGAAAGAAAAGAAACTATAAGTGTGGAGGGAATAGGAACAAGGGAAACAGGAGAGAGGTAAAGGAATACCTAACCAATTGGACCATCTTCCAGACCACATTCAGCTTCTCTGCTAAAAAAAGGGGCGAAATAGAGAAAATGAATATAAAATAAGTATGAATTAACTATAAAAAACTAGAAGTGTCAAAATCCCGATTAAGACCTTTCGGTTCTAGTGTCTGAAGCGTAAAGATCCAATATGCCTCCCTTTGTTTTAGAATCTTAACCCTGTCACCTCCCCTTCTGTGTAAGGAAACCTGTTCTAGAACTTGAAACTTGAGCTGGCTTACACTGTGGCCCTGTTTATGGAAATGTAATGGGAGTGGTAATGTCAATCTCTCACACCTTATTGTTGACTTATGTTGAGATATACGATATTTTACTGACTGTCGTTTCTCCCACATATAGCAGGCCACAAGGACACTTAATAACGTAAACAACAAATGAGGTGTCACAGGTAAAAAAACCTTTTATTGGATAACCCCGGCCACTGTAGGGATGTGAAACCTTATCTCCCTTCAATACATTGTTACATTGAGGGCAATTTAAACACGGGAAGGTGCCACGTCTTGGTGTTAAAAAATGTGTCTGAATAGGACCCGTTAAACTGGTGCCCACATCGGCCCTTACCAATTTATTACCCAGATTCGAGGGACGTCTAAAACATGGGAGAAATGGTACTTTAAATTCCTCTATGTCTGGATATCCTTTTCGTAAAATTTCCCAATGACTTCTTATGAATTTGTGGATCTTATACGCAAAAGGATGATAGGTATGTACAAATGCCAAGCGATTCCTTTTGGTCTTATGTGGAGTTGTGATGTTATTAATAATATCAGTATTCAAAACTTCCCTTGGATAACCTCTAGCCTCAAATTTGGATCTCATTTCCTGTAATCGAGTCTTTTTGACATCCTCCTGGCTAACTATCCTATGAACCCTGAGAAATTGTGATTTTGGGATAGAGTCTCTGGTGGCTTTGGGATGGCAGCTGTTATATAACAACAAATTATTCCTGTCCGTGGATTTTACAAATAAGTCTGTCTGTAACCTGCCGTCGCTCCCTTTAGTAACAGTGGTATCAAGAAAATCAATCTTGAACAAGTCATAATGAATAACAAACTGAAGCTCTGGCCAAATTCCATTTATATGTTGATGGAATTCCATGATGGAGTCCAACGAGCCCCCCCAAAACGCAAAACACGTCGTCAATAAATCTTCTCCAACAAATACAGTGCTCTTGATAACCCTTTTGAGTATATATAAATTTTTCTTCAAAATAAGACATGAATGCGTTAGCGTAGGGGGGTGCCACGTTGGACCCCATCGCGGTACCCTGTTTTTGAATATAAAAGGTATCCTGGAATAAGAAAAAATTCTCAGTTAAGACTATTTGCAAAAGATCCAGACAGCAATTTCGTACTTCGATAGAAACATCATTTTTCAGCAACAAATCATGTACAGCTGTCATCCCTTTATGGTGCATTATAGATGTATATAAACTCGTTACATCCCAAGTTATTAGGAAAGCATGAGATGGAATACTACCCAAATCTCTAATAACTCGTAAAAAGTGACCCGTGTCCAAAATAAAGGATGGTGTAGTTTTAGTTAAGGGAGTAATAATCCTCTCCAAAAGTATAGCTAAGGGGGACAAAATAGAATCCGTGCCAGCCACTATCGGCCTGCCAGGTGGGTTGATCAAGGTTTTATGAATCTTGGGCAATACATAAAAGACCGGTATCATGGGATTCTGTTTTTGTAAATAATCATAAGTTTTTTGGTCAATAACCCCCTTCTGTAGGTAGTGGCTGGACACAGTTCTAATTTTGTCACGTATTTTGTTGGTAGGATTATGGGATAATACACCATATACCTCTCTGTCCTCTAAATGTCTCCGAATCTCCCGTAAATATACAAGTCGGTCCATAACCACCAGAGCCCCTCCCTTATCCGCTTGTTTGATAATAATCTCTTTATCTTCCATAAGTGATGTTAATGTTAATTTGTCCTTAGCAGAAAAATTGGAGGGACAGTGTAATATTTTATTGGATACATCCTTACAAAAGGAAGATACATCCTTCTCTAATAGCCCTATAAAGGTCTCAACTGGAGGATTATTTTTAGGTGGCATGAACATGCTCTTAACTTTAAGCCCTAACTCCTTGATGTTAATTGGAGTAGTTGTGCTAGGAGGTTCTATTGGTCTCAAACCTGTAGTCAGGGGAGATGAGAAATGCGCCTTAATGCGCAGGCTGCGATAAAATCTCAATAGGTCCATTTGTAACTGAAAATTATCATACCTATAAGATGGACAAAAAGATAAACCTCTTTGTAGAAGATTTACCTGGTCAGAGGAAAGATTTTTGGATGAAATATTCACTACAATAGAGTCCGCCGTACCTGTGACCTGGTCATTATCATTGACCTGGTTGAATCGGCGACACTGCCCGCCCCGGCGGGGTTTCCTCTTTGGCCTCGACGATTTCTTTGACCTAAAAAAGCCGGTTTTGGTCTTCTTGTGTAGGAAAACTCTGAATCTGAGGCTGAGTTGTCGCTAGATGAAAATTGATAACGTCTTGGGAACCTGCGGACAGTTGTATCACGCCATCTGTAAACTCTATTATTTTTGTAATCTTCAGTATCACGCAAAAATTTCTCTCGTTTAACCCTCTGACTTTCGGTTTTTTGTATTGATAAATCTCGTATAGTATCCTCTTTAATTTTCGTAAAATCTTCCACTGATGAGGTTGAAATTAATTGCTGTTCAATCGCTGCTATTTCTTCACGTTTGGAAGAAATTGCTTGACTAAGGTAATCCAAGGTTAGGGTCATTAAATCAAATGAACATTTGTTCAAAATATGTTCAAAGCGGTTGCAGTAATCCTGATTGTCGCTGAAGATGGTCGGTCGGACACCAACCCGTAATCCTCTTGGTATTCTTTGCACCCGTATGTATTCGGCAATTGTTGCACAGTGTAACTCCAGATTCTGCAGCTTTCGAGACTCCTTTTGGTAATCTCGGGATTTAAGCTCCTGTGCCGGAATCTGAAGAAAATCATTTTGTAACGTGATGCGACCCACAATGTCCGCTGTCTCGTTGGCAGTGTAAGAAAAAACCTCACTTGTCATGCTCAAAAAGTGGGTGCCCGCACTATAGGAAAATCACAAAATAATGTGGCAGTGCGGCACTCCAACCAAGTTAATGGTGCCTGGATAGGGTCCAACCCCTCAATCAAAAAAATCCAAAAATCCAGCACTCATATATAGTTTGAAAACTAGAAGTAGTCCTTTATTGAAACAATTCTTTATTGGAACAAACAGTTGTGTGCGTACTTTTTTTAATATTTCGGTCTAATGACCTTCATCAGATCACACTGTGACAGAAAAAAGATATATATCAATATGACGATTAACATAAATAAATATACATGCATAAAGCTCATAACATGTTATATCTCAAAATAAATAGACTCTGATAATACCTCAGAGTGTTGGGCCATATATATAAATATGTAAATACATACATATGTATAGCCATATATAGAAAAAATTATGGAAGAAAAAGGCTGCATCACGGACAAAACTGATTCTTGCTTTGCAATTTGTCAAATACAAATCCTATAAAATAAAGGAAAAATAGGACATAAATGGCTGTCATAGAAACAGAGTACTGTGCAAAAAAAGGGGGGGAAGATGCCCTTAAAATTTAATCAAAGGTTCCCATCATAAATAGTATAGATCCAAAACCAAAGAAAAGAAATAAGTGCACTTACCAATGTCATGAAAATGATAAGGATCGTTAGGTTTTTTAAAGAAACTGCCCGTCCGGGTCCGTGGTGCCTGTATCCCATCTGTCCAGTGTCTGGGATTTAAATAAGCCGCCTAATAAGGTAAGGGGCGTGTAGGTACTGACAGCGTAACGTCACTTCCGGTACGATCACAGGAAGTGACAATGCTGGATGGCAATATGTAAACGGCCCGGTTGGCAGGCAGGAACAAGCGTGGAAGCGCACAAAGACCAGCGATTAGACATAAGTGTTCATGTAAAATATAATTATGACCTAACATAGATAGAGATTGATGATTTTAAATATCAGAATAAGATTATAGTTAGAATATCCGGAAGTCACTTCCGTTATAAAAGACGGAAGTGACGACCCTGGATGGCATTCCGTGAGAAGTCCTGGTTGGCATAAGTGCGCTAGCATAGGCATAAACACTAGTGATATTTATACTATTAAAATGAGCTATTTTATGTACTTCTGTTAGCGAAATACTGCTACTGCCACAAAACCTATATTACAGTATGGGATGTATGAGTAATAGTTCCAGTAATGGAATAAAAGAAAAGGAAGAAATTATCTATTTATGAGGGGAACCAAATATAGTAAATATAGCAAATATAAGAAAGGGTATAAGGGATGGGAGAATTTAATAATATAGTTTTTTATTTAACAAGTTTACGAGTACATCTACTGGTGAGTCTCTCTTTGTCAGAGAGTTCATCAATTGCAAGACAAAGGGGATTGTGTACTTAGCAACCTGTCATTGTGGGATACAATATGTGGGTAAAACCACACGTGAGTTTCGTAGCAGAGTCGGTGAGCATATGGGGGATATCAGAAATGACCGTGATACCCCCATTGCAAGACACATGAATATGCAGCACAGCTCCAACAGGGAAGCCATTTCTTTTATGGGTATCCTTAAAGTCAAAGCATCTCCGAGGGGTGGGAATCTAGATCGCACTTTGTTACAAAAGGAGGCAAGGATGATGTTCCGTTTGAATACTTGCCGTCCTGAGGGTCTTAATGACCAGATTAGTTTTGGTTGCTTCTTGTAAGATCCTGACCTTCTGGTCAGTTAGTTCTGTACTGGTGGTGATTAATTTAGCCTATTGACCATGATTAATATTATTTAGCCCAGTCTTTCTATTGGCTGGACTGGTTTCTCCAACTATTATTGGAGTAATTCCCTATCACAAGGTATAATAATCCTGTACAGGATATGTATTATTGATTATAATCCCGTTTATGCGGTTTGAGATTGTTTACTGATACAATGTCTGAATTCTTTTGTTGTCTTATGTAATCCACTTCTGTATATCCTCTTCAATATCTGCTATGTCTTCTATTAATTCCTTGGGTACATGTGACCTTATAGGTTTATTTTTTACATTCAGCATACCAGCTATTATTAATAGCTGTGACTATACTTTTTGAATTGCCTCTTTTTTCTAATTCCGTTGGTCCCATATCTAAGGTTTTGGATGGCGTTCCCATATGGGTTATATCTTTTAGGGGCCTTATTGGTGCCTCTGCTAAACATCATAATTTCTCTAGTAGTCACTTTGTAACTGCTGTTTTTCTTTAGCGCATATGCGTCATATATTGTGTACTACTTTAATTCTTTGTGGAATCGCCGCTGTCATGTTGCTAAACTAAGTAATCCATGTGAATCTGGGCAGAGTTTTACTGCCCTGGAATAATGGGCGTATCTATAGCGCCCGTCTTATCATGTGACCTGGCCATGTGTTTGTCTAGCGAGACGCTTCTGCGTCCCATTGTGGAATGCGGAAGTCACGTCTCCACAAGCGTGATCGCACTTGCGTCACTATTATGTGACTTTAATCATATTATCGCGACCATATGCGCTCCACTTTGGAACGTGGAAATCAGACGCATCTGCGACCGGATATGATCTCAGACGCGATAATCATATGGCACTGACGGCATTATGTGCATATGGAAGCGTCTGGCATGGGACTATTACAGGTAATTCATTTGTTTATTGGTTGACATTTGCAGTTAATTATTAATTATCTCAATGGGTATAGAGTTGTGGGTGGGCCAACTTCCAGTGTACCATCGATTATCATTGCACACACAGGTTTTTTGGACCTAACATACAGGTCTAGTATCTGGTCCAATCTGTACCTATCCTTGCCATTGCAGGTTGATATACAGACCCCCTTTTTCTCTCTCCCCTGATGAACTCTCCCTATTGAGAGGGAAACGCGTTGGGAAGGCGTTTCTTTTTTATATGGTTGCGGGGCAGACAGCTCACTAGGGTGCTGCCCTTGTTTGGGCGGAAGCTTTACATGGGGCACGACAAGGGTTGTTTGTACATGACAAATTGAGACTTTACCCCGGTGTTTCCAGCCCGCCTTGTTTGTGTATGCTTGGTATCCTTGCCTGTGGAGAAAAATCGGGTGAGATTATTCCATTTTTGTATTTCTGGCACCTTATTTGTATTTTTGTATTTGCACTTTATTGTCATTTTATTGTCATTTTATTGATAACTACTAAAAGTTAAGTTTTAGTCCCTGCCATTGTTACTATCATACTTTTGGACCAGTGGGCATCATTTTTCTGCTTGCAGATTTCTCTCTTTTCTCTCAGGATGTTAGCTCTATATAAAAATAAAGATCCTGCTCGGACCCTACTTCGTCTGGGCCAGGATCCTACTCACAAAGATTTTGGGCATTGGTGCAAATGCTTTCCTCTTCTTGAGTCTGGGAATCTTTGGAGCAGACCTCTGATGCCCCTGGGATACAATGTGTGAACAGCTCTGCAGACTCACCTATGTGTGGTTCGCCATGGTCAGTTTGGAGTTTGGACATTTGTGCTGCAGGTGGAAACAAGTTTTATTGGGGTAACACCTCTATGAAATGAACTGTGTGTAATGTTTAGGTGCAGGAAGAGGAGGATAGGCCACTTGATGCAGCACTTGCCATGTACTCTAGCACTTGCTGTTTATCAACCTGATTTTAAAGTTGGATCTATGTGTCACTGCCGAAGAAATCTAGTGGAGTAGACTGTCCAGTAACGTAAATTGTTCTCATTTCTCTTGAGATAGGATGACCCGTTGTTTGCTCAACCTCGTCATGATTTACCACTCATAGTTGATGTACCCTAAAGGCCCCGTCACACGCAACAACGTATTAACGATATATCGCCGGGGTCATGTATTCCATGACGCACATCCGGCATCATTAGCGACGTCGTTGCTTGTGTAACACCAACGAGCGACCGTTAACAATGGAAAATACTCACCAAATCGTCCATCGTTGACACGTCGTTCATTTTCAAACAATCATTGATTGTTGAGGTCGCAGGTTGTTCGTCGTTCCCGAGGCAGCACACATTGCTACGTGTGACACCGCGGGAACAACGAACTACAGCTTACCTGCGGACGCCGGCAATGCGGAAGGAAGGAGGTGGGCGGGATGTTACGGCCGCTCATCTCCGCCCCTCCGCTTCTATTGGGCGGCCGCTTAGTGACGCCGCACGACCCGCCCCCTTAGTAAGGAGGCGGGTCGCCGGCCAGAGCGACGTCGCAGGGCAGGTGAGTGCATGTGAAGCTGCCGTAGCGAACATTATCGCTACGGCAGCAATCACAAGATATCGCACCTGCGACAGGGGCGGGGACTATCGCTGCAGCGTTGGTAACACATTGTTACCGATGTCGCAGCGTGCAAAGCCCGCTTAAGGCTCACACCGAATTTTAAATTTGGCAACCTTTAACGAACAGATTCGCTCATCTCTGTTTATACGAGCTGATTAATTCGCAAACATGCTGTTTTCTGCAAACAAAATATGATCACCAGATTGCAAAACTAATGCAAAGCCTAAAATGAAATCAGGGATGTAAGCAGAAGGCAATTATTTCATAATTTACTGTTATTAAACAGTGTCATTTACTAGGAAACAGGGCAAAAATGATACATTGTGTTATGCCTATAGCATGGCCTATGCAGGCTGTATACAACCCAGGGATTAGCCAATATGGGTGTAATGCATGCCCCCCGCCCCCTCAGACTCTGCACTAGACATAAAACAGTGTGATAGTTTTGTCAGAAGTATTCCTGGAAAATTAATCTCTAACCAAAACAGACTTTGCCAGTTTCACATGGACGGATGTTTGGACCGGCCTCGGGTCTCCTGACCAGAAGTCAACAGCTTCCTACACTGCTAAAAAAAACATATGAAGAGAACATTGGCACATCACAGTATAAAATCAAGTCAATTAAACAGGGATATTAATACATCCAGTTAGGAAGCGTAAGTTGTGAATCCAATGTTTTAGCCCTCGGACCAATGTTAGGGTACTTTCACACTTGCGTTGTGCGACATCCATCGCATTGCGTTGTGTGACGGATGTAACGGATGCATTGCATATAGTGGCACAACTGATGAGACAGATCCTGCAAAACAACGCAATCCGTTGTAGCTTTTTTTTCAGCGCTTTACTTAACTGAGCATGCTCAGTTGTGAAAAGACGGATCCGTCACAGGAATCCGTCAAATGACAGATTCCGCCACAATAGGCTTCCATTATAAAAACGACGGACGACGATAGAATCCTGCACATTGCGGATTTTTGACGCTCTGGGAAGCACAGAAAAACGCTACGTGCTGCGTTCTTTCCGCCCGGCGGATGTAACGCAGTGTCGACCGGCGGATACAACGCAAGGCCATCCGTCGCAATGCATCGTCAATACCAGTCTATGGAAACAGCGCACATCCGTTAACGGATTGCGCTGTTTCCCAGAGAGGCGGATTGCGACGGCTGCCAAACAACGCAAGTGTGAAAGTACCCTTACACAGGTGGAAGTGCCGACCAGCGTTTTGTTTCTCATGCCAATTTGGCATGAGAAAAATTGCAGCATGCTGCGTGTGGCAGTGTATGTTGGACCTCACTTGCCCATTCATGTCAATGGGTGCGTGAAAAACATCGGACTACACTTGTCTTAAACTCTGATCAGAATTTGAGTCGAATGTCATTAGCATGATCGGCCTGATTCTCACTCATGAGAGAATCTACAGCCGTCTGACTGCAGCCTTAGCCATTAAAAGATATCAACCACCGAGGACTCTAAAATGTTAGTTTTCTATCTACTGACCAACATTGTACAAAGATACAGTCATGGCCGAAAGTATTGGCACCCTAGAAATTGTTGCACAAAATGAGGTATTTCTCCCAGAAAAGTATTGCAATTATATGTTTTGTTATACACATGTTTATTTCTTTTGTGTGTATTGGAACAACACAAAAAAAAGGCATATCGGAGATAATTTTACACAAAACCTTAGAAATGGGTGGGACAAAATAGTTGGCACCTTTGCAAAAGTATGCGTAAACAACTTTGTTTCAGGCATGTGATGCTCCTTCAAACTCAACTGTGGCATGTAACAGGTGTGGGCAATATTAAAATCACACCTGAAACTAGATAAAAAGGGGAGACGTTTACTCATTCTTTGCATTGTGTGTCTTTGTGTGCCACACTAAATATGGAGAACAGAAAGAGAAGAAAAGAACAGAGGACTTGAAAACCAAAATTGGTAAAAATAGCAGCCATCTCAAAGTTACAAGTCCAATTCCAGACATCTTGATGTTGCTCTGTCCACAGTGTGTAACATAATCAAAAAGTTTACAACCCATGGCGCTGTATCCAATCTCCCTGGACATGGACGACAGAGAAAAATAGATGAAAGGTTGCAACGCAGGATAGTCTGGGTGGTGGATAAGCACCCCCAATCAAGTTCCAAATAAATTCAAGCTGTCCTGCAGGCTCAGGGTGCATCAGTGTCAGCGCAAACTGTCTGTCGGCATTTGAATAAAATTAGACTCTATGGCAGGAGACCCAGAAGGACCCCATTACTGACACAGAGACATAAAAAAATAGAATAGACTACAGTTTGCCAAAATGTATACGAGTAAGACAAAATCCTTCTGGGAAAGCATCTTGTTGAGATAACAATATTGGTAAAGCACATAATTCTACTATTTACTGAAAACAGAATGCGGCCTACAAAGAAAAGAACATGGTGCCTATGTGGTGGAAGTTCAAATATATTTTGGGGTGATTTTCCTGCCTCAGCGCCTTGACTGTTTGCAAGGCATAATGAAATCTGAAGATTACCAAATGATATTGGGTTGCATATAGTGACCAGTGTGAGAAAACTGGGTTTGCATCTGAGGTCATGGGTTTTCCAGCAGGACAATGACCCCAAACGTACTTCAAGAAGCACCCAGAAATGGATGGAAACAAAGCGCTGGAGAGTTTTGAAATGGCCAGCAATGAGTCTGGATCTAAATCCTATTGAACACCTGTGGAAAGATCTTAAAATTGCTGTTGCGAGAAGCCCCCATTTAGTAGTATGCAGCCCCCATATTCCACCATATAGTAGTATGTAGCACTTATATTCCTCCATATAGAATTATGCAGCCCCCATATAGTATTATACATCCACCATATTCCTCATATAGTATACAGTCCCCATATCATTTAATGCACCCCCATAGACCTCTGGCCACCATGATTAAATACATAAATACTCACTTCTTCTTGTTCCCCTGCTGCTCTACTCTCCTCAGTGTGTCCACTGTTCTGCCGCTCTGCACGTCCCGCTATGCTGACATGTCAAAGTGCGGCAGACACAGCAGGAAATAATGAGAGAGGGAGTACTCTGCTCTCTCTCTCATCAATCCTTTCAATTGTATCGGCATCTGTGATGCCGATACAATTGAAAGTGCGATCTTCGACACGGTGGCCTGATGCCAGCGCTGGCACCGGGCCCCCTAACTCATGGGCCCCATAGCGGTAATGTTACATTCCAGCATTGCTGGTACATCACTGGCTGAGGTCTTTGGGCCCCCTGAAAACCCTGCCACCACGATTGTTCCGCCCCTTTTAAGAAACATGTTGATGGTTATAGAAAGTGATTAATTGCGGTTATTTATTCCAAAGCGTGTGCAACCAAATACTAAAGGGGGCTTTACACGGTAGCGATATCGGTAACGATCGGTACCGATATCGCAAGCGTGCGTACCCGCCCCCATCGTTTATGCGACACGGGCATATCGCTGCCCGTCGCGCACAAAATCGCACTCCCCGTCACACGGCTTACCTGCCCTGCGACGTCGCTCTGGCTGGCGATCCGTCTCTTTTGTAAGGGGGTGGGGCGTGCGACATCACAGTGACGTCACACGGCAGGCGTCCAATAGAAGCGGAGGGGCGAAGATGAGCGGGACGTAAACATCCCGCCCACCTCCTTCCTTCCGCATAGCCGGCGGAGGCAGGTAAGGAGATGTTCGTCGCTCCTGCGGTGTCACACACAGCGATGTGTGCTGCCGCAGGAACGAGGAACAACATCGCTAATTAGAAATAAACGATTTTTGGTTTTAGGACGACCTCTCCACGGCAAACGATTTTTGCCACTTTTGTGATCGTTTTAGATCGCACAAAAGTGTTACACGCTACGATATCGTTAATTCCGCCGGATGTGTGTCACTAACGACGTGACCCCGACGATAAAACATTAACGACATCATAGCGTGTAAAGCCCCCTTAAGTTGAGGGTGCCAACAATTTTTGTGTTAAGTTATATCCATTTTGCCTTTTTTCTCAGTTTTTTTGTGTTATTCCAATACACACAAAGGAAATAAACGAGTATAATTAAACATGTATACTGTAATTGCAATAATTTTCTAGGATAAATACTTCATTTTCTGGAAGAATTTCAAGGGTGCCAACACTTTTGACCATGATTGTTTAGATTTTTTTCCTGTATACTTACAGAATTATTATTCTCTGGTTTTGCTTTTTCTGTTTCCTTGCCACTACTGGTAGCATGAGATGGTATTTGCAGTCCATTCAGCTTAAACAGTTAATCCAGCTCTTCCAGGATGACACTTACATACATACCATTGTGGGGGCATCATGCTGTGGAAGGAAGGGTGATTGTGGGCATCAGTGTTGGGAGAAAGTGAGGTTATCATACTATGTAAACCTACAGTTCGGGGTGCATATTGCTAATCCCTGTCTAACTGTCCCAGCATCTAGTAGCAAACATAAAGATATCTTTAGAAAAAGAATTTCTAAAGATCCTTTATGATATGTTAATGAAGCCAGGGGCTAGTGCAAAGGGGTCATGTCAGATAAATGCAGTGCCTACTGTTACTAAGGTTACCTGTAAATACAGTGCCTAGTGTTGCTATGGTTACCTGTAAGTACAGTGCCTAGTGTTACTAAGGTTATTTGTAAGTACAGTGCCTAGTGTTACTATGGTTACCTGTAAGTACTATGCCTAGTGTTACTATGGTTACCTGTAAGTACAGTGCCTAGTGTTACTATAGTTACCTGTAAGTACAGTGCCTAGTGTTACTATGGTTACCTGTAAGTACAGTGCCTAGTATTACTATGGTTACCTGTAAGTACAGTGCCTAGTGTTACTATGGTTGCCTGTAAGTATAGTGCCTAGTGTTACTATGGTTACCTGTAAGTACAGTGCCTAGTGTTACTATGGTTACCTGTAAGTACAGTGCCTAGTGTTACTATGGTTGCCTGTAAGTACAGTGCCTAGTATTACTATGGTTACCTGTAAGTATAGTGCCTAGTGTTACTATGGTTACCTGTAAGTACAGTGCCTAGTATTACTATGGTTGCCTGTAAGTATAGTGCCTAGTGTTACTATGGTTGCCTGTAAGTATAGTGCCTAGTGTTACTATGGTTACCTGTAAGTACAGTGCCTAGTGTTACTATGGTTACCTGTAAGTACAGTGCCTAGTCTTACTATGGTTGCCTGCAAGTACAGTGCCTAGTGTTACTATGGTTGCCTGTAAGTACAGTGCCTAGTGTTACTATGGTTACCTGTAAGTACAGTGCCTAGTATTACTATGGTTGCCTGTAAGTATAGTGCCTAGTGTTACTATGGTTACCTGTAAGTACAGTGCCTAGTGTTACTATGGTTACCTGTAAGTACAGTGCCTAGTGTTACTATGGTTGCCTGTAAGTATAGTGCCTAGTGTTACTATGGTTACCTGTAAGTACAGTGCCTAGTGTTACTATGGTTACCTGTAAGTACAGTGCCTAGTGTTACTATGGTTACCTGTAAGTACAGTGCCTAGTGTTACTATGGTTACCTGTAAGTACAGTGCCTAGTGTTACTATGGTTGCCTGTAAGTATAGTGCCTAGTGTTACTATGGTTACCTGTAAGTACAGTGCCTAGTGTTACTATGGTTACCTGTAAGTACAGTGCCTAGTGTTACTATGGTTGCCTGTAAGTACAGTGCCTAGTGTTACTATGGTTACCTGTAAGTACAGTGCCTAGTGTTACTATGGCTGCCTGTAAGTACAGTGCCTAGTGTTACTATGGTTACCTGTAAGTACAGTGCCTAGTGTTACTATGGTTACCTGTAAGTACAGTGCCTAGTGTTACTATGGTTACCTGTAAGTACAGTGCCTAGTGTTACTATGGTTGCCTGTAAGTACAGTGCCTAGTGTTACTATGGTTACCTGTAAGTACAGTGCCTAGTGTTACTATGGTTACCTGTAAGTACAGTGCCTAGTGTTACTATGGTTACCTGTAAGTACAGTGCCTAGTGTTACTATGGTTACCTGTAAGTACAGTGCCTAGTGTTACTATGGTTGCCTGTAAGTATAGTGCCTAGTGTTACTATGGTTACCTGTAAGTACAGTGCCTAGTGTTACTATGGTTACCTGTAAGTACAGTGCCTAGTGTTACTATGGTTGCCTGTAAGTACAGTGCCTAGTGTTACTATGGTTACCTGTAAGTACAGTGCCTAGTGTTACTATGGTTGCCTGTAAGTACAGTGCCTAGTGTTACTATGGTTACCTGTAAGTACAGTGCCTAGTGTTACTATGGTTACCTGTAAGTACAGTGCCTAGTGTTACTATGGTTGCCTGTAAGTACAGTGCCTAGTGTTACTATGGTTGCCTGTAAGTACAGTGCCTAGTGTTACTATGGTTGCCTGTAAGTACAGTGCCTAAGATTCCTCAGTGCTCAGATTTTCACAGATCTGAAATCACGTGGAATTAGTTTATATCACTCAGCAAAACAGGCACAACAGACATTCACCAATATGAGAGTCGTCAGTAACCAGACATCATAAATAGGAAGCTTATTACAACACTGCAGTAGAAATATACGTTTCTGGCTCCCCAGCTCACCTACAGGATAGACGACCCCTGCTGGCCACACGGGGGACAACTGAATGACATTTCCCTGTTGTTTTGCTTCATTTCAAAATAATACATATTAGTATTTAAAAAATTAAACTCAAGCATCTGAACCAGACAAGCTCCTCTTGTAATGAGAACATGAATACAGATTAGTCCCTATAAAAAAAGAGAAATCACAAACCTATAATCTGTGTAATTATTAAAGCTCAGTGACAATTAAACTATAAAGTAAAAATAGGGAATAATTTTGGGTAAATTCTCTTTAACTATAAATATCTATACAAATTATATAGATACATTAAATAACCATTCATACATAAAAAGAAAAAAAAAAAAAAGTCCTTCGGACCGGAATCGAACCAGTGACCTAAGGATGACGGCATACACCACTACAGTCCTCCGCTCTACCAACTGAGCTACCGAAGGAACGCCTCCAGTGCCTCTCTGCACAGTAGATCAGGACACACGTGCTGTGCACTGTTGTATCAGCACTCGCATCCTCCGCACTGCTACATCAACACCCCGTCCTCTGCACAGTATACACACTTCCTCAACAGAGACAACTGGTGCACTGTAAACGGGAGCAGACCCACGCATCAGCTTGGCACAATGGCCACACTGAGAACTCTCAATCCACACTGCTTTTTAAGCTTCCAGAGATAGATCGCATTGGATAATTAGACATGACAGACATAGATGTACTGGACAGACATATATGTGGTAGCATCTTCAGAAAAGTGATATTTCAAATGTAGGTAGGATACTTGGAGTTATTCTTTCGTTTCCGGTGAACTGTACAGTCTGTAGTGACATCTAGTGGCAGAATAAGAGCACTGCTGTACATGGGGTATACAAGGTGAAAGCAATGTGTGTATCATAATCCTGGAGAAATAATAACATATCAATAAAAACCATCATGTCCTATAGATCACTGGAATAGAAGATATGTTACTAAAACTAATGCAGACATGTAAAAATGCTTTATTACCTGCTGTTGAGAAGCTTCAGTGGTGATGTCACAGCTGCAATAAGTGTCACCGCTAGAGTTGAGCGAGTACCTAACTATTGGTACGCACTACACTCATAACGTAGTCTCATCTCCCACATCCTTTTGTGCCTTGTGCAAAATTCACTCCTTCTGGAGCAGCCAATTTCAGGTTTTTTTTTCTTTTCCGTTTTTTTCTATCCCGTCTTCAAAGAGCCATAACATTTTTATTTTTTTGTCCAAATAGACGTATGAGGGCTTCTTTGAGGTTTATTTGTTAGTAACACCATTCATTTCACCATATAATGTACTGGAGAATGGGGAAAAAAGTCCAAGTCGAACGGCAAAAAAACATTGTTAGTAATTGTATTTATGCCGCAAATTATTTTGTTAAAGTGACCTCGCAATATCATTCTCCTCATCACTATGGAACTCTCTGCCGCATGATGTTGTAATGAGTGATTCACTACTAACATTTAAGCAGAGCCTGGATGCCTTTCTTGAAAAATGTAATATTACCAGTTATGTATATTAGATTTTATGACGGGGTATTGATCCAGGGAGCTAGTCTGATTGCCGGATGTGGAGTCAGGAAGGAAATTTTTTCCCCATTGGAACTTGTTTGCCACATTGGGGGTTTTTTGCCTTCCTCTGGATCAACATGTTAGGCTACGGGTTGAACTAGATGGACTTAGAGTCTCCCTTCAACCTTAAAAACTATGATACTATGATACTAGTATGATTACAGCAATACTAAACTTGTCTATTTTTTAAATTATGTTAGTGGAGAATTTTTTTTTACAAGTAACAATTTCATTTTTCGGTGCATGGAGCTACGTGAGGGCTTATTTTTTGCGGGGTGAGACAGCGTTTTCAATGATACCATTGTGGTATAGAACTGACATTTTGATGGCTTTGTACAGCTTTTTTTTGCGGTATTGCTGTGACCAAAACCCCCCAAATTTTGGTGTTTTTAATTTTTTTCAGTTTATGATGTTTACTGAGTTTACTATTTTAGTAAACTCAGTAAACATCTGGAAGTTTCTGCATGCATTAATATCACATTGTATATAATTTTTTTTATTATCTTTATTTTTAATGGGGCAAAAGGTGGGTGATTTGAACTTATGTTTTTTCATATTTTTTTTTTACTTATGGGTGCATTTATTAGTTCCTTTAGCGGACTTGAATCTGTGATTGTCTGAGTGCTTATGCTATATACAGCAATACCACAGTAGCGCTGCATATAGTAAAAAATCACAGTCTCATTTATAGTCACAGGCACAGGCCAGACTTCAAAAGCAGTTCACAATGACAGGCAAGGTGGTCTTTTACAGACCCTCAGCTGTCATAGCAACCCATCGCTACCCTTGATCGCATCATGGGAGTGCCGTATAGAATGACATGTCCCAATGCCAACACACTGTTAAAGGGAACCTGTCAGCAGATTTGGGGCCTATAAGCTGCCGCCACGACCACCGCACTCTTATATACAGCATGCTAGAATGATGTATATAAGAGCCCAGGCCGCTGTGTAAAACATAAAAATCACTTTATAATACTTACCCTAAACGGTCGCTGCGGTGTAGTTGGGCCATATGGGTGTCTCTGTTCTCTGGTGCTGGCACCTCCTCTTTCGGCCATCTTCATCCTCCTTCTGAAGCCTGTGTGCATGACGCATCTACGTCATATATATATAAGAATAAGGCTGCACATCAAACTTAGATAATGGTATAATGCCTCAAGCATATGGAAAAATATTGGAATATACAATGAAAAATGCTACTTGCTAATTTGAACATGTGAATAATGAATTGCATACCTGCTATGAATATTAGGAAAAAGGAGATATTTAGCAATCGCATTGATCAATGTAACTGAGCCCCAAAACCTCGTCAAGGTATATCTCTATATTGGGGTCCCTAGCTCTGTGACCCTAACTGTGTGTCATCTCATTGCAATTAAAAACTGCTATGGGTGGAGAGGGGTAACTAAGGACTTTCTTATATAGGAGATGGAAAAAACATGGCCGAAAGGGGCGGAGCTGTGTTCACATTCAGAAAAAAAACTACATATAACTGAATAGGATAACTGAAGTGAGCACTAATATATATATATGAGTGCAAGCCAAAAATACATACTATATATAAGAATAAGGCTGCACATCAAACTTAGATAATGGTATAATGCCTCAAGCATATGGAAAAATATTGGAATATACAATGAAAAATGCTACTTGCTAATTTGAACATGTGAATAATGAATTGCATACCTGCTATGAATATTAGGAAAAAGGAGATATTTAGCAATCGCATTGATCAATGTAACTGAGCCCCAAAACCTCGTCAAGGTATATCTCTATATTGGGGTCCCTAGCTCTGTGACCCTAACTGTGTGTCATCTCATTGCAATTAAAAACTGCTATGGGTGGAGAGGGGTAACTAAGGACTTTCTTATATAGGAGATGGAAAAAACATGGCCGAAAGGGGCGGAGCTGTGTTCACATTCAGGAAAAAAACTACATATAACTGAATAGGATAACTGAAGTGAGCACTAATATATATATATGAGTGCAAGCCAAAAATACATACTATATATAAGAATAAGGCTGCACATCAAACTTAGATAATGGTATAATGCCTCAAGCATATGGAAAAATATTGGAATATACAATGAAAAATGCTACTTGCTAATTTGAACATGTGAATAATGAATTGCATACCTGCTATGAATATTAGGAAAAAGGAGATATTTAGCAATCGCATTGATCAATGTAACTGAGCCCCAAAACCTCGTCAAGGTATATCTCTATATTGGGGTCCCTAGCTCTGTGACCCTAACTGTGTGTCATCTCATTGCAATTAAAAACTGCTATGGGTGGAGAGGGGTAACTAAGGACTTTCTTATATAGGAGATGGAAAAAACATGGCCGAAAGGGGCGGAGCTGTGTTCACATTCAGAAAAAAAACTACATATAACTGAATAGGATAACTGAAGTGAGCACTAATATATATATATGAGTGCAAGCCAAAAATACATACTATATATAAGAATAAGGCTGCACATCAAACTTAGATAATGGTATAATGCCTCAAGCATATGGAAAAATATTGGAATATACAATGAAAAATGCTACTTGCTAATTTGAACATGTGAATAATGAATTGCATACCTGCTATGAATATTAGGAAAAAGGAGATATTTAGCAATCGCATTGATCAATGTAACTGAGCCCCAAAACCTCGTCAAGGTATATCTCTATATTGGGGTCCCTAGCTCTGTGACCCTAACTGTGTGTCATCTCATTGCAATTAAAAACTGCTATGGGTGGAGAGGGGTAACTAAGGACTTTCTTATATAGGAGATGGAAAAAACATGGCCGAAAGGGGCGGAGCTGTGTTCACATTCAGAAAAAAAACTACATATAACTGAATAGGATAACTGAAGTGAGCACTAATATATATATATATGAGTGCAAGCCAAAAATACATACTATATATAAGAATAAGGCTGCACATCAAACTTAGATAATGGTATAATGCCTCAAGCATATGGAAAAATATTGGAATATACAATGAAAAATGCTACTTGCTAATTTGAACATGTGAATAATGAATTGCATACCTGCTATGAATATTAGGAAAAAGGAGATATTTAGCAATCGCATTGATCAATGTAACTGAGCCCCAAAACCTCGTCAAGGTATATCTCTATATTGGGGTCCCTAGCTCTGTGACCCTAACTGTGTGTCATCTCATTGCAATTAAAAACTGCTATGGGTGGAGAGGGGTAACTAAGGACTTTCTTATATAGGAGATGGAAAAAACATGGCCGAAAGGGGCGGAGCTGTGTTCACATTCAGAAAAAAAACTACATATAACTGAATAGGATAACTGAAGTGAGCACTAATATATATATATGAGTGCAAGCCAAAAATACATACTATATATAAGAATAAGGCTGCACATCAAACTTAGATAATGGTATAATGCCTCAAGCATATGGAAAAATATTGGAATATACAATGAAAAATGCTACTTGCTAATTTGAACATGTGAATAATGAATTGCATACCTGCTATGAATATTAGGAAAAAGGAGATATTTAGCAATCGCATTGATCAATGTAACTGAGCCCCAAAACCTCGTCAAGGTATATCTCTATATTGGGGTCCCTAGCTCTGTGACCCTAACTGTGTGTCATCTCATTGCAATTAAAAACTGCTATGGGTGGAGAGGGGTAACTAAGGACTTTCTTATATAGGAGATGGAAAAAACATGGCCGAAAGGGGCGGAGCTGTGTTCACATTCAGAAAAAAAACTACATATAACTGAATAGGATAACTGAAGTGAGCACTAATATATATATATGAGTGCAAGCCAAAAATACATACTATATATAAGAATAAGGCTGCACATCAAACTTAGATAATGGTATAATGCCTCAAGCATATGGAAAAATATTGGAATATACAATGAAAAATGCTACTTGCTAATTTGAACATGTGAATAATGAATTGCATACCTGCTATGAATATTAGGAAAAAGGAGATATTTAGCAATCACATTGATCAATGTAACTGAGCCCCAAAACCTCGTCAAGGTATATCTCTATATTGGGGTCCCTAGCTCTGTGACCCTAACTGTGTGTCATCTCATTGCAATTAAAAACTGCTATGGGTGGAGAGGGGTAACTAAGGACTTTCTTATATAGGAGATGGAAAAAACATGGCCGAAAGGGGCGGAGCTGTGTTCACATTCAGAAAAAAAACTACATGTAACTGAATAGGATAACTGAAGTGAGCACTAATATATATATATGAGTGCAAGCCAAAAATACATACTATATATAAGAATAAGGCTGCACATCAAACTTAGATAATGGTATAATGCCTCAAGCATATGGAAAAATATTGGAATATACAATGAAAAATGCTACTTGCTAATTTGAACATGTGAATAATGAATTGCATACCTGCTATGAATATTAGGAAAAAGGAGATATTTAGCAATCGCATTGATCAATGTAACTGAGCCCCAAAACCTCGTCAAGGTATATCTCTATATTGGGGTCCCTAGCTCTGTGACCCTAACTGTGTGTCATCTCATTGCAATTAAAAACTGCTATGGGTGGAGAGGGGTAACTAAGGACTTTCTTATATAGGAGATGGAAAAAACATGGCCGAAAGGGGCGGAGCTGTGTTCACATTCAGAAAAAAAACTACATATAACTGAATAGGATAACTGAAGTGAGCACTAATATATATATATATGAGTGCAAGCCAAAAATACATACTATATATAAGAATAAGGCTGCACATCAAACTTAGATAATGGTATAATGCCTCAAGCATATGGAAAAATATTGGAATATACAATGAAAAATGCTACTTGCTAATTTGAACATGTGAATAATGAATTGCATACCTGCTATGAATATTAGGAAAAAGGAGATATTTAGCAATCGCATTGATCAATGTAACTGAGCCCCAAAACCTCGTCAAGGTATATCTCTATATTGGGGTCCCTAGCTCTGTGACCCTAACTGTGTGTCATCTCATTGCAATTAAAAACTGCTATGGGTGGAGAGGGGTAACTAAGGACTTTCTTATATAGGAGATGGAAAAAACATGGCCGAAAGGGGCGGAGCTGTGTTCACATTCAGAAAAAAAACTACATATAACTGAATAGGATAACTGAAGTGAGCACTAATATATATATATGAGTGCAAGCCAAAAATACATACTATATATAAGAATAAGGCTGCACATCAAACTTAGATAATGGTATAATGCCTCAAGCATATGGAAAAATATTGGAATATACAATGAAAAATGCTACTTGCTAATTTGAACATGTGAATAATGAATTAGTGCTCACTTCAGTTATCCTATTCAGTTATATGTAGTTTTTTTTCTGAATGTGAACACAGCTCCGCCCCTTTCGGCCATGTTTTTTCCATCTCCTATATAAGAAAGTCCTTAGTTACCCCTCTCCACCCATACCAGTTTTTAATTGCAATGAGATGACACACAGTTAGGGTCACAGAGCTAGGGACCCCAATATAGAGATATACCTTGACGAGGTTTTGGGGCTCAGTTACATTGATCAATGCGATTGCTAAATATCTCCTTTTTCCTAATATTCATAGCAGGTATGCAATTCATTATTCACATGTTCAAATTAGCAAGTAGCATTTTTCATTGTATATTCCAATATTTTTCCATATGCTTGAGGCATTATACCATTATCTAAGTTTGATGTGCAGCCTTATTCTTATATATAGTATGTATTTTTGGCTTGCACTCATATATATATATTAGTGCTCACTTCAGTTATCCTATTCAGTTATATGTAGTTTTTTTTCTGAATGTGAACACAGCTCCGCCCCTTTCGGCCATGTTTTTTCCATCTCCTATATAAGAAAGTCCTTAGTTACCCCTCTCCACCCATAGCAGTTTTTAATTGCAATGAGATGACACACAGTTAGGGTCACAGAGCTAGGGACCCCAATATAGAGATATACCTTGACGAGGTTTTGGGGCTCAGTTACATTGATCAATGCGATTGCTAAATATCTCCTTTTTCCTAATATTCATAGCAGGTATGCAATTCATTATTCACATGTTCAAATTAGCAAGTAGCATTTTTCATTGTATATTCCAATATTTTTCCATATGCTTGAGGCATTATACCATTATCTAAGTTTGATGTGCAGCCTTATTCTTATATATAGTATGTATTTTTGGCTTGCACTCATATATATATATATTAGTGCTCACTTCAGTTATCCTATTCAGTTATATGTAGTTTTTTTTCTGAATGTGAACACAGCTCCGCCCCTTTCGGCCATGTTTTTTCCATCTCCTATATAAGAAAGTCCTTAGTTACCCCTCTCCACCCATAGCAGTTTTTAATTGCAATGAGATGACACACAGTTAGGGTCACAGAGCTAGGGACCCCAATATAGAGATATACCTTGACGAGGTTTTGGGGCTCAGTTACATTGATCAATGCGATTGCTAAATATCTCCTTTTTCCTAATATTCATAGCAGGTATGCAATTCATTATTCACATGTTCAAATTAGCAAGTAGCATTTTTCATTGTATATTCCAATATTTTTCCATATGCTTGAGGCATTATACCATTATCTAAGTTTGATGTGCAGCCTTATTCTTATATATAGTATGTATTTTTGGCTTGCACTCATATATATATATTAGTGCTCACTTCAGTTATCCTATTCAGTTGCATCTACGTCATACACACTCGCCGCTCCCGAGCAGGCGCACTACAAAACTTTGATCTGCCCTGCTCATGGCAGATCAAAGTGCGCCTATGCATGACCTCAATGCCGGCGAGTGTGGATGACGTAGGACACATCATGCACCGCGGCTTCAGAAGAGGGACAACAAAGAAGGCCGAAAGAGGAGGCGCTGGCACCGGAGAACGGAGATGCCCATAAGGCCCAACTCCACCGCAGCGATCGTTTAGGGTAAGTATTATTAAGTGATTTTTACGTTCTACACAGCGGCCTGGGCTCTTATGTACAGCATGTTAGAATGGTGTATATAAGAGTCCAGTGGTGGTGGCGCAGCTTATAGGTTCCAAATATGTAAATCAAAAAGGTCCATGGAGCCTCTGTTAGGAGTCTCAACACAGAAACCAGCCAGATATCCCTCCGGGAAGGGCCCAGCCAAGGGGTGACTCTTTTTAGGAGATCGCCATAACCACCATATTAAGTGGCCCTTTTCGTCAATATCCAACTTTTTGACAAGTTTAAAGATATGACAAGGGAAATACCAAGGCCAGGTATCCATCCACAGACAGCCGTTTCGGGGTATTGCCCCTGATCAGTGTGGAGTAGGATTCTGGCCCGGTGGGAGCAATGCCTAGTAGACCAACAAAACAAAAAAAAATCACTGATCTCGGGGAGACCAGCCAGAGAAAACACTGCCGGCAGCCAGCGAGGGCGCTCAAGACAGTGAAATCCTAGATACATTGCCCCCTGGGAAATATGTAAATCAAAAAGGTCCGTGGAGCCTATGTTAGGAGTCTCAACACAGAAACCAGCCAGATATCCCTCCGGGAAGGGCCCAGCCAAGGGGTGACTCTTTTTAGGAGATCACCATAACCACCATATTAAGTGGCCCTTTTAGTCAATATCCAACTTTTTGACAAGTTTAAAGATATGACAAGGGAAATACCAAGGCCAGGTATCCATCCACAGACAGCCGTTTCGGGGTATTGCCCCTCATCAGTGTGGAGTAGGATTCTGGCCGGGTGGGAGCAATGCCTAGTAGACCACAAAACAAAACAATCACTGATCTCGGGGAGACCAGCCAGAGAAAACACTGCCGGCAGCCAGCGAGGGCGCTCAAGACAGTGAAATCCTAGGTACATTGCCCCCCTGGGAAATATGTAAATCAAAAAGGTCCGTGGAGCCTCTGTTAGGAGTCTCAACACAGAAACCAGCCAGATATCCCTCCGGGAAGGGCCAAGCCAAGGGGTGACTCTTTTTAGGAGATCACCATAACCACCATATTAAGTGGCCCTTTTAGTCAATATCCAACTTTTTGACAAGTTTAAAGATATGACAAGGGAAATACCAAGGCCAGGTATCCATCCACAGACAGCCGTTTCGGGGTATTGCCCCTCATCAGTGTGGAGTAGGATTCTGGCCGGGTGGGAGCAATGCCTAGTAGACCAACAAAACAATCACTGATCTCGGGGAGACCAGCCAGAGAAAACACTGCCGGCAGCCAGCGAGGGCGCTCAAGACAGTGAAATCCTAGGTACATTGCCCCCTGGGAAATATGTAAATCAAAAAGGTCCGTGGAGTCTCTGTTAGGAGGCTCAACACAGAAACCAGCCATATATCCCTCCGGGAAGGGCCCAGCCAAGGGGTGACTCTTTTTAGGAGATCACCATAACCACCATATTAAGTGGCCCTTTTAGTCAATATCCAACTTTTTGACAAGTTTAAAGATATGACAAGGGAAATACCAAGGCCAGGTATCCATCCACAGACAGCCGTTTCGAGGTATTGCCCCTCATCAGTGTGGAGTAGGATTCTGGCCGGGTGGGAGCAATGCCTAGTAGACCAATAAAACAAAACAATCACTGATCTCGGGGAGACCAGCCAGAGAAAACACTGCCGGCAGCCAGCGAGGGCGCTCAAGATAGTGAAATCCACAATGTGGATGGATACCTGGCCTTGGTATTTCCCTTGTCATATCTTTAAACTTGTGAAAAAGTTGGATATTGACTAAAAGGGCCACTTAATATGGTGGTTATGGTGATCTCCTAAAAAGAGTCACCCCTTGGCTGGGCCCTTCCCGGAGGGATATCTGGCTGGTTTCTGTGTTGAGACTCCTAACAGAGGCTCCACGGACCTTTTTGATTTACATATTTCCCAGGGGACCTAGGATTTCACTGTCTTGAGCGCCCTCGCTGGCTGCCGGCAGTGTTTTCTCTGGCTGGTCTCTCCGAGATCAGTGATTGTTTTGTTTTGTAGGTTCCAAATATAGTGACAGGGTCCCTTTAATGCTGTTGTTAAAGTTTGACAGCTGCATTTAACAGGTTAACATTTGCGGGCATTGCTCTCCGCCACTCTTAGGGTACTTTCACACTTGCGTTATTTTCCTTCCGTTACAATCCGCCCTTTTGGGAAACAGCGGAATCCGTTAACGGATTCCGCTGTTTCCCATAGACTTGTATGGTTGACGGATTGTACCAAAAGGAGCTGCGTTGCTTCCGCTGGGCGACGCTCCGTTGCTTCCGCCCAGCGGGAGGAACGCAGCATGTAACGTTATTTTGAGCAGCGGAATCCTCTGGATTTCACTGCGCATGCTCTTTTTTTTTTTTTTTTTTTTTTTTTTTTTTTTTAAATCAAACTTTATTTTGGCTCGCAGTGGCCGAACGTTCAGCTGAGCGCCCGGCCGTCGGCAAGCGACAGCGCTCAGCTGAATGACCGGCCACCAGCATGCCCGGCCGCCGGCAAGTCACAGCGCTCAGCTGAGCGCCCGCCCGCCGGCATGCCCGGGCGCCGGCAAGTGACAGCGATCAGCTGATCACCCGGCGGCCGGCTGCAGGGAGCGATCAGCTGATCACCCGGCGGCCGGGAGCGATCAGCTGATCACCCGGCAGCCGGCTGCAGGGAGCGATCAGCTGATCACCCGGCGGCCGGCTGCAGGGAGCGATCAGCTGATCACCCGGCGGCCGGCTGCAGGGAGCGATCAGCTGATCACCCGGCGGCCGGGAGCGATCAGCTGATCACCCGGCGGCCGGCTGCAGGGAGCGATCAGCTGATCACCCGGCGGCCGGCTGCAGGGAGCGATCAGCTGATCACCCGGCGGCCGGGAGCGATCAGCTGATCACCCGGCGGCCGGGAGCGATCAGCTGATCACCCGGCGGCCGGGAGCGATCAGCTGATCACCCGGCGGCCGGGAGCGATCAGCTGATCACCCGGCAGCCGGCTGCAGGGAGCGATCAGCTGATCACCCGGCAGCCGGGAGCGATCAGCTGATCACCCGGCGGGCGGGAGCGATCAGCTGATCACCCGGCGGCCGGCTACTGGGAGCAATCAGCTGATCACCCAGCGGCCGGCTGCAGGGAACGATCAGCTGATCGTTCACTATAGTCTGCCGCTGGTAAAACCGGGAAAAAAAAAAAAAAAAAATCAAAACGAATTGCGTTGTTTTGCAGCATCCGTTGCATCCGTTGTGTCACTATATGCAACACATCCGTTGCATCCGTTACACAACGCAATGCAACGGATACCGTTCAACGCAAGTGTGAAAGTAGCCTTAGTTGTTAGAAGCAGATCCTGGCTGTAATACATGGCTATTACCTGAAATACAGGAGGTAAGCCCGCTCCATACACATGTGATGCCCCAGGGCTATGGGGTACTTGGTCCCGGGCTTGTGGTGCGCAGTGGGGTCAGTCGTGGTTGCGGCCCGGTACCATGGCTCTTGGGGTGCGGTCCCTCAAAAAAGAAAGGGGGTTTTTTGGTAAAATAAAAGGGGAAAATGAAAATGAAAGAAAATAATAAAAGAGTTCTCGACTACGCCACTTGCGGTGTGCGGCCAGGTTATTTGGGGCCCCCGATGCAGGTTTCTGCTGGTGCTGGTGGAGTGATGCAGCTTGGATGTTTGGAGCCCTCCGCAAGCAGGGACAGGGCCCAGCAGTGAATGATGGGGATAGTAGTGGGCAACCGTCTGTGTGAGTGCACGGGGATGATCAAGAACACAGTCCATACCAGTGTTGCAGTTTCCACTTGCCTTTACTTTACTGTGGTACTTGAACCCGCGGGTGCTGGTTCCAGGTGTACCCGCTTCCCTTGTTCTCCGTGCCAGCCGTGACCTGGGTTGGCTGTCCTCTGTGCACACTCGTTGTGGTTGGACTCCTGTGGCCTGGAGCTACTTGGAAGTCCCTTTCCTTTAGCCTTGGCCCTAATGCAGGCAGCCTGGACTATTTAAGGGGTTCAGTTCCCGGTCCCCTCTTTGCTGCTTGTGCTTCGGGCTTGTTTGGTTGGTGATGGACCCTGGAGATCTTCTCGCCCGGCAGAGTTAACAGCTGACCATAAAGTGTCCCACTGTCCTAGGGTCTGCACCCCGCCTTGTGCTGAGTCCTGTGAGCCTTGGTTCCAGACTTCCACAGGCCTCCCATGGTTTCTGGAGTTTTGCACTTCCACGGGTAACCCACGGTGCCTGGAGTCCTGGTTCTGTACTCCACAGTCCCTCACTCCTTTTACAGCACTCCAGTGGTTCTTCAGGTAAGTTTCTGTATTTTCCACTTTCTACTACTTCACTCTAGTGATGTGTCGGTCGCGAACGATCCGACACAAAGTGAGCCACTAAAATCGCTAAACGGCTCTTTTCACCGCTGAAACCCCACCCACCTGTGTCTAAACCCCGCCCACTCCGCAATCTGATTGGTCCCTGGTAAGTGGGCGGGGGTTTAGCCGCGAGTGGGCGTGGTTTCAGCAGTGTCACTATAATCCTAAATATGTGTTCACCTTGGGGTGAACACATATTTAATAAGGAGCCGAGAACGATCCGAATGAGCCGCCTCTTTATGGTGAGCGGAGACATGGGAACCGGAGGACCAAAAAGAGCCGGACTGCCGATCACTACTTCACTCCTCACCTTCTTGCTTCCTTCTCTTCTCCCCTCCAACTCTCAACTCCTTCCTATCAGCTTCCAACTGACCACTCGCCCCTCCCCATCGCTGGGTCTCTCCCTACAGGTTGGGTGGCTACCATCCAGTCAGTGCGCTCCCCTTTTACCTGTTACTAGGCAGTCTCACAGTCAGGTGTTGGGGTTGTGTATGTGGCCTGAGATTGCTGGTGCACTTGCTGGCACGGGTATTCCGGGGTATGGGTTTCCACGGGTTACATTTGTGACACCTGGTACCGCAGGGGTGCTACACACAGCTACTGACTTACATATGTACAGCTGATGTCTGTTTATTGGATAAAATTACATGTGTAAAAGTAGGAAGAGGGCTGTCAGTTAAGGTAAGCAGCACAGGGAGAAGTCGCTGGGACTGGTCTATGGGACTAGTTTTAACCAATTGGAGTATCTGACAGTCCAATCCTCAAAGGCTGTCTTTTATAACTATGTTTTCTGTGAAATTTACATGCTGCCTGTGGTTTGGGCTCCATGAATCAGATGGCAAATTAACTTATTTCCAAACTTTTTTTTATTCCTAGAAGACTTAATAAATAAACTATACAATATTTATTACAGACAATCAATGTTTTATGCTGGTGATGGTACATTTCTTTTAACTCTGACTTCACCTTAGGCCTCATTCACATATCAGTAATTTTGATCAGTATTTTATCAGTATTTGTATGCCAAAACCAGGAGTGTCTCCAAATTACAGAACAGTATTCAATCTTTTTATTATAGGGCTTCTTTGTAAGTTCCACTGCTGGGTTTGGCAATCAAAAATACTGATGGAAAAATACTAACCAGTGGCGGCACAGGGTCCCCATCACCCACGGGCTCTTGCCTGTCATCACACAAAGCAATAATGAGAGAGGGAGAGGAGCGCTTCGCTCCATCCTTAATCATTCTCCCCCTGTGCTCGCTATCTCGGCGCTAGTGACGTTACTACTGCGTGTCGCTGTGTTGAGACATGCAGGACACTCTGGCCAGAGCAGCGGGGGAATGAAGAGAGGTGAGGACTTGTTTATTTTTATTTTTTAATCATTGAGTACACGATGACCAGAGGCCTATGGGGGAGTATTAAACGATCTGTGGGCTGCATAGTACAATATGAAGGACTATGGGGGATACCTTATACATGGATAATGGTGGTGCATTATAGTACATGGAGGACTATGGGGTGCATTAAATAGTATGGGGGCTGCATAATACAATATGAAAAACTATTGTGGTTGCATTATAATACATATAGTTCTATGTGGGCTGCATTATAATACTTGCAGAACTATGGGGTACATTACAATACATGCAGGACTATGGGGGCTGCATTACTATACATGGAGAAGTATGGGGACTGCATTATAATACATGGAGACATATGGAGTGCATTAAAATACATGCAGGACTATGGGGGCTATATTCTAATATATGGAGGACTATGGGGGGCTGAATTATAATACTGTATATATAGGACTATGGGGGCTACATTATAATATATGGAGGACTATGGGAGCTACCTTATACATGGACTATGGGGGTGCATTATAGAACATGGAACACTATGGGGATGAATTATAATACCTGCAGGAGTATGGGGGCTGCATTATAATATATGGAGGACTATGGGGTGCAGTATAATATATGGAGGACAATGGGGTGCAGTATAATATATGGAGGACTATGGAGTGCATTATAATTTAAGGAGGACTATGGGGTGAATTATAATAGATCCAGAACTATGGGAGGTGCATTATAATAATTGTAGGACAATGAAGAATAGAAGGCTGTGTGGGGGCTATTATAGTATTTGGAGGGCTATGAGGGAGCCATTAAACTTTATGGAGGGCCATTATACTGTATGCAAGCAATTATGCAGTGTGAAGGTTTGTGTGATGAGGGAAAGATGTATATCAGAGCATGGGAAAGCTGTGTGCTAAGGACAAGATGGCTATAGGAAAGCTGGGTGCTGATAGAAAGAGGGATTTCAGATCATGGGAAGCTTGAGAAAAAGAGCCAAGTGTCAGCGTTACTATCCTGCACCCTGAGTGTCAGCATCATTATCCTGTACCCCGAGTGTCGGCGTCATTATCTTGAACTTCGAGTGTCAGTATACAGGGGCAGTTTCCAAACTTTGCACAGGGGCCAATCAAACTCTGTTCCCAGGCCCATTGGCACTATACTGCATACCTGAAATTGTGCCCAGTACTATTGGCACTATACGGCATACTTAAAAGTATGCCCAACACTCTGCGGTGTGTTGTGTCCTGTACTATTGGCACTATGTGGCATAGTGTGCCCAGTACTATTGGCACTATGTGGCATTGTGTACCTAGTACTATTGGCACTATGTGGCGCAGAGTGCCCAGCACTATGTGGCTTAGTTTTCCCAGCACTATATAGCATAGTGTGCCCAGTACTATTGGCACTATGTGGCATAGTGTGCCCAGTACTATTGGCACTATGTGGTGTAGTGTGCCCAGTACTATTGGCACTGTGTGGCATATTGTACCCCGTACTATTGGCACTGTGTGGTATACTGTACCCAGTACTATTGGCAGTGTGATATATTGTACCCCATACTATTGGCACTGTGTGGCATACTGTACCCAGTACTATTGGCACTGTGTGGTATACTGTACCCACTACTATTGGCACTGTGTGGCATACTGTACCCAGTACTATTGGCACTGTGGCATACTGTATCCAGTACTATTGGCACTGTGTGGTATACTGTACCCAGTACTATTGGCACTGTGTGGCATACTGTAACCAGTACTATTGGCACTGTGTGGTATACTGTACCCACTACTATTGGCACTGTGTGGCATACTGTACCCAGTACTATTGGCACTGTGTGGTATATTGTACCCAGTACTATTGGCACTGTGTGGTATATTGTACCCAGTACTATTGGCAGTGTGGTATATTGTACCCAGTACTATTGGCACTATGTGGAAAATGGTACCCCGTATTATTGGCACTGTGGCATACTATACCGAGTACTATTGGCACTATGTGGCATACTGTACCCAGTACTATTGGCACCGTGGCATACTATACCCAGTACTATTGGCACTGTGGCATACTGTACCCAGTACTATTGGCACTGTGGCATACTGTACCCAGTACTATTGGCACTGTGGGATACTGTATACAGTACTATTGGCACTGTGTGGTATACTGTACCCAGTACTATTGGCACTGTGTGGTACTGTACCCAGTACTATTGGGACTGTGACATACTGTACCCAGTACTATTGGCACTGTGTGACATACTGTTCCCAGTACTATTGGCACTGTGGCATACTGTATCCAGTACTGTTGGCACTGTGTGGTATACTGTACCCAGTACTATTGGCACTATGTGGCATACTGTACCCAGTACTATTGGCACTGTGTGGTATACTGTACCCAGTACTATTGGCACTGTGGTATACTGTACCCAGTACTATTGGCACTGTGGCATACTGTATCCAGTACTATTGGCACTGTGTGGCATACTGTACCCAGTACTAATGGCACTGTGTGGTATACGGTACCTAGTACTATTGGCACTGTGGCATACTGTACCCAGTACTATTGGCACTGTGGCATACTGTATCCAGTACTATTGGCACTGTGGCATACTGTACCCAGTACTATTGGCACTGTGTGGTATACTGTACCCAGTACTATTGGCACTGTGGCATACTGTACCCAGTACTATTGGCACTGTGACATACTGTATCCAGTACTATTGGCACTGTGTGGCATACTGTACCCAGTACTATTGGCACTGTGTGGTATACGGTACCTAGTACTATTGGCACTGTGGCATACTATACCGAGTACTATTGGCACTGTGGCATACTATACCGAGTACTATTGGCACTATGTGGCATACTGTACCCAGTACTATTGGCACTGTGCCATACTATACCCAGTAATATTGGCACTATGGCATACTGTACCCAGTACTATTGGCACTATGTGGCATACTGTACCCAGGACTATTGGCACTGTGGTATATGGTACCCAATACTATTGGCACTATGTGGCATATAGTACCCAATACTATTGGCACTATGTGGCATACTGTACCCAGTACTATTGGCACTGGGTGGTATACGGTACCCAGTACTATTGGCACTGTGGCATACTGTACCCAGTACTATTGGCACTGTGGTATACTGTACCCAGTACTATTGGCAGTGTGGTATATTGCACCCAGTACTATTGGCACTATGTGGAAAATGGTACCCAGTATTATTGGCACTGTGGCATACTATACCGAGTACTATTGGCACTATGTGGCATACTGTACCCAGTAGTATTGGCACTATGTGGTATATGGTACCCAATACTATTGGCACTATGTGGCATACTGTACCCAGTACTATTGGCACTGTGTGGTATATGGTACCTAGTACTATTGGCACTGTGGCATACTATACCCAGTACTATTGGCACTATGTGGCATACTATACCCAGTACTATTGGCACTATGTGGAAAATGGTACCCAGTATTATTGGCACTGTGGCATACTATACCGAGTACTATTGGCACTGTGTGGTATACTGTATCCAGTACTATTGGCACTGTGGCATACTGTACCCAGTACTATTGGCACTGTGTGGCATACTGTACCCAGTACTATTGGCACTGTGTGGCATACTGTACCCAGTACTATTGGCACTGTGTGGCATACTGTACCCAGTACTATTGGCACTGTGCGGTATACTGTACCCAGTACTATTGGCACTGTTTGGTATATTGTACCCAGTACTATTGGCAGTGTGGTATATTGCACCCAGTACTATTGGAACTATGTGGAAAATGGTACCCCGTATTATTGGCACTGTGGCATACTATACCGAGTACTATTGGCACTATGTGGCATACTGTACCCAGTACTATTGGCACTGTGGCATACTGTACCCAGTACTATTGGCACTGTGTGGTATACTGTGCCCAGTACTACTGGCACTGTGTGGTATATTGTACCCCGTACTATTGGCACTGTGTGGTATACTGTACCCAGTACTATTGGCAGTGTGATATATTGTACCCCGTACTATTGGCACTGTGTGGCATACTGTACCCAGTACTATTGGCACTGTGTGGTATACTGTACCCACTACTATTGGCACTGTGTGGCATACTGTACCCCGTACTATTGGCACTGTGTGGCATACTGTACCTAGTACTATTGTCACTGTGTGGTATACTGTACCCACTACTATTGGCACTGTGTGGCATACTGTACCCAGTACTATTGGCACTGTGTGGCATACTGTATCCAGTACTATTGGCACTGTGTGGTATACTGTACCCAGTACTATTGGCACTGTGTGGCATACTGTAACCAGTACTATTGGCACTGTGTGGTATACTGTACCCACTACTATTGGCACTGTGTGGCATACTGTACCCAGTACTATTGGCACTGTGTGGTATATTGTACCCAGTACTATTGGCACTGTGTGGTATATTTTACCCAGTACTATTGGCAGTGTGGTATATTGTACCCAGTACTATTGGCACTATGTGGAAAATGGTACCCCGTATTATTGGCACTGTGGCATACTATACCGAGTACTATTGGCACTATGTGGCATACTGTACCCAGTACTATTGGCACCGTGGCATACTATACCCAGTACTATTGGCACTGTGGCATACTGTACCCAGTACTATTGGCACTGTGGCATACTGTACCCAGTACTATTGGCACTGTGGAATACTGTATACAGTACTATTGGCACTGTGTGGTATACTGTACCCAGTACTATTGGCACTGTGTGGTACTGTACCCAGTACTATTGGGACTGTGACATACTGTACCCAGTACTATTGGCACTGTGTGACATACTGTTCCCAGTACTATTGGCACTGTGGCATACTGTATCCAGTACTATTGGCACTGTGTGGTATACTGTACCCAGTACTATTGGCACTGTGGCATACTGTACCCAGTACTATTGGCACTGTGACATACTGTATCCAGTACTATTGGCACTGTGTGGCATACTGTACCCAGTACTATTGGCACTGTGTGGTATACGGTACCTAGTACTATTGGCACTGTGGCATACTATACCGAGTACTATTGGCACTGTGTGGTATATGGTACCTAGTACTATTGGCACTGTGGCATACTATACCCAGTACTATTGGCACTGTGTGGTATACGGTACCTAGTACTATTGGCACTGTGGCATACTGTACCCAGTACTATTGGCACTGTGGCATACTGTATCCAGTACTATTGGCACTGTGGCATACTGTACCTAGTACTATTGGCACTGTGTGGTATACTGTACCCAGTACTATTGGCACTGTGTGGTATACTGTACCCAGTACTATTGGCACTGTGGCATACTATACCGAGTACTATTGGCACTGTGGCATACTATACCGAGTACTATTGGCACTATGTGGCATACTGTACCCAGTACTATTGGCACTGTGGCATACTACACCCAGTAATATTGGCACTATGTGGCATACTGTACCCAGTAATATTGGCACTATGTGGCATGCTGTACCCAGTACTATTGGCACTGTGGCATACTGTACCAAGTACTATTGGCACTGTGTGGTATGCTATACCCAGTACTATTGGCACTGTGTGGCATACTGTACCCAGTACTATTGGCACTGCGGCATACTGTACCCAGTGGTATTGGCACTGTGGCATACTGTATCCAGTACTATTGGCACTGTGTGGTATACTGTACCCAGTACTATTGGCACTGTGGGATACTGTACCCAGTACTATTGGCACTGTGGCATACTTTACCCAGTACTATTGGAACTGTGTGGCATACTGTACCCAGTACTATTGGCACTGTGTGGCATACTGTACCCAGTACTATTGGCACTGTGTGGTATACTGTACCCAGTACTATTGGCACTGTGGCATACTGTACCCAGTACTATTGGCATTGTGTGGCATACTGTACCCAGTACTATTGGCACTGTGGCATACTGTACCCAGTACTATTGGCACTGTGGCATACTGTATCCAGTACTATTGGGACTGTGGCATACTGTACCCAGTACTATTGGCACTGTGTGGCATACTGTACCCAGTACTATTGGCACTGTGGCATACTGTACCCAGTACTATTGGCACTGTGTGGTATACTGTGCCCAGTACTATTGGCACTGTGTGGTATATTGTACCCCGTACTATTGGCACTGTGTGGTATACTGTACCCAGTACTATTGGCAGTGTGATATATTGTACCCCGTACTATTGGCACTGTGTGGCATACTGTACCCAGTACTATTGGCACTGTGTGGTATACTGTACCCAGTACTATTGGCACTGTGTGGTATACTGTACCCAGTACTATTGGCACTGTGTGGTACTGGCACTGTGTGGTATACTGTACCCAGTACTATTGGCACTGTGTGGTACTGGCACTGTGTGGTATATTGTACCCAGTACTATTGGCACTGTGTGGTATACTGTACCCAGTACTATTGGCACTGTGTGGTACTGGCACTGTGTGGTATACTGTACCCAGTACTATTGGCACTGTGTGGTATACTGTACCCAGTACTATTGGCACTGTGTGGTACTGGCACTGTGTGGTATACTGTACCCAGTACTATTGGCACTGTGTGGTACTGGCACTGCGTGGCATACTGTACCCAGTACTATTGGCACTGCGTGGTATACTGTACCCACTACTATTGTCACTGTGTGGCATACTGTACCCAGTACTATTGGCAGTGTGGTATATTGTACCCAGTACTATTGGCACTGTGTGGTATATTGTACCCAGTACTATTGGCAGTGTGGTATATTGTACCCAGTACTATTGGCACTGTGTGGTATATTGTACCCAGTACTATTGGCAGTGTGGTATACTGTACCCACTACTATTGGCACTGTGTGGTATACTGTACCCAGTACTATTGGCAGTGTGGTATATTGTACCCAGTACTATTGGCACTATGTGGAAAATGGTACCCAGTATTATTGGCACTGTGGCATACTATACCGAGTACTATTGTCACTATGTGGCATACTGTACCCAGTACTATTGGCACTGTGGCATACTATACCCAGTACTATTGGCTCTGTGGCATACTGTACCCAGTACTATTGGCACTATGTGGCATACTGTACCCAGTACTATTGGCACTGTGGCATACTGTACCAAGTACTATTGGCACTGTGTGGTATGCTGTACACAGTACTATTGGCACTGTGTGGCATACTGTACCCAGTACTTTTGGCACTGCGGCATACTGTACCCAGTACTATTGGCACTGTGGCATACTGTATCCAGTACTATTGGCACTGTGTGGTATACTGTACCCAGTACTATTGGCACTGTGGGATACTGTACCCAGTACTATTGGGACTGTGACATACTGTACCCAGTACTATTGGCACTGTGGCATACTTTACCCAGTAATATTGGAACTGTGTGGCATACTGTACCCAGTACTATTGGCACTGTGTGGCATACTGTACCCAGTACTATTGGCACTGTGGCATACTGTACCCAGTACTATTGGGACTGTGGCATACTGCACCCAGTACTATTGGCATTGTGTGGCATACTGTACCCAGTACTATTGGCACTGTGGCATACTGTACCCAGTACTATTGGCACTGTGGCATACTGTACCCAGTACTATTGGGACTGTGGCATACTGTACCCAGTACTATTGGCACTGTGTGGCATACTGTACCCAGTACTATTGGCACTGTGGCATACTGTACCCAGTACTATTGGCACTGTGTGGTATACTGTGCCCAGTACTATTGGCACTGTGTGATATATTGTACCCCGTACTATTGGCACTGTGTGGTATACTGTACCCAGTACTATTGGCAGTGTGATATATTGTACCCCGTACTATTGGCACTGTGTGGCATACTGTACCCAGTACTATTGGCACTGTGGCATACTGTACCCAGTACTATTGGCACTGTGTGGTATACTGTACCCAGTACTATTGGCACTGTGTGGTACTGGCACTGTGTGGTATACTGTACCCAGTACTATTGGCACTGTGTGGTACTGGCACTGTGCGGTATACTGTACCCAGTACTATTGGTACTGAGCGGTATACTGTACCCAGTACTATTGGCACTGTGTGGTACTGGCACTGTGTGGTATACTGTACCCAGTACTATTGGCACTGTGTGGTACTGGCACTGTGCGGTATACTGTACCCAGTATTATTGGTACTGTGCGGTATACTGTACCCAGTACTATTGGCACTGTGTGGTACTGGCACTGTGTGGCATACTGTACCCAGTACTATTGGCACTGTGTGCCATACTGTACCCAGTACTATTGGCACTGTGGCATACTGTACCCAGTACTATTGGCACTGTGTGGTATACTGTGCCCAGTACTATTGGCACTGTGTGGTATATTGTACCCCGTACTATTGGCACTGTGTGGTATACTGTACCCAGTACTATTGGCAGTGTGATATATTGTACCCCGTACTATTGGCACTGTGTGGCATACTGTACCCAGTACTATTGGCACTGTGGCATACTGTACCCAGTACTATTGGCACTGTGTGGTATACTGTACCCAGTACTATTGGCACTGTGTGGTACTGGCACTGTGTGGTATACTGTACCCAGTACTATTGGCACTGTGTGGTACTGGCACTGTGTGGTATACTGTACCCAGTACTATTGGCAGTGTGATATATTGTACCCCGTACTATTGGCACTGTGTGGCATACTGTACCCAGTACTATTGGCACTGTGGCATACTGTACCCAGTACTATTGGCACTGTGAGGTATACTGTACCCAGTACTATTGGCACTGTGTGGCATACTGTACCCAGTACTATTGGCACTGTGTGGCATACTGTACCTAGTACTATTGGCACTGTGTGGTATACTGTACCCAGTACTATTGGCACTGTGTGGCATACTGTACCCAGTACTATTGACACTGTGCGGTATACTGTACCCAGTACTATTGGCACTGTGCGGTATACTGTACCCAGTACTATTGGCACTGTGGCATACTGTACCAAGTACTATTGGCACTGTGTGGTATGCTGTACACAGTACTATTGGCACTGTGTGGCATACTGTACCCAGTACTATTGGCACTGCGGCATACTGTACCCAGTACTATTGGCACTGTGGCATACTGCATCCAGTACTATTGGCACTGTGTGGTATACTGTACCCAGTACTATTGGCACTGTGGGATACTTTACCCAGTACTATTGGAACTGTGTGGCATACTGTACCCAGTACTATTGGCACTGTGTGGCATACTGTACCCAGTACTATTGGCACTGTGGCATACTGTACCCAGTACTATTGGGACTGTGGCATACTGTACCCAGTACTATTGGCATTGTGCGGCATACTGTACCCAGTACTATTGGCACTGTGGCATACTGTACCCAGTACTATTGGCACTGTGGCATACTGTACCCAGTACTATTGGGACTGTGGCATACTGTACCCAGTACTATTGGCACTGTGTGGCATACTGTACCCAGTACTATTGGCACTGTGGCATACTATACCCAGTACTATTGGCACTGTGTGGTATACTGTGCCCAGTACTATTGGCACTGTGTGGTATATTGTACCCCGTACTATTGGCACTGTGTGGTATACTGTACCCAGTACTATTGGCAGTGTGGTATATTGTACCCCGTACTATTGGCACTGTGTGGCATACTGTACCCAGTACTATTGGCACTGTGGCATACTGTACCCAGTACTATTGGCACTGTGTGGTATACTGTACCCAGTACTATTGGCACTGTGTGGTATACTGTACCCAGTACTATTGGCACTGTGTGGTACTGGCACTGTGTGGTATACTGTACCCAGTACTATTGGCACTGTGTGGTACTGGCACTGTGCGGTATACTGTACCCAGTACTATTGGTACTGTGCGGTATACTGTACCCAGTACTATTGGCACTGTGTGGTACTGGCACTGTGTGGTATACTTTACCCAGTACTATTGGCACTGTGTGGTACTGGCACTGTGCGGTATACTGTACCCAGTACTATTGGCACTGTGTGGTATACTGTACCCAGTACTATTGGCACTGTGCGGTATATTGTACCCAGTACTATTGGCACTGTGCGGTATACTGTACCCAGTACTATTGGCACTGTGTGGTATACTGTACCCAGTACTATTAGCACTGTGTGGTATACTGTACCCAGTACTATTGGCACTGTGTGGTATACTGTACCCAGTACTATTGGCACTGTGTGGCATACTGTACCCAGTACTATTGGCACTGTGCGGTATACTGTACCCAGTACTATTGGCACTGTGTGGCATACTGTACCCAGTACTATTGGCACTGTGTGGCATACTGTACCCAGTACTATTGGCACTGTGTGGTATACTGTACCCAGTACTATTGGCACTGTGTGGTATACTGTACCCAGTACTATTGGCACTGTGTGGTATACTGTACCCAGTACTATTGGCACTGTGTGGCATACTGTACCCAGTACTATTGGCACTGTGCGGTATACTGTACCCAGTACTATTGGCACTGTGTGGCATACTGTACCCAGTACTATTGGCACTGTGTGGCATACTGTACCCAGTACTATTGGCACTGTGTGGTATACTGTACCCACTACTATTGTCACTGTGTGGCATACTGTACCCAGTACTATTGGCAGTGTGGTATATTGTACCCAGTACTATTGGCAGTGTGGTATATTGTACCCAGTACTATTGGCACTGTGTGGTATATTGTACCCAGTACTATTGGCAGTGTGGTATATTGTACCCAGTACTATTGGCACTGTGTGGTATATTGTACCCAGTACTATTGGCAGTGTGGAATACTGTACCCACTACTATTGGCACTGTGTGGTATACTGTACCCAGTACTATTGGCAGTGTGGTATATTGTACCCAGTACTATTGGCACTGTGTGGTATATTGTACCCAGTACTATTGGCACTATGTGGAAAATGGTACCCAGTATTATTGGCACTGTGGCATACTATACCGAGTACTATTGTCACTATGTGGCATACTGTACCCAGTACTATTGGCACTGTGGCATACTATACCCAGTACTATTGGCTCTGTGGCATACTGTACCCAGTACTATTGGCACTATGTGGCATACTGTACCCAGTACTATTGGCACTGTGGCATACTGTACCAAGTACTATTGGCACTGTGTGGTATGCTGTACACAGTACTATTGGCACTGTGTGGCATACTGTACCCAGTACTATTGGCACTGCGGCATACTGTACCCAGTACTATTGGCACTGTGGCATACTGTATCCAGTACTATTGGCACTGTGTGGTATACTCTACCCAGTACTATTGGCACTGTGGGATACTGTACCCAGTACTATTGGGACTGTGACATACTGTACCCAGTACTATTGGCACTGTGGCATACTTTACCCAGTAATATTGGAACTGTGTGGCATACTGTACCCAGTACTATTGGCACTGTGTGGCATACTGTACCCAGTACTATTGGCACTGTGGCATACTGTACCCAGTACTATTGGGACTGTGGCATACTGTACCCAGTACTATTGGCATTGTGTGGCATACTGTACCCAGTACTATTGGCACTGTGGCATACTGTACCCAGTACTATTGGCACTGTGGCATACTGTACCCAGTACTATTGGGACTGTGGCATACTGTACCCAGTACTATTGGCACTGTGTGGCATACTGTACCCAGTACTATTGGCACTGTGGCATACTGTACCCAGTACTATTGGCACTGTGTGGTATACTGTGCCCAGTACTATTGGCACTGTGTGATATATTGTACCCCGTACTATTGGCACTGTGTGGTATACTGTACCCAGTACTATTGGCAGTGTGATATATTGTACCCCGTACTATTGGCACTGTGTGGCATACTGTACCCAGTACTATTGGCACTGTGGCATACTGTACCCAATACTATTGGCACTGTGTGGTATACTGTACCCAGTACTATTGGCACTGTGTGGTACTGGCACTGTGTGGTATACTGTACCCAGTACTATTGGCACTGTGTGGTACTGGCACTGTGCGGTATACTGTACCCAGTACTATTGGTACTGAGCGGTATACTGTACCCAGTACTATTGGCACTGTGTGGTACTGGCACTGTGTGGTATACTGTACCCAGTACTATTGGCACTGTGTGGTACTGGCACTGTGCGGTATACTGTACCCAGTATTATTGGTACTGTGCGGTATACTGTACCCAGTACTATTGGCACTGTGTGGTACTGGCACTGTGTGGCATACTGTACCCAGTACTATTGGCACTGTGTGGCATACTGTACCCAGTACTATTGGCACTGTGGCATACTGTACCCAGTACTATTGGCACTGTGTGGTATACTGTGCCCAGTACTATTGGCACTGTGTGGTATATTGTACCCCGTACTATTGGCACTGTGTGGTATACTGTACCCAGTACTATTGGCAGTGTGATATATTGTACCCCGTACTATTGGCACTGTGTGGCATACTGTACCCAGTACTATTGGCACTGTGGCATACTGTACCCAGTACTATTGGCACTGTGTGGTATACTGTACCCAGTACTATTGGCACTGTGTGGTACTGGCACTGTGTGGTATACTGTACCCAGTACTATTGGCACTGTGTGGTACTGGCACTGTGTGGTATACTGTACCCAGTACTATTGGCAGTGTGATATATTGTACCCCGTACTATTGGCACTGTGTGGCATACTGTACCCAGTACTATTGGCACTGTGGCATACTGTACCCAGTACTATTGGCACTGTGAGGTATACTGTACCCAGTACTATTGGCACTGTGTGGCATACTGTACCCAGTACTATTGGCACTGTGTGGCATACTGTACCCAGTACTATTGGCACTGTGTGGTATACTGTACCCAGTACTATTGGCACTGTGTGGCATACTGTACCCAGTACTATTGACACTGTGCGGTATACTGTACCCAGTACTATTGGCACTGTGCGGTATACTGTACCCAGTACTATTGGCACTGTGCGGTATACTGTACCCAGTACTATTGGCACTGTGCGGTATACTGTACCCAGTACTATTGGCACTGTGCGGTATACTGTACCCAGTACTATTGGCACTGTGCGGTATACTGTACCCAGTACTATTGGCACTGTGTGGCATACTGTACCCAGTACTATTAGCACTGTGTGGCATACTGTACCCAGTACTATTGGCACTGTGTGGTATACTGTACCCAGTACTATTGGCACTGTGTGGTATACTGTACCCAGTACTATTGGCACTGTGTGGCATACTGTACCCAGTACTATTGGCACTGTGCGGTATACTGTACCCAGTACTATTGGCACTGTGCGGTATACTGTACCCAGTACTATTGGCACTGTGTGGCATACTGTACCCAGTACTATTGGCACTGTGTGGTATACTGTACCCAGTACTATTGGCACTGTGCGGTATACTGTACCCAGTACTATTGGCACTGTGCGGTATACTGTACCCAGTACTATTGGCGCTGTGCGGTATACTGTACCCAGTACTATTGGCACTGTGTGGCATACTGTACCCAGTACTATTGGCACTGTGTGGTATACTGTACCCAGTACTATTGGCACTGTGCGGTATACTGTACCCAGTACTATTGGCACTGTGCGGTATACTGTACCCAGTACTATTGGCACTGTGCGGTATACTGTACCCAGTACTATTGGCGCTGTGCGGTATACTGTACCCAGTACTATTGGCACTGTGCGGTATACTGTACCCAGTACTATTGGCACTGTGCGGTATACTGTACCCAGTACTATTGGCACTGTGTGGTATACTGTACCCAGTACTATTGGCACTGTGCGGTATACTGTACCCAGTACTATTGGCACTGTGCGGTATACTGTACCCAGTACTATTGGCACTGTGCGGTATACTGTACCCAGTACTATTGGCACTGTGTGGCATACTGTACCCAGTACTATTGGCACTGTGTGGCATACTGTACCCAGTACTATTGGCACTGTGTGGTATACTGTACCCAGTACTATTGGCACTGTGTGGTATACTGTACCCAGTACTATTGGCACTGTGTGGCATACTGTACCCAGTACTATTGGCACTGTGTGGCATACTGTACCCAGTACTATTGGCACTGTGCGGTATACTGTACCCAGTACTATTGGCACTGTGCGGTATACTGTACCCAGTACTATTGGCACTGTGCGGTATACTGTACCCAGTACTATTGGCACTGTGTGGCATACTGTACCCAGTACTATTGGCGCTGTGCGGTATACTGTACCCAGTACTATTGGCACTGTGCGGTATACTGTACCCAGTACTATTGGCACTGTGCGGTATACTGTACCCAGTACTATTGGCGCTGTGCGGTATACTGTACCCAGTACTATTAGCACTGTGTGGTATACTGTACCCAGTACTATTGGCACTGTGCGGTATACTGTACCCAGTACTATTGGCACTGTGCGGTATACTGTACCCAGTACTATTGGCACTGTGCGGTATACTGTACCCAGTACTATTGGCACTGTGTGGCATACTGTACCCAGTACTATTGGCACTGTGTGGTATACTGTACCCAGTACTATTGGCACTGTGCGGTATACTGTACCCAGTACTATTGGCGCTGTGTGGTATACTGTACCCAGTACTATTGGCGCTGTGCGGTATACTGTACCCAGTACTATTGGCGCTGTGTGGTATACTGTACCCAGTACTATTGGCACTGTGTGGTATACTGTACCCAGTACTATTGGCGCTGTGCGGTATACTGTACCCAGTACTATTGGCACTGTGCGGTATACTGTACCCAGTACTATTGGCACTGTGCGGTATACTGTACCCAGTACTATTGGCACTGTGCGGTATACTGTACCCAGTACTATTGGCACTGTGCGGTATACTGTACCCAGTACTATTGGCACTGTGCGGTATACTGTACCCAGTACTATTGGCACTGTGCGGTATACTGTACCCAGTACTATTGGCGCTGTGCGGTATACTGTACCCAGTACTATTGGCACTGTGTGGTATGCTGTACCCAGTACTATTGGCACTGTGCGGTATACTGTACCCAGTACTATTGGCACTGTGCGGTATACTGTACCCAGTACTATTGGCACTGTGCGGTATACTGTACCCAGTACTATTGGCACTGTGTGGCATACTGTACCCAGTACTATTGGCACTGTGTGGTATACTGTACCCAGTACTATTGGCACTGTGCGGTATACTGTACCCAGTACTATTGGCACTGTGTGGTATACTGTACCCAGTACTATTGGCGCTGTGCGGTATACTGTACCCAGTACTATTGGCGCTGTGCGGTATACTGTACCCAGTACTATTGGCACTGTGTGGCATACTGTACCCAGTACTATTGGCACTGTGCGGTATACTGTACCCAGTACTATTGGCACTGTGTGGTATACTGTACCCAGTACTATTGGCACTGTGCGGTATACTGTACCCAGTACTATTGGCACTGTGTGGTATACTGTACCCAGTACTATTGGCACTGTGCGGTATACTGTACCCAGTACTATTGGCACTGTGTGGTATACTGTACCCAGTACTATTGGCACTGTGGCATACTGTACCAAGTACTATTGGCACTGTGTGGTATGCTATACCCAGTACTATTGGCACTGTGTAGCATACTGTACCCAGTACTATTGGCACTGCGGCATACTGTACCCAGTGGTATTGGCACTGTGGCATACTGTATCCAGTACTATTGGCACTGTGTGGTATACTGTACCCAGTACTATTGGCACTGTGGGATACTGTACCCAGTACTATTGGCACTGTGGCATACTTTACCCAGTACTATTGGAACTGTGTGGCATACTGTACCCAGTACTATTGGCACTGTGTGGTATACTGTACCCAGTACTATTGGCACTGTGGCATACTGTACCCAGTACTATTGGCATTGTGTGGCATACTGTACCCAGTACTATTGGCACTGTGGCATACTGTACCCAGTACTATTGGCACTGTGGCATACTGTATCCAGTACTATTGGGACTGTGGCATACTGTACCCAGTACTATTGGCACTGTGTGGCATACTGTACCCAGTACTATTGGCACTGTGTGGTATACTGTACCCAGTACTATTGGCACTGTGCGGTATACTGTACCCAGTACTATTGGCACTGTGCGGTATACTGTACCCAGTACTATTGGCACTGTGTGGTATACTGTACCCAGTACTATTGGCACTGTACGGTATACTGTACCCAGTACTATTGGCACTGTGCGGTATACTGTACCCAGTACTATTGGCACTGTGTGGTATACTGTACCCAGTACTATTGGCACTGTGCGGTATACTGTACCCAGTACTATTGGCACTGTGTGGTATACTGTACCCAGTACTATTGGCACTGTGCGGTATACTGTACCCAGTACTATTGGCACTGTGTGGTATACTGTACCCAGTACTATTGGCACTGTGCGGTATACTGTACCCAGTACTATTGGCACTGTGCGGTATACTGTACCCAGTACTATTGGCACTGTGTGGTATACTGTACCCAGTACTATTGGCACTGTGCGGTATACTGTACCCAGTACTATTGGCACTGTGCGGTATACTGTACCCAGTACTATTGGCACTGTGCGGTATACTGTACCCAGTACTATTGGCACTGTGCGGTATACTGTACCCAGTACTATTGGCACTGTGCGGTATACTGTACCCAGTACTATTGGCACTGTGTGGTATACTGTACCCAGTACTATTGGCACTGTGCGGTATACTGTACCCAGTACTATTGGCACTGTGCGGTATACTGTACCCAGTACTATTGGCACTGTGTGGTATACTGTACCCAGTACTATTGGCACTGTGCGGTATACTGTACCCAGTACTATTGGCACTGTGTGGTATACTGTACCCAGTACTATTGGCACTGTGCGGTATACTGTACCCAGTACTATTGGCACTGTGTGGTATACTGTACCCAGTACTATTGGCACTGTGCGGTATACTGTACCCAGTACTATTGGCACTGTGCGGTATACTGTACCCAGTACTATTGGCACTGTGCGGTATACTGTACCCAGTACTATTGGCACTGTGTGGTATACTGTACCCAGTACTATTGGCACTGTGCGGTATACTGTACCCAGTACTATTGGCACTGTGTGGTATACTGTACCCAGTACTATTGGCACTGTGCGGTATACTGTACCCAGTACTATTGGCACTGTGTGGTATACTGTACCCAGTACTATTGGCACTGTGCGGTATACTGTACCCAGTACTATTGGCACTGTGCGGTATACTGTACCCAGTACTATTGGCACTGTGTGGTATACTGTACCCAGTACTATTGGCACTGTGCGGTATACTGTACCCAGTACTATTGGCACTGTGCGGTATACTGTACCCAGTACTATTGGCACTGTGCGGTATACTGTACCCAGTACTATTGGCACTGTGTGGTATACTGTACCCAGTACTATTGGCACTGTGCGGTATACTGTACCCAGTACTATTGGCACTGTGTGGTATACTGTACCCAGTACTATTGGCACTGTGCGGTATACTGTACCCAGTACTATTGGCACTGTGCGGTATACTGTACCCAGTACTATTGGCACTGTGAGGTATACTGTACCCAGTACTATTGGCACTGTGCGGTATACTGTACCCAGTACTATTGGCACTGTGCGGTATACTGTACCCAGTACTATTGGCACTGTGCGGTATACTGTACCCAGTACTATTGGCACTGTGTGGTATACTGTACCCAGTACTATTGGCACTGTGGCATACTATACCGAGTACTATTGGCACTGTGGCATACTATACCGAGTACTATTGGCACTATGTGGCATACTGTACCCAGTACTATTGGCACTGTGGCATACTACACCCAGTAATATTGGCACTATGTGGCATACTGTACCCAGTAATATTGGCACTATGTGGCATACTGTACCCAGTACTATTGGCACTGTGGCATACTGTACCAAGTACTATTGGCACTGTGTGGTATGCTATACCCAGTACTATTGGCACTGTGTGGCATACTGTACCCAGTACTATTGGCACTGCGGCATACTGTACCCAGTGGTATTGGCACTGTGGCATACTGTATCCAGTACTATTGGCACTGTGTGGTATACTGTACCCAGTACTATTGGCACTGTGGGATACTGTACCCAGTACTATTGGCACTGTGGCATACTTTACCCAGTACTATTGGAACTGTGTGGCATACTGTACCCAGTACTATTGGCACTGTGTGGTATACTGTACCCAGTACTATTGGCACTGTGGCATACTGTACCCAGTACTATTGGCATTGTGTGGCATACTGTACCCAGTACTATTGGCACTGTGGCATACTGTACCCAGTACTATTGGCACTGTGGCATACTGTATCCAGTACTATTGGGACTGTGGCATACTGTACCCAGTACTATTGGCACTGTGTGGCATACTGTACCCAGTACTATTGGCACTGTGGCATACTGTACCCAGTACTATTGGCACTGTGTGGTATACTGTGCCCAGTACTATTGGCACTGTGTGGTATATTGTACCCTGTACTATTGGCACTGTGTGGTATACTGTACCCAGTACTATTGGCAGTGTGATATATTGTACCCCGTACTATTGGCATTGTGTGGCATACTGTACCCAGTACTATTGGCACTGTGGCATACTGTACCCAGTACTATTGGCACTGTGTGGTATACTGTACCCAGTACTATTGGCACTGTGTGGTATACTGTACCCAGTACTATTGGCACTGTGTGGTACTGGCACTGTGTGGTATACTGTACCCAGTACTATTGGCACTGTGTGGTACTGGCACTGTGTGGTATATTGTACCCAGTACTATTGGCACTGTGTGGTATACTGTACCCAGTACTATTGGCACTGTGTGGTACTGGCACTGTGTGGTATACTGTACCCAGTACTATTGGCACTGTGTGGTATACTGTACCCAGTACTATTGGCACTGTGTGGTACTGGCACTGTGTGGTATACTGTACCCAGTACTATTGGCACTGTGTGGTACTGGCACTGCGTGGCATACTGTACCCAGTACTATTGGCACTGCGTGGTATACTGTACCCACTACTATTGTCACTGTGTGGCATACTGTACCCAGTACTATTGGCAGTGTGGTATATTGTACCCAGTACTATTGGCACTGTGTGGTATATTGTACCCAGTACTATTGGCAGTGTGGTATATTGTACCCAGTACTATTGGCACTGTGTGGTATATTGTACCCAGTACTATTGGCAGTGTGGTATACTGTACCCACTACTATTGGCACTGTGTGGTATACTGTACCCAGTACTATTGGCAGTGTGGTATATTGTACCCAGTACTATTGGCACTATGTGGAAAATGGTACCCAGTATTATTGGCACTGTGGCATACTATACCGAGTACTATTGTCACTATGTGGCATACTGTACCCAGTACTATTGGCACTGTGGCATACTATACCCAGTACTATTGGCTCTGTGGCATACTGTACCCAGTACTATTGGCACTATGTGGCATACTGTACCCAGTACTATTGGCACTGTGGCATACTGTACCAAGTACTATTGGCACTGTGTGGTATGCTGTACACAGTACTATTGGCACTGTGTGGCATACTGTACCCAGTACTATTGGCACTGCGGCATACTGTACCCAGTACTATTGGCACTGTGGCATACTGCATCCAGTACTATTGGCACTGTGTGGTATACTGTACCCAGTACTATTGGCACTGTGGGATACTTTACCCAGTACTATTGGAACTGTGTGGCATACTGTACCCAGTACTATTGGCACTGTGTGGCATACTGTACCCAGTACTATTGGCACTGTGGCATACTGTACCCAGTACTATTGGGACTGTGGCATACTGTACCCAGTACTATTGGCATTGTGTGGCATACTGTACCCAGTACTATTGGCACTGTGGCATACTGTACCCAGTACTATTGGCACTGTGGCATACTGTACCCAGTACTATTGGCACTGTGTGGCATACTGTACCCAGTACTATTGGCACTGTGTGGCATACTGTACCCAGTACTATTGGCACTGTGGCATACTATACCCAGTACTATTGGCACTGTGTGGTATACTGTGCCCAGTACTATTGGCACTGTGTGGTATATTGTACCCCGTACTATTGGCACTGTGTGGTATACTGTACCCAGTACTATTGGCAGTGTGGTATATTGTACCCCGTACTATTGGCACTGTGTGGCATACTGTACCCAGTACTATTGGCACTGTGGCATACTGTACCCAGTACTATTGGCACTGTGTGGTATACTGTACCCAGTACTATTGGCACTGTGTGGTATACTGTACCCAGTACTATTGGCACTGTGTGGTACTGGCACTGTGTGGTATACTGTACCCAGTACTATTGGCACTGTGTGGTACTGGCACTGTGCGGTATACTGTACCCAGCACTATTGGTACTGTGCGGTATACTGTACCCAGTACTATTGGCACTGTGTGGTACTGTACCCAGTACTATTGGGACTGTGACATACTGTACCCAGTACTATTGGCACTATGTGGCATACTGTACCCAGTACTATTGGCACTGTGTGGTATACTGTACCCAGTACTATTGGCACTGTGGGATACTGTATCCAGTACTATTGGCACTGTGGCATACTGTACCCAGTACTATTGGCACTGTGCGGTATACTGTACCCAGTACTATTGGCACTGTGCGGTATACTGTACCCAGTACTATTGGCACTGTGTGGTATACTGTACCCAGTACTATTGGCACTGTGTGGTATACTGTACCCAGTACTATTGGCACTGTGTGGCATACTGTACCCAGTACTATTGGCACTGTGCGGTATACTGTACCCAGTACTATTGGCACTGTGTGGCATACTGTACCCAGTACTATTGGCACTGTGTGGCATACTGTACCCAGTACTATTGGCACTGTGTGGCATACTGTACCCAGTACTATTGGCACTGTGTGGTATATTGTACCCAGTACTATTGGCACTGTGTGGTATACTGTACCCAGTACTATTGGCACTGTGTGGTATACTGTACCCAGTACTATTGGCACTGTGTGGCATACTGTACCCAGTACTATTGGCACTGTGCGGTATACTGTACCCAGTACTATTGGCACTGTGTGGCATACTGTACCCAGTACTATTGGCACTGTGTGGCATACTGTACCCAGTACTATTGGCACTGTGTGGTATACTGTACCCACTACTATTGTCACTGTGTGGCATACTGTACCCAGTACTATTGGCAGTGTGGTATATTGTACCCAGTACTATTGGCACTGTGTGGTATATTGTACCCAGTACTATTGGCAGTGTGGTATATTGTACCCAGTACTATTGGCACTGTGTGGTATATTGTACCCAGTACTATTGGCAGTGTGGAATACTGTACCCACTACTATTGGCACTGTGTGGTATACTGTACCCAGTACTATTGGCAGTGTGGTATATTGTACCCAGTACTATTGGCACTGTGTGGTATATTGTACCCAGTACTATTGGCACTATGTGGAAAATGGTACCCAGTATTATTGGCACTGTGGCATACTATACCGAGTACTATTGTCACTATGTGGCATACTGTACCCAGTACTATTGGCACTGTGGCATACTATACCCAGTACTATTGGCTCTGTGGCATACTGTACCCAGTACTATTGGCACTATGTGGCATACTGTACCCAGTACTATTGGCACTGTGGCATACTGTACCAAGTACTATTGGCACTGTGTGGTATGCTGTACACAGTACTATTGGCACTGTGTGGCATACTGTACCCAGTACTATTGGCACTGCGGCATACTGTACCCAGTACTATTGGCACTGTGGCATACTGTATCCAGTACTATTGGCACTGTGTGGTATACTGTACCCAGTACTATTGGCACTGTGGGATACTGTACCCAGTACTATTGGGACTGTGACATACTGTACCCAGTACTATTGGCACTGTGGCATACTTTACCCAGTAATATTGGAACTGTGTGGCATACTGTACCCAGTAGTATTGGCACTGTGTGGCATACTGTACCCAGTACTATTGGCACTGTGGCATACTGTACCCAGTACTATTGGGACTGTGGCATACTGTACCCAGTACTATTGGCATTGTGTGGCATACTGTACCCAGTAATATTGGCACTGTGGCATACTGTACCCAGTACTATTGGCACTGTGGCATACTGTACCCAGTACTATTGGGACTGTGGCATACTGTACCCAGTACTATTGGCACTGTGTGGCATACTGTACCCAGTACTATTGGCACTGTGGCATACTGTACCCAGTACTATTGGCACTGTGTGGTATACTGTGCCCAGTACTATTGGCACTGTGTGGCATACTGTACCCAGTACTATTGGCACTGTGTGGTATACTGTACCCACTACTATTGTCACTGTGTGGCATACTGTACCCAGTACTATTGGCAGTGTGGTATATTGTACCCAGTACTATTGGCACTGTGTGGTATATTGTACCCAGTACTATTGGCAGTGTGGTATATTGTACCCAGTACTATTGGCACTGTGTGGTATATTGTACCCAGTACTATTGGCAGTGTGGAATACTGTACCCACTACTATTGGCACTGTGTGGTATACTGTACCCAGTACTATTGGCAGTGTGGTATATTGTACCCAGTACTATTGGCACTGTGTGGTATATTGTACCCAGTACTATTGGCACTATGTGGAAAATGGTACCCAGTATTATTGGCACTGTGGCATACTATACCGAGTACTATTGTCACTATGTGGCATACTGTACCCAGTACTATTGGCACTGTGGCATACTATACCCAGTACTATTGGCTCTGTGGCATACTGTACCCAGTACTATTGGCACTATGTGGCATACTGTACCCAGTACTATTGGCACTGTGGCATACTGTACCAAGTACTATTGGCACTGTGTGGTATGCTGTACACAGTACTATTGGCACTGTGTGGCATACTGTACCCAGTACTATTGGCACTGCGGCATACTGTACCCAGTACTATTGGCACTGTGGCATACTGTATCCAGTACTATTGGCACTGTGTGGTATACTGTACCCAGTACTATTGGCACTGTGGGATACTGTACCCAGTACTATTGGGACTGTGACATACTGTACCCAGTACTATTGGCACTGTGGCATACTTTACCCAGTAATATTGGAACTGTGTGGCATACTGTACCCAGTAGTATTGGCACTGTGTGGCATACTGTACCCAGTACTATTGGCACTGTGGCATACTGTACCCAGTACTATTGGGACTGTGGCATACTGTACCCAGTACTATTGGCATTGTGTGGCATACTGTACCCAGTAATATTGGCACTGTGGCATACTGTACCCAGTACTATTGGCACTGTGGCATACTGTACCCAGTACTATTGGGACTGTGGCATACTGTACCCAGTACTATTGGCACTGTGTGGCATACTGTACCCAGTACTATTGGCACTGTGGCATACTGTACCCAGTACTATTGGCACTGTGTGGTATACTGTGCCCAGTACTATTGGCACTGTGTGATATATTGTACCCCGTACTATTGGCACTGTGTGGTATACTGTACCCAGTACTATTGGCAGTGTGATATATTGTACCCCGTACTATTGGCACTGTGCGGTATACTGTACCCAGTACTATTGGTACTGAGCGGTATACTGTACCCAGTACTATTGGCACTGTGTGGTACTGGCACTGTGTGGTATACTGTACCCAGTACTATTGGCACTGTGTGGTACTGGCACTGTGCGGTATACTGTACCCAGTATTATTGGTACTGTGCGGTATACTGTACCCAGTACTATTGGCACTGTGTGGTACTGGCACTGTGTGGCATACTGTACCCAGTACTATTGGCACTGTGTGGCATACTGTACCCAGTACTATTGGCACTGTGGCATACTGTACCCAGTACTATTGGCACTGTGTGGTATACTGTGCCCAGTACTATTGGCACTGTGTGGTATATTGTACCCCGTACTATTGGCACTGTGTGGTATACTGTACCCAGTACTATTGGCAGTGTGATATATTGTACCCCGTACTATTGGCACTGTGTGGCATACTGTACCCAGTACTATTGGCACTGTGGCATACTGTACCCAGTACTATTGGCACTGTGTGGTATACTGTACCCAGTACTATTGGCACTGTGTGGTACTGGCACTGTGTGGTATACTGTACCCAGTACTATTGGCACTGTGTGGTACTGGCACTGTGTGGTATACTGTACCCAGTACTATTGGCAGTGTGATATATTGTACCCCGTACTATTGGCACTGTGTGGCATACTGTACCCAGTACTATTGGCACTGTGGCATACTGTACCCAGTACTATTGGCACTGTGAGGTATACTGTACCCAGTACTATTGGCACTGTGTGGCATACTGTACCCAGTACTATTGGCACTGTGTGGCATACTGTACCCAGTACTATTGGCACTGTGTGGTATTCTGTACCCAGTACTATTGGCACTGTGTGGCATACTGTACCCAGTACTATTGACACTGTGCGGTATACTGTACCCAGTACTATTGGCACTGTGCGGTATACTGTACCCAGTACTATTGGCACTGTGCGGTATACTGTACCCAGTACTATTGGCACTGTGCGGTATACTGTACCCAGTACTATTGGCACTGTGCGGTATACTGTACCCAGTACTATTGGCACTGTGCGGTATACTGTACCCAGTACTATTGGCACTGTGTGGCATACTGTACCCAGTACTATTGGCACTGTGTGGCATACTGTACCCAGTACTATTGGCACTGTGTGGTATACTGTACCCAGTACTATTGGCACTGTGTGGTATACTGTACCCAGTACTATTGGCACTGTGTGGCATACTGTACCCAGTACTATTGGCACTGTGTGGCATACTGTACCCAGTACTATTGGCACTGTGCGGTATACTGTACCCAGTACTATTGGCACTGTGTGGTATACTGTACCCAGTACTATTGGCACTGTGCGGTATACTGTACCCAGTACTATTGGCACTGTGTGGCATACTGTACCCAGTACTATTGGCACTGTGTGGTATACTGTACCCAGTACTATTGGCACTGTGCGGTATACTGTACCCAGTACTATTGGCACTGTGTGGTATACTGTACCCAGTACTATTGGCACTGTGTGGTATACTGTACCCAGTACTATTGGCACTGTGTGGTATACTGTACCCAGTACTATTGGCACTGTGTGGTATACTGTACCCAGTACTATTGGCACTGTGCGGTATACTGTACCCAGTACTATTGGCACTGTGCGGCATACTGTACCCAGTACTATTGGCGCTGTGCGGTATACTGTACCCAGTACTATTGGCACTGTGTGGCATACTGTACCCAGTACTATTGGCGCTGTGCGGTATACTGTACCCAGTACTATTGGCACTGTGCGGTATACTGTACCCAGTACTATTGGCGCTGTGCGGTATACTGTACCCAGTACTATTGGCGCTGTGCGGTATACTGTACCCAGTACTATTGGCGCTGTGTGGTATACTGTACCCAGTACTATTGGCACTGTGCGGTATACTGTACCCAGTACTATTGGCACTGTGCGGTATACTGTACCCAGTACTATTGGCACTGTGCGGTATACTGTACCCAGTACTATTGGCACTGTGTGGCATACTGTACCCAGTACTATTGGCACTGTGTGGTATACTGTACCCAGTACTATTGGCACTGTGCGGTATACTGTACCCAGTACTATTGGCACTGTGTGGTATACTGTACCCAGTACTATTGGCACTGTGCGGTATACTGTACCCAGTACTATTGGCACTGTGTGGTATACTGTACCCAGTACTTTTGGCACTGTGCGGTATACTGTACCCAGTACTATTGGCACTGTGCGGTATACTGTACCCAGTACTATTGGCACTGTGCGGTATACTGTACCCAGTACTATTGGCACTGTGCGGTATACTGTACCCAGTACTATTGGCACTGTGCGGTATACTGTACCCAGTACTATTGGCACTGTGTGGTATACTGTACCCAGTACTATTGGCACTGTGCGGTATACTGTACCCAGTACTATTGGCACTGTGCGGTATACTGTACCCAGTACTATTGGCACTGTGCGGTATACTGTACCCAGTACTATTGGCACTGTGCGGTATACTGTACCCAGTACTATTGGCACTGTGCGGTATACTGTACCCAGTACTATTGGCACTGTGCGGTATACTGTACCCAGTACTATTGGCACTGTGTGGTATACTGTACCCAGTACTATTGGCACTGTGCGGTATACTGTACCCAGTACTATTGGCACTGTGTGGTATACTGTACCCAGTACTATTGGCACTGTGCGGTATACTGTACCCAGTACTATTGGCACTGTGCGGTATACTGTACCCAGTACTATTGGCACTGTGCGGTATACTGTACCCAGTACTATTGGCACTGTGCGGTATACTGTACCCAGTACTATTGGCACTGTGCGGTATACTGTACCCAGTACTATTGGCACTGTGCGGTATACTGTACCCAGTACTATTGGCACTGTGCGGTATACTGTACCCAGTACTATTGGCACTGTGCGGTATACTGTACCCAGTACTATTGGCACTGTGTGGTATACTGTACCCAGTACTATTGGCACTGTGCGGTATACTGTACCCAGTACTATTGGCACTGTGTGGTATACTGTACCCAGTACTATTGGCACTGTGCGGTATACTGTACCCAGTACTATTGGCACTGTGTGGTATACTGTACCCAGTACTATTGGCACTGTGCGGTATACTGTACCCAGTACTATTGGCACTGTGTCGGTATACTGTACCCAGTACTATTGGCACTGTGCGGTATACTGTACCCAGTACTATTGGCACTGTGCGGTATACTGTACCCAGTACTATTGGCACTGTGTGGTATACTGTACCCAGTACTATTGGCACTGTGCGGTATACTGTACCCAGTACTATTGGCACTGTGTGGTATACTGTACCCAGTACTATTGGCACTGTGCGGTATACTGTACCCAGTACTATTGGCACTGTGTGGTATACTGTACCCAGTACTATTGGCACTGTGCGGTATACTGTACCCAGTACTATTGGCACTGTGCGGTATACTGTACCCAGTACTATTGGCACTGTGCGGTATACTGTACCCAGTACTATTGGCACTGTGCGGTATACTGTACCCAGTACTATTGGCACTGTGCGGTATACTGTACCCAGTACTATTGGCACTGTGCGGTATACTGTACCCAGTACTATTGGCACTGTGTGGTATACTGTACCCAGTACTATTGGCACTGTGCGGTATACTGTACCCAGTACTATTGGCACTGTGTGGTATACTGTACCCAGTACTATTGGCACTGTGTGGTATACTGTACCCAGTACTATTGGCACTGTGCGGTATACTGTACCAGTACTATTGGCACTGTGCGGTATACTGTACCCAGTACTATTGGCACTGTGCGGTATACTGTACCCAGTACTATTGGCACTGTGCGGTATACTGTACCCAGTACTATTGGCACTGTGTGGTATACTGTACCCAGTACTATTGGCACTGTGCGGTATACTGTACCCAGTACTATTGGCACTGTGCGGTATACTGTACCCAGTACTATTGGCACTGTGCGGTATACTGTACCCAGTACTATTGGCACTGTGTGGTATACTGTACCCAGTACTATTGGCACTGTGCGGTATACTGTACCCAGTACTATTGGCACTGTGTGGTATACTGTACCCAGTACTATTGGCACTGTGCGGTATACTGTACCCAGTACTATTGGCACTGTGTGGCATACTGTACCCAGTACTATTGGCACTGTGCGGTATACTGTACCCAGTACTATTGGCACTGTGTGGCATACTGTACCCAGTACTATTGGCACTGTGCGGTATACTGTACCCAGTACTATTGGCACTGTGTCGGTATACTGTACCCAGTACTATTGGCACTGTGTCGGTATACTGTACCCAGTACTATTGGCACTGTGCGGTATACTGTACCCAGTACTATTGGCACTGTGTGGTATACTGTACCCAGTACTATTGGCACTGTGTGGTATACTGTACCCAGTACTATTGGCACAGTGCGGTATACTGTACAGTACTATTGGCACTGTGTGGTATACTGTACCCAGTACTATTGGCACTGTGCGGTATACTGTACCCAGTACTATTGGCACTGTGCGGTATACTGTACCCAGTACTATTGGCACTGTGTGGTATACTGTACCCAGTACTATTGGCACTGTGCGGTATACTGTACCCAGTACTATTGGCACTGTGTGGTATACTGTACCCAGTACTATTGGCACTGTGCGGTATACTGTACCCAGTACTATTGGCACTGTGTGGTATACTGTACCCAGTACTATTGGCACTGTGCGGTATACTGTACCCAGTACTATTGGCACTGTGTGGTATACTGTACCCAGTACTATTGGCACTGTGCGGTATACTGTACCCAGTACTATTGGCACTGTGCGGTATACTGTACCCAGTACTATTGGCACTGTGTGGTATACTGTACCCAGTACTATTGGCACTGTGCGGTATACTGTACCCAGTACTATTGGCACTGTGCGGTATACTGTACCCAGTACTATTGGCACTGTGCGGTATACTGTACCCAGTACTATTGGCACTGTGCGGTATACTGTACCCAGTACTATTGGCACTGTGCGGTATACTGTACCCAGTACTATTGGCACTGTGTGGTATACTGTACCCAGTACTATTGGCACTGTGCGGTATACTGTACCCAGTACTATTGGCACTGTGCGGTATACTGTACCCAGTACTATTGGCACTGTGCGGTATACTGTACCCAGTACTATTGGCACTGTGCGGTATACTGTACCCAGTACTATTGGCACTGTGCGGTATACTGTACCCAGTACTATTGGCACTGTGCGGTATACTGTACCCAGTACTATTGGCACTGTGCGGTATACTGTACCCAGTACTATTGGCACTGTGCGGTATACTGTACCCAGTACTATTGGCACTGTGCGGTATACTGTACCCAGTACTATTGGCACTGTGCGGTATACTGTACCCAGTACTATTGGCACTGTGCGGTATACTGTACCCAGTACTATTGGCACTGTGCGGTATACTGTACCCAGTACTATTGGCACTGTGCGGTATACTGTACCCAGTACTATTGGCACTGTGCGGTATACTGTACCCAGTACTATTGGCACTGTGTGGTATACTGTACCCAGTACTATTGGCACTGTGCGGTATACTGTACCCAGTACTATTGGCACTGTGTGGTATACTGTACCCAGTACTATTGGCACTGTGCGGTATACTGTACCCAGTACTATTGGCACTGTGTGGTATACTGTACCCAGTACTATTGGCACTGTGCGGTATACTGTACCCAGTACTATTGGCACTGTGCGGTATACTGTACCCAGTACTATTGGCACTGTGTGGTATACTGTACCCAGTACTATTGGCACTGTGCGGTATACTGTACCCAGTACTATTGGCACTGTGCGGTATACTGTACCCAGTACTATTGGCACTGTGCGGTATACTGTACCCAGTACTATTGGCACTGTGTGGTATACTGTACCCAGTACTATTGGCACTGTGCGGTATACTGTACCCAGTACTATTGGCACTGTGCAGGTATACTGTACCCAGTACTATTGGCACTGTGTGGTATACTGTACCCAGTACTATTGGCACTGTGCGGTATACTGTACCCAGTACTATTGGCACTGTGTGGTATACTGTACCCAGTACTATTGGCACTGTGCGGTATACTGTACCCAGTACTATTGGCACTGTGTGGTATACTGTACCCAGTACTATTGGCACTGTGCGGTATACTGTACCCAGTACTATTGGCACTGTGCGGTATACTGTACCCAGTACTATTGGCACTGTGCGGTATACTGTACCCAGTACTATTGGCACTGTGCAGTATACTGTACCCAGTACTATTGGCACTGTGTGGTATACTGTACCCAGTACTATTGGCACTGTGCGGTATACTGTACCCAGTACTATTGGCACTGTGTGGTATACTGTACCCAGTACTATTGGCACTGTGCGGTATACTGTACCCAGTACTATTGGCACTGTGCGGTATACTGTACCCAGTACTATTGGCACTGTGTGGTATACTGTACCCAGTACTATTGGCACTGTGCGGTATACTGTACCCAGTACTATTGGCACTGTGCGGTATACTGTACCCAGTACTATTGGCACTGTGTGGCATACTGTACCCAGTACTATTGGCTCTGTGCGGTATACTGTACCCAGTACTATTGGCACTGTGCGGTATACTGTACCCAGTACTTGGCACTGTGCGGTATACTGTACCCAGTACTATTGGCACTGTGCGGTATACTGTACCCAGTACTATTGGCACTGTGCGGTATACTGTACCCAGTACTATTGGCACTGTGCGGTATACTGTACCCAGTACTATTGGCACTGTGAGGTATACTGTACCCAGTACTATTGGCACTGTGCGGTATACTGTACCCAGTACTATTGGCACTGTGCGGTATACTGTACCCAGTACTATTGGCACTGTGTGGTATACTGTACCCAGTACTATTGGCACTGTGCGGTATACTGTACCCAGTACTATTGGCACTGTGCGGTATACTGTACCCAGTACTATTGGCACTGTGTGGTATACTGTACCCAGTACTATTGGCACTGTGCGGTATACTGTACCCAGTACTATTGGCACTGTGTGGTATACTGTACCCAGTACTATTGGCACTGTGCGGTATACTGTACCCAGTACTATTGGCACTGTGCGGTATACTGTACCCAGTACTATTGGCACTGTGTGGCATACTGTACCCAGTACTATTGGCTCTGTGCGGTATACTGTACCCAGTACTATTGGCACTGTGCGGTATACTGTACCCAGTACTTGGCACTGTGCGGTATACTGTACCCAGTACTATTGGCACTGTGCGGTATACTGTACCCAGTACTATTGGCACTGTGCGGTATACTGTACCCAGTACTATTGGCACTGTGTGGCATACTGTACCCAGTACTATTGGCTCTGTGCGGTATACTGTACCCAGTACTATTGGCACTGTGCGGTATACTGTACCCAGTACTTGGCACTGTGCGGTATACTGTACCCAGTACTATTGGCACTGTGCGGTATACTGTACCCAGTACTATTGGCACTGTGCGGTATACTGTACCCAGTACTATTGGCACTGTGTGGTATACTGTACCCAGTACTATTGGCACTGTGTGGCATACTGTACCCAGTACTATTGGCTCTGTGCGGTATACTGTACCCAGTACTATTGGCACTGTGCGGTATACTGTACCCAGTACTTGGCACTGTGCGGTATACTGTACCCAGTACTATTGGCACTGTGCGGTATACTGTACCCAGTACTATTGGCACTGTGCGGTATACTGTACCCAGTACTATTGGCACTGTGTGGTATACTGTACCCAGTACTATTGGCACTGTGTGGCATACTGTACCCAGTACTATTGGCTCTGTGCGGTATACTGTACCCAGTACTATTGGCACTGTGCGGTATACTGTACCCAGTACTTGGCACTGTGCGGTATACTGTACCCAGTACTATTGGCACTGTGCGGTATACTGTACCCAGTACTATTGGCACTGTGCGGTATACTGTACCCAGTACTATTGGCACTGTGCGGTATACTGTACCCAGTACTTGGCACTGTGCGGTATACTGTACCCAGTACTATTGGCACTGTGCGGTATACTGTACCCAGTACTATTGGCACTGTGTGGTATACTGTACCCAGTACTATTGGCACTGTGTGGCATACTGTACCCAGTACTATTGGCTCTGTGCGGTATACTGTACCCAGTACTATTGGCACTGTGCGGTATACTGTACCCAGTACTTGGCACTGTGCGGTATACTGTACCCAGTACTATTGGCACTGTGCGGTATACTGTACCCAGTACTATTGGCACTGTGCGGTATACTGTACCCAGTACTATTGGCACTGTGCGGTATACTGTACCCAGTACTATTGGCACTGTGTGGTATACTGTACCCAGTACTATTGGCACTGTGCGGTATACTGTACCCAGTACTATTGGCACTGTGCGGTATACTGTACCCAGTACTATTGGCACTGTGTGGTATACTGTACCCAGTACTATTGGCACTGTGCGGTATACTGTACCCAGTACTATTGGCACTGTGTGGTATACTGTACCCAGTACTATTGGCACTGTGCGGTATACTGTACCCAGTACTATTGGCACTGTGTGGTATACTGTACCCAGTACTATTGGCACTGTGCGGTATACTGTACCCAGTACTATTGGCACTGTGCGGTATACTGTACCCAGTACTATTGGCACTGTGCGGTATACTGTACCCAGTACTATTGGCACTGTGCGGTATACTGTACCCAGTACTATTGGCACTGTGTGGCATACTGTACCCAGTACTATTGGCTCTGTGCGGTATACTGTACCCAGTACTATTGGCACTGTGCGGTATACTGTACCCAGTACTTGGCACTGTGCGGTATACTGTACCCAGTACTATTGGCACTGTGCGGTATACTGTACCCAGTACTATTGGCACTGTGCGGTATACTGTACCCAGTACTATTGGCACTGTGTGGCATACTGTACCCAGTACTATTGGCTCTGTGCGGTATACTGTACCCAGTACTATTGGCACTGTGCGGTATACTGTACCCAGTACTTGGCACTGTGCGGTATACTGTACCCAGTACTATTGGCACTGTGCGGTATACTGTACCCAGTACTATTGGCACTGTGTGGTATACTGTACCCAGTACTATTGGCACTGTGCGGTATACTGTACCCAGTACTATTGGCACTGTGTGGTATACTGTACCCAGTACTATTGGCACTGTGCGGTATACTGTACCCAGTACTATTGGCACTGTGTGGTATACTGTACCCAGTACTATTGGCACTGTGCGGTATACTGTACCCAGTACTATTGGCACTGTGTGGTATACTGTACCCAGTACTATTGGCACTGTGCGGTATACTGTACCCAGTACTATTGGCACTGTGCGGTATACTGTACCCAGTACTATTGGCACTGTGTGGCATACTGTACCCAGTACTATTGGCTCTGTGCGGTATACTGTACCCAGTACTATTGGCACTGTGCGGTATACTGTACCCAGTACTTGGCACTGTGCGGTATACTGTACCCAGTACTATTGGCACTGTGCGGTATACTGTACCCAGTACTATTGGCACTGTGCGGTATACTGTACCCAGTACTATTGGCACTGTGTGGCATACTGTACCCAGTACTATTGGCTCTGTGCGGTATACTGTACCCAGTACTATTGGCACTGTGCGGTATACTGTACCCAGTACTTGGCACTGTGCGGTATACTGTACCCAGTACTATTGGCACTGTGCGGTATACTGTACCCAGTACTATTGGCACTGTGCGGTATACTGTACCCAGTACTATTGGCACTGTGTGGTATACTGTACCCAGTACTATTGGCACTGTGTGGCATACTGTACCCAGTACTATTGGCTCTGTGCGGTATACTGTACCCAGTACTATTGGCACTGTGCGGTATACTGTACCCAGTACTTGGCACTGTGCGGTATACTGTACCCAGTACTATTGGCACTGTGCGGTATACTGTACCCAGTACTATTGGCACTGTGCGGTATACTGTACCCAGTACTATTGGCACTGTGTGGTATACTGTACCCAGTACTATTGGCACTGTGTGGCATACTGTACCCAGTACTATTGGCTCTGTGCGGTATACTGTACCCAGTACTATTGGCACTGTGCGGTATACTGTACCCAGTACTTGGCACTGTGCGGTATACTGTACCCAGTACTATTGGCACTGTGCGGTATACTGTACCCAGTACTATTGGCACTGTGCGGTATACTGTACCCAGTACTATTGGCACTGTGCGGTATACTGTACCCAGTACTATTGGCACTGTGTGGTATACTGTACCCAGTACTATTGGCACTGTGCGGTATACTGTACCCAGTACTATTGGCACTGTGCGGTATACTGTACCCAGTACTATTGGCACTGTGTGGTATACTGTACCCAGTACTATTGGCACTGTGCGGTATACTGTACCCAGTACTATTGGCACTGTGTGGTATACTGTACCCAGTACTATTGGCACTGTGCGGTATACTGTACCCAGTACTATTGGCACTGTGTGGTATACTGTACCCAGTACTATTGGCACTGTGCGGTATACTGTACCCAGTACTATTGGCACTGTGTGGTATACTGTACCCAGTACTATTGGCACTGTGCGGTATACTGTACCCAGTACTATTGGCACTGTGCGGTATACTGTACCCAGTACTATTGGCACTGTGTGGCATACTGTACCCAGTACTATTGGCTCTGTGCGGTATACTGTACCCAGTACTATTGGCACTGTGCGGTATACTGTACCCAGTACTTGGCACTGTGCGGTATACTGTACCCAGTACTATTGGCACTGTGCGGTATACTGTACCCAGTACTATTGGCACTGTGCGGTATACTGTACCCAGTACTATTGGCACTGTGTGGCATACTGTACCCAGTACTATTGGCTCTGTGCGGTATACTGTACCCAGTACTATTGGCACTGTGCGGTATACTGTACCCAGTACTTGGCACTGTGCGGTATACTGTACCCAGTACTATTGGCACTGTGCGGTATACTGTACCCAGTACTATTGGCACTGTGCGGTATACTGTACCCAGTACTATTGGCACTGTGTGGTATACTGTACCCAGTACTATTGGCACTGTGTGGCATACTGTACCCAGTACTATTGGCTCTGTGCGGTATACTGTACCCAGTACTATTGGCACTGTGCGGTATACTGTACCCAGTACTTGGCACTGTGCGGTATACTGTACCCAGTACTATTGGCACTGTGCGGTATACTGTACCCAGTACTATTGGCACTGTGCGGTATACTGTACCCAGTACTATTGGCACTGTGTGGTATACTGTACCCAGTACTATTGGCACTGTGTGGCATACTGTACCCAGTACTATTGGCTCTGTGCGGTATACTGTACCCAGTACTATTGGCACTGTGCGGTATACTGTACCCAGTACTTGGCACTGTGCGGTATACTGTACCCAGTACTATTGGCACTGTGCGGTATACTGTACCCAGTACTATTGGCACTGTGCGGTATACTGTACCCAGTACTATTGGCACTGTGCGGTATACTGTACCCAGTACTATTGGCACTGTGCGGTATACTGTACCCAGTACTATTGGCACTGTGCGGTATACTGTACCCAGTACTATTGGCACTGTGCGGTATACTGTACCCAGTACTATTGGCACTGTGCGGTATACTGTACCCAGTACTATTGGCACTGTGCGGTATACTGTACCCAGTACTATTGGCACTGTGCGGTATACTGTACCCAGTACTATTGGCACTGTGCGGTATACTGTACCCAGTACTATCGGTACAGTTTAATAGTGGGAATGTTACATAATAGTGATTGACTATTGGATGTAGACTATTACTGATAAGTGGCGGCATACATACACACTGGTAGACTGGAGGGGCAGTGTTTACAGAACAGGTCAGGTAAATATTTGAATAATGCAGAAATACGAATAAACAATAAAGCAGAGAACGTTCCACACAGTGAACCCCCCAATATCGCCGCCTGCTATTGGAGCGTGTGAGGCCGGCCAGTCACCTGACACCTGCTCTCCACCAATAGAAAGCGCGCGTTTCTCCTGAGGAGCTGCAGTGCCGGGATCCCGCGTAGTGTGAAGAGGGCGGGAAGAGCTTGTGGTGGCGGCTCCTCCTGTGCATCATCACTGTATTCCGCAGTCTGCAGGCGGTGAGTAGGGTGCGCTCACGTGCAGCGCCGCCGTGCTGTACATTATCCACTCTTCATGTCAACACGTTATACGTCCCTGAGTACCTTGAGATTGCATTGTCCACTGTGAAGAACGGACCTAAAATGGCTGCGAGCACTGTGTGAGGCGGCTGTGGCCTATAGAGCATTAGCTCCCGTTATTAGGAGAGGCGCTCTCGGCTTCTCATCTGATAAGACACCTGTTGTCTCATGCCTGTGATCTATAGAAGCAGGATATATAATATGGCTGATGAGGCTACGCATTGTCTGTCATCTATGGTCTCATCTCTGATCTATAGAGGATATATAAAATGGCTGCATGGTGGTGAAGGGGGGGGGGGGCCTTGAGCGGCAGCTAATGGAGTAAGACCTGGTGTTATTACCCAGTGGGACCCTCACTCCCATCTGAGACACACTAAGATACAGGTAGAGCTGTGTATTGTGCCTGTATTACCCATCTGTTGTCTCATCTCTGATCTATAGATACAGGATATTTAATATTGCATTGTGTGACGCGGCTGTAGCCTATAATATTGCATTATTTCCTATTAGGAGCTCACTCTCAGCTTCCAATCTCTGCTCTATAGATACAGGATATATAAAATGGCTGCATGGATTGGAGGGAGCAGCCCCGAGCTAGATCTAATGGAATAAGACCTGGTGTTATTTCCCAGTAGGACCCTCGTTCCCATCTGATACACACTAATATACAGGTAGAGCTGTGTATTGTACTTGTATTACCCATCTGTTGTCTCCTATAGAAAATGGCTGCATGGATTGGGGTGAGCAACCCTGAGCTAGATCTAATGGAGTAAGACCTGGTGTTATTTCCCTCTCATCTGATACACACTAAGGCTATGTGCGCACTTACCGGATTTTGCCGCGGATTTTTCGCGGATTTGCTGCATGTTTCGCTGCAGAAAATGTTCATAACATCTCTGCAGTGAATCACCAGCAAATCCTATGGAGAAAAAAAATCCTGTGCGCACTGGGCGGAATTTGAGAGCTGCATGTTTTGCTGCGGGAATCCCGCAGCAAAAACAAGTGCATGTCACTTCTTTTCCGCACATCGCTGCGGGATTTCACTCCATTGACTCCAATGTAATCGTGAAATCCCGCAGGGAATAACGCAGGCAGCAAATTCTGTGCGGTTCACTGCGTTTTCCTGCGTTATTCCCTGCGGTATTTCGCGGTTTACCTCCGGTAATGTACATCGCCTGTCTGCGGTTTTGCAGGGAAGTGATGTCATTACAGGAAGAGGAAGCGGAGCAGAGAGTAAACACACACAGATCACACACACACACACAGACATAGAACACAGACATCACAGACACATAGAACACACAGAAAGAAAACGGAAATATAGAAAACAAAGAACGTGGGCTCCGCTGCATATTTACCGTATTTTTCGCTTTATAAGACGCACCTGATTATAAGACGCACCCCCAAATTTGGTGAAGGAAAAGAGAATTTTTTTTTTTTAATGTTAAATGGGGTCCATCTTATAATGCCAGTGTCCCTCTAACAAATCATATAGGGTATATGTCCCTCATAGCCCCCCATCCTAAAATTAGCCCCCTTAATCTGGATATGGCCCCCTTATATTGAATATAGCCCCCTTGTGATGGCACACGTTCCCCTGTGCTGCCTATGGTCCCCTATGGATTGCACACGTTCCCGTGTTAGATAACGCCCCCATGCTGCTGCCCATGGCCCCTATAGATCGCACAAGTCCCCCTGTGTTAGATATCGCCCCCATAGTGCTGCCCATGGCCCCTATAGATCGCACAAGTCCCCCTGTGTTAGATATCGCCCCCATAGTGCTGCCCATGGCTCCTATATAGATCGCACAAGTCCCCCTGTGTTATATATCGCCCCCATAGTGCTGCCTATGGTCCCATTAGATCGCACAAGTCCCCCTGTGTTAGATATCGCCCCTATAGTGCTGCCCATGGCCCCTATAGATCGCACAAGTCCCCCTGTGTTAGATATCGCCCCCATAGTGCTGCCCATGGCTCCTATATAGATCGCACAAGTCCCCCTGTGTTATATATCGCCCCCATAGTGCTGCCCATGGTCCCTATAGATCGCACAAGTCCCCCTGTGTTAGATATCGCCCCCATAGTGCTGCCCATGGCCCCTATATAGATCGCACAAGTCCCCCTGTGTTAGATATCGCCCCCATAGTGCTGCCCATGGTCCCTATAGATCGCACAAGTCCCCCTGTGTTAGATATCGCCCCCATAGTGCTGCCCATGGCCCCTATATAGATCGCACAAGTCCCCCTGTGTTAGATATCTCCCCCATAGTGCTGCCCATGGCCCCTATATAGATCGCACAAGTCCCCCTGTGTCAGATATCGCCCCCATAGTGCTGCCCATGGCCCCTATATAGATCGCACAAGTCCCCCTGTGTCAGATATCGCCCCCATAATGCTGCCCATGGCCCCTATATAGATCGCACAAGTCCCCCTGTGTTAGATATCTCCCCCATAGTGCTGCCCATGGCCCCTATATAGATCGCACAAGTCCCCCTGTGTCAGATATCGCCCCCATAGTGCTGCCCATGGCCCCTATAGATCGCACAAGTCCCCCTGTGTCAGATATGGCCCCCATAGTGCTGCCCATGGCCCCTATAGATCGCACAAGTCCCCCTGTGTCAGATATGGCCCCTAGGCTGCTGCCCAAAGTAAAATAAAACCCTCTTTCCTTATCTCCTGCAGCGCTGAGCTCCCTCCTGTCTGGCTCCGTGCTTCTGTTCTTCCACTTCCTGGTTCTCAGTGCGGTCATGTGATCGGCACAGCAGCCTGAGATCTCTGCCTGCCTGATCACAGTGGAAGCAGGGACACGGGGAGAAACGCTGCAGGGGTAAGTAAAGCTTTTTTATTTTAGAATGAGCAGCAGCCTGGGGGCCAAATCTAACACAGGGGTGGGCATGTGCGATCACACTGGGACGCAGGCTCATATAATATGCACCGCTGCCCCAGCCCCTCACTGCGTGCGATTTCAGCACCATTGGAGATGGACAGCGGCTGTGCATATTATATGAGCGGGTGCAGGAGATCAAAGGCTGCAGCCCGCAGCGTTCCCCTGTGCTCCAGAGCTGCTGCCCCCACCTCCCCTGGACGCTGCAGTGTACATATATATATACACCCCCCCCCCGTATATTCGGCTTATAAGACGCACCCCCTACTTTCCCCCAAAATTTGGGGGAACAAAAGTGCGTCTTATAAAGTGAAAAATACGGTACCTTCCAGCCGAGGTAAGCACACAGCGGCGGCCCGGTATTCTCAGGCTGGGGAGGGAGAGGGGCAGGGTTAATGTCCCCCGCCTCACTCCCCCTCCGGCAGCCGAGAATATCAGCCGCAGCTGCCCCGGGACTGTCGCATGCATTATGCGGCAGCACCGGGAGTGTCCTCGGCTCTTCCTGCCGCCGTGTAGCAGTGGCGGTCAGGGTAATATAACAAGGGGTTAATGGTGGTGGGGGATCACCGCCATTAACCCCAGGCTTGATCATGGCAGCGTCTATGTGACAGCTGACATGATCAACCCGTAACTAAAGTGAAAAAAACACAGACACCGAAAAATCCTTTATTTTAAATAAAACCAACAAGCCTCGTTCACCATTTTATTAACCCCTCCCGCACCAAAGCTCCGGCGTAATCCACAGCTCCGACATAATCCACAGCTCCGGCTCCGGCGTCCTGCACTGCTGACATCCAGCCGCGACTGTCACAGACACAGGCTGAATGCAGCAGACAGCAGAGGTAATTACCGGTTATTTCCCACGGCCGGTAATGTGAACTCACTGCCGACCGTGGAAAATGCAGCGATCTGTCCTCTATCTATCTATCCCTCTGTCTATTCTTCTGTCTCTTTATCTATCTATCTATCTATCTATCTATCTATCTATCTACTATCTCAGAATTAAATGACTTTTTTTTTTTTTTTTCAATGTGCTTTATTGCATTGAATGCAATAAAGCGCATCCCAACCCGCACGCGGCAAAACCGCGGCAATACCGCGAATAATACCGCGGTAAAACCGCGGCAAACCGCATGCGGTTTTCGGGTGCGGTTTCCCGCGGTTTTTTACCGCGGGTGCGGTAATCTTTGAGAGCATGCGGAATTTTCTCAAGAAAATTCCATTTCCCAGTGCGTACATAGCCTTAGGCTACATTCACACTTGCGTTGTTTTGCATCAGTCACAATCCATTTCGTGACTGATGTGTTGCAGATTGGTACAACTGATGGGATGGATCCATTAAAAAAAGGGGTTAAGGGGGGAGAGAGAGCCCCCATTGTGACGACATGGACACCCAATGCCTCTCATGGGTTAAAGTTTCTTAACATTCAGCCAGACGTATTGTTCTACTGTGTGGTAACTCATGTTTGCTTACCTATTGTTTGGGACCAGACCCTTTGGAGCATTCATTGTAATGTAGTTGTGTATTGCTAATCTAATGTAAATTACCTTAGTAGCCATTGTCGAGTCTGTGACTTGCAGATGTAGATATCTTCAGTCTTTCTATGCACATCATTTGGATGAACATTGTCCATGTAGCTTGAGATTCATCCAATGGGAGAGGCGATCTTGTCCAACCAATCGATGAGGACGCAGTGTATCCAAGTGGAAGGCTGTGGCTATAAAAGGGATTTCTTTAAGCCACCAGGTGGTTGTTGATGGATGCTGATGGATCCAGTCTAAGCTCTTAGGAGCTGACTAGAGGATCAGGATATCTTATGGCTTCAATCTTGGGACTCCGGTTCCGGTTGGAGACCATATCCACAGCCTAGGGATTTCGACTCCGGCTGCCAGGATTGTAGCATCATACCAGGACTATCTAAGGAGGACACTCAGGTTGGGACAGTTCAGTCACCTGGTATAGACTTTGCAGACCTCAGCCAGCTTCCTAAATCTGGCGTTATTCCAGTCACGGTAGGTGCCCGCCGAAAGCGGGGTGCTGCTGGATTGGAGTAAGTGGCCCTGGAAGCTCTGAGGCATGGACATTCTAATTCCCTGGTGAGCCAGCGGAAGGGTGAGACTCTGCTGCCTGTTACATTTGTGTTTTGCTGGTTATGTGCCGTTAATTATTTGGGGATCCAATAAAGTCTAATTATTGTGGTTCTCTCACCCTGTGTTGTCTGAGTAGTGTTACGCCCACGGTTAAGGAGGCCGGCGTTCAATTGGGATGAGCCCTGAGCCACGCTGTCTTTCTAAAGGCGGCGGGTTTTAGTGGACGAGAGCACCCACTGAGCACCGTGTCTCCACAATTGAAGGCAGCAGTGGGATACTACTCAGCCTGGTTTACCCAGGGGAGCTGCAGCGGACTGGTGTTCGTGGACACCATCCAGGGTTCAACAACCAGGGAGGCTCATAAGCATACCCAGCAGGCCATAGGGGAGGCATTCAGGTTTCGGACGCTGCCATGTCCAACCCCACCAGCTCAGCCATGGGACAAGGACCAGAGAGGAGTTATGACCCCAGCAGTAAATTGATGCTACAGGATCTGTGCCAGAGGCAAAAGATTATCTACTGGAACGCTGAGACTCGGTCGGACTTGATCCAGAAATTAGTCCGTTGGGATGCCCTGAATGATGCAGAGGATGATGAGGATCCCGCCGATATTGACCCAGAGGATTTAAACTATGTGCCACATCATGGATCTAGTGACAATCAGGAATCAACTTTGTCCAAAATGGCCCAAGCCACAGCGTTGTTGGATGCATTGGGGCCTAGATCCTCAAGAGAAGAGAGGGCTTGGGTTTTGGAATATGTTCATGGGATTCCAGCTGCCGTACTGCTAGCACCAGCTGCTCGAGAAGGATGGTCCCGCTACCCAGCAGAAGCTGCACCAAAACAAAGGACTACAAACAGGGCCGGTGACTTGCCCAATCTATGGCGCTGTTATACATATGGGCGCCATGGACATATAGATAAAGATTGTCTCCAAAACCGAGGCCGTATGCTTGGAGCCCATCTGCCAGCTCAGCCGGTCAAGAGACAGGGACTACGAGACACTGGTTCCTCCATTACCCTGGTAAGCCCAGTTATTGTTTCCCCAGAAGACCCTTTACCAGATTCCCAATTATCCATCTCCCTGGCTGAGGGCCAGCGCTCAGACGTCCCTCTGGCATGTGTGCAGTTGGACCTAAGGACCGACCAGGGAGAGGTCGAGGTGGAGCTTGTGGATAGCCTCCCCACACCTGGTACTTTGGGAACTAACCAGGAAGCGATCGATGTGGGACTTGTGAACAGTCTCCCTATACCTGTCATTGTGGAGACTGACCAGAGCAAGGCTGATGTGGAGCTTATGGACACCGTCCCCACACCAGTTACTTTGGGGTCTGACCAGGAAGAGGTCCATATGGAGTTTATGGACAGCCTCCCCACACCTGTTGTTTCGGGGACTAGCCAGGAGGAAGTTGAAGTGGGGTTCATAGATGACCCCACCAAGCCTGTTGTTTCGGATACCACCCAGAGGGAAGTGAAAGTGGGGCATGTGGATTACCTGCTCACACCAGTCATTTTGGAGAATGACCTAGGACAAGGACTATCCAGCCAGTTTGTTACCACCATCACCTGCAGCCAAGCCAAACACCATCCTTGTGCAGATATTTCTACCAACCCATCCGAGGGGAACCCTCCTCCTCAATCTTCAGCCTCCTCCTCAGATGCAACGAATGTGAGTAAGCCTAACCACACTGTGGCTATTGACTGGGGGAAGATTGATAGTAAGAAATGTATGCAAGCCCAACTCATGGACCCCACCTTAGTGATTGTCTGCAATATGGCTGCTCAACTTGGGGAAGGTAATCAGGGGGAGGTGTATAGATGCGAGCCTTTGCTGCTGACCTCACCATTAAAAAGGACAATGCCGTCAAGAGGAGAAGGATGATCGGAAGCCTATCATGTCTGGCTAATTTTAAGAAGGGGGAGGAATGTGACGACATGGACACCCAATGCCTCTCATGGGTTAATGTTTCTAAACATTCAGCCAGGCACTACCGCCCCCATCATCACCGCGCACACACCGGCACTACCACCCCCATCATCACCGCACACATGCAGGCACTACTGACCCCATCATCACCGCACACACCGGCACTACCGCTCCCATCATCACCGCACACACCCCGGCACTACCACCCCCATCATCACCGCACATCGGCACTACCGCCCCCATCAGCACCGCACAAACACAGGCACTATCGCCCCCATCATCACCGCACACACGCAGGCACTATTGCCCCCATCATCACCGCACACACCGGCACTACCGCTCCCATCATCACCGCACACACACAGGCACTACCACCCCCTTCATCACCGCACACCGGCACTACCGCCCCATCATCACCGCACACACACTGGCACTAACGCCCCCATCATCACCGCACACCAGTACTACCGCCCCCATCATCACCGCACACAGACAGGCACTACCGCCCCCATCATCACCGCACACACACAGGGACTACCACCCCCATCATCACCTCACAAACGCAGGTACTACCGCCCCCATCATCACCGCACACACGCAGGCACTATCGCCCCCATCATCACCGCACACACCCCGGCACTACCGCCCCCATCATCACAGCACACACCCCGGCACTACCGCCCCCATCATCACCGCACATACCGGCACTACCGCCCCCATCATCACCGCACACACGCAGGCACTACCGCCCCCATCATCACCGCACACAGGCATTACCTCAGTGACGTTCCCGCTGACAGTGCGATTCACTTCAGTTTCTGCGTGAAGCTCACAGAGAGCAACGGTGTTCTACGGCCGCTCCTGTCAGCTTCCGATGTAGCAGAGCTAAAAGCGTCGCACGACCTTGTGTGGATTACACCGGACCCGGAGGGGGATTTGGGGATTAATAAAGGAAAGAGGATGTTTTTATGTCTTTTTTCAAATAAAGGATTTTTCGGTGTTTGTGTGTATTTACTTTCACTACAGATTAATCCTGGGGGGTATCTCATAGACGCCTGCCATGATTAACCTAGGACTTAGGGGCAGCTATGGGCTGCCATTAACTCCTTATTACCCCGATTGCCACTGCACCAGGGCAATTCGGGATGAGCCGGGTAGAGTCCCGGGACTGTCGCATCTAATGGATGTGGCAATTCCGGGCGGCTGCTGGCTTATATTTTTAGGCTGGGGGGCTCCCCCTAACGTGGGGCTCCCTATCCTGAGAATACCAGCCTTCAGCCGGGTGGCTTTATCTTGGCTGGTATCAAAATTGAGGGGGGCGTTTTTTAAAATTATTTATTGTGTTGCACGATATAGACCCGCCCACCGGCGGCTGTGATTGGCTGCAGTGAGACAGCTGCAACTCCGGCTTGGGGGCACATCTGACTGCAACCAATCATAGGCGCCGGTGGGCGGGGGAAGCAGGGAATACGAGATGGAATAATGAGCGGCCGGCATTTTCAAAAGAGGAGAAGCCGCAGGAGCCGTGTGACAGCTGTGCAGCGAGAGGGGGTGAGAGGGAGAGACCAACTGACAGAGAGAGAGAGAGACCGACACCGACAGAAAGACAGACAGACGCCTGACAGAGACTGACAGACAGAGAGTGAGAGACAGACAGCGAGAGAGACGACTGACAGAGAGACCGACAGAGAGAGAGACCAAGACCGACAGAGAGAGATTTTCTAACCAGAAAGGAAACATCTGAGCATGCTCTGTTGCTGTCGCCGGAATCCGTCATGTGACGGACTGGACGGATTCAGGCACCCAAAGGCTTCCATTATAACCAACGACGGATGCCGACGGAATCCTGCGCATTGCGTTTTTTCGCCGCTACAAAAAACGTTTACATTCTGCGTTGCTTCCGCCCCGCGGTCAGTCATTCCATGACTGACCAGTCGCATAGCGGGATGCAAAGCAGGGCCACCAGTCGCAATCCGTCATTAATACAAGTTTATAGGGAAAACACAGAATCCTGCAAAATATTTAGCAGAATACAGTATTTCCTCAAGGCGACGGATTGTAATTGATGCAAAACAATGCAAGTGTGAATGTACCCTAATATACAAGTAGAACTGTGTATTGTGCCTGTATTACCCATCTGTTGTCTCATCTCTGTGATGTATAGATACAAGATATATAACATTTCTGCATGGATTGGGGGGAAGCAGCCTTGAACTAGATCTAAGGGCTGCTTCTCACTTGCGAGTTTCTCGCAGTAGAGCAATGCGAGAAAATCTCGCATTGGAATCGGACACATGTTAGTGAATGATTCAGCTCTCATCTGCGATTTTTTTCTCAGTCCAAATCGGACTGAGGAAAAAAAATCGCAGCATGCTGCTTTTTTTGCGAGTTTCTACTGCGAGTCTCTCCAATGCAAGTCTATGGGAGCGTGTAAATAATCGGATGTCATGGGACGGCACTCACACCATCCTAGTGACATGCGATTTTCTAAATACATTTCTCGCATGTTTCCTAAAACACTGGAAACGAGCGATGTCTCACAATGTCTGTCAATCACTATTCTCTGTCAGTCGGTCTCTCCCTCTCAGTCTCTATTCTCTCTCTGTCGGTCCGTCACTATCTCTGTCCCTCTCTCACAGTCTGTCGGTCATTTTCCCCTCCTCTCTCATACTCACCGTTCCCCGATCCCCGGCGCGGCGCTTCACGGCATTCACTCTGCTGTGGCGGCTTTTACTATTTTGAAAAAGCCGGCCGCTCATTAAACAATCTTGTATTCCCTGCTTTACCCGCCTACAGGCGCCTATGATTGGTTGCACTGAGACACGCCCCCACGCTGAGTGACAGGTGTCTCACTGCACCCAATCACAGCAGCCGGTGGGCGGGTCTATACTGTGCAGTGAAATAAATAATTAAAAAAAACGGCGTGCGGTCCCCCCAATTTTAATACCAGCCAGATAAAGCCATGCGGCTGAAGGCTGGTATTCTCAGGATGGGGAGCTCCACGTTATGGGGAGCCCCCCAGCCTAACAATATCAGTCAGCCGCCCAGAATTGCCGCATACATTATATGCGACAGTTCTGGGACTGTACCCGGCTCTTCCCGATTTGCCCTGGTGCGTTGGCAAATCGGGGTAATAAGGAGTTAATGGCAGCCCATAGCTGCCACTAAATCCTAGATTAATCATGTCAGGCGTCTTCCCGAGATGCCTTCCATGATTAATCTGTAAATTACAGTAAATAAACACACACACACCTGAAAAAATCATTTATTAGAAATAAAAAACACAAACAAATTCCCTCATTACCAATTTAATAAGCCCCAAAAAGCCCTCCATGTCCGGCGTAATCCACGGACCTCCAGCGTCGCTTCCAGCTCTGCTGCATGGAGGTGACCGGAGCTGCAGCAGACACCGCCGCTCCGGTCACCTCCACGCAGCAACTGAGGTGAGTAGCGTGATCTGCTAAGGTGTCACTGAGGTTAATCGCGGCCACCGCTGGATCCAGTGACAGCGGGTAACCTCAGTGACAGCTCAGCTGATCGCGATACTCACCTCAGTTGCTGCGTGGAGGGTGACAGGAGCGGCGGTGTCTGCTGCAGCTCCTGTCACCTTCATGCTGGAAGCGACGCTGGAGGTCCGTGGATTACGCCGGACATGGAGGGCTTTTTGGGGTTTATTAAATTGGTAATGAGGGAATTTGTTTGTGTTTTTTATTTCTAATAAATGATTTTTTCGTGTGTGTGTGTGTTTATTTACTGTAACTTACAGATTAATCATGGAGGGTGTCTCATAGACGCCTGACATGATTAATCTAGGATTTAGTGGCAGCTATGGGCTGCCATTAACTCCTTATTACCCCGATTTGCCAACGCACCAGGGTAAATCGGGAAGAGCCGGGTACAGTCCCAGAACTGTCGCATATAATGTATGCGGCAATTCTGGGCGGCTGCTGACTGATATTGTTAGGCTGGGGGGCTCCCCATAACGTGGAGCTCCCCATCCTGAGAATACCAGCCTTCAGCCGTATGGCTTTATCTGACTGGTATTAAAATTGGGGGGGGGGACCGCACGCCATTTTTTTTTAATGATTTATTTATTTATTTCACTGCACAGTATAGACCCGCCCACCGGCTGCTGTGATTGGTTGCAGTGAGACACCTGTCACTCAGCGTGGAGGCGTGTCTCACTGCAACCAATCATAGGCGCCTGTGGGCGGGGAAAGCAGGGAATACGAGATTGTTTAATGAGCGGCCGGCTTTTTCAAAATAGTAAAAGCCGCCGCAGCAGTGTGAACGCCGTGCAGCGCCGCGCCGGGGATCGGGGATCGGTGAGTATGAGAGAGGGCTGCTAACTTCAGTCACTCAGGAGATTAGCGGTCACCGGTGAGTCCTTCACAGGTGACCACTAATCAGGACTCGACACAGACAGAGCCGCAGCATGACAATGAAGTTGGGTGAAGTTCACCCGAGTTCATTCTGATTGTGCGGCTCTGTCTGTGTCTGCTGTCATCTGCCATTAAGCTCTGCTGCATGGCTGTCTGTGTCTGCTGTCAGCGGCCATGTAGCAGCGCTGAATGGCAGATGACATAGTAAAAAATACGCATTACACACGCATTACACACGCATTACACACGCATTACACACGCTAGTAAAATCATTAATTTATTCAGTAAAAGCATCGCACTTGCGTTGCACTCGGACCTAACGTGAACTAAAATCAGCCGAGTTTTTTTCAGCCCAGTCGGACCGATTTTACTCGCATAGATGTGTTTCCACCCTAATAGAGTAAGGGTACCTTCACACTTAGCGATGCAGCAGCGATCCGACCAGCGATCTGACCTGGTCAGGATCGCTGCTGCATCGCTACATGGTCGCTGGTGAGCTGTCAAACAGGCAGATCTCACCAGCGACCAGTGAACAGCCCCCAGCCAGCAGCGACGTGCAAGCGACACTGCGCTTGCACGGAGTCGCCGTCTGGAAGCTGCGGAGACTGGTAACTAAGGTAAACATCGGGTATGGTTACCCGATGTTTACATTAGTTACCAGAGGGAGCAGGGAGCCGCGCACACTGAGCGCTGGCTCCTTGCTCTCCTAGCTACAGTACACATCGGGTTAATTAACCCGATGTGTAATGCAGCTACATGTGCAGAGAGCAGGGAGCCGCGCACACTGAGCGCTGGCTCCTTGCTCTCCTAGCTGCTGTACACATCGGGTTAATTAACCCGATGTGTACAGCAGCTACATGTGCAGAGAGCCGGAGCCGGCAGCATAGGCAGCGTGAGAGCTGCAGAGGCTGGTAACTAAGGTAAATATCGGGTAACCACCTTAGTTACCCGATGTTTATCTTGGATACAGCTTACCTCAGCTGTCAGACGCCGGCTCCTGCTCCCTGCTCGCTTCATTTGTCGCTCTCTTGCTGTCACACACAGCGATCTGTGTGTCACAGCAGGAGAGCGGCTTTGAAGAAAACGAACCAGGGCTGTGTGTAACGAGCAGCGATCTCGCAGCAGGGGCCAGATCGCTGCTCAGTGTCACACACAGCGAGATCGCTAATGATGTCACTGCTGCGTCACAAAAAGCGTGACTCAGCAGCGATCTCGGCAGCGAGCTCGCTGTGTGTGAAGCACCCCTAAGAACTGCTGATCTTTCCAAGTAGGACCTCACTCCCATCTGATACACAGGTACAGCTGTGTATTGTGCCTGTATTACCCATCTGTGATCATGGACTGGTGGGAAAATGACATGTGGCAGTTCTGGCACATCATCATTTGTGCATTCCTGTTATTCCTCCTAGAAATAAATTGACAACTATTACTTCTAGTTTTGTAAGAATAACAGGAACAATACAATGCAGAGTGCTTGGAAAAGGTGAGAGATAGAAATATTTTCTAACAGACAAGTCTGTTTCAGAAACAGCCATCACATGGCGCCATACAAGACAACAAGGCTATGGCCTTTATCACACCATCATATAAATCAGACTAGTGCTATCCCATTTTTATCAGATAGCATGCAATCCAATGTTATTCAGTGGGGCAGTGCTAATCAATGTTTTTTTTTTCCATACTGACTCTGGATGAGAATAAAATCGTACAAGACTTGCCCATTCAAGTCTATTGGTGTTGACTGCTCTTGTATGACATCTGAGTGCTGTCCGAATTCTGCGGACTCAGAGAATGGAGAAGATGGAGACATTTTGTTCTCCATCTTCTCACCGTTGGCTTTCATTCTCTGTTCTGAGAGAATTTGATCACACTATGCTGACACTCAGATCAAACTTGGATCAGAGTCTAATCAGTGATATTTGAATAATTGTCCCGATTCTGTCGGATGAGAGAATCTATAGCCGTGTAGCACTAGCCTATTACACATTTATTTTTTTTAAATAGATCCATGAGTGGTCTGATTGGAGACATGTACTATTGATTTCCATTTCTCATGATAGGAATCAGCTATTCAAGTCTATGGGAGTTAGAAAATAATATTATGTACGCAAAATGAAACCTAAGGCCTTGTTTCCATTCCTTGGCCAACTGATATTTTTCCCTCGGCTTGGTAGTGATGCTGTGGAGGGAAAGTAATCCTATATATTTCTATATTATTGTTCCCAGTCATCTCTAGTTTATTAGTTGTTGTGGATCACAAAACATTGTATTTAGTATTTTTAGATGGTCGCCAAATCATTGAACTACTTTGCATTAGTTGTATCTATCTCAAGCATTGAACCAATGATGTATGAAAACCCACATGAGGACCTGGCACCTCTCCTGACATGTCTGCTTTGGAAAATACTTTTACTCCTCTCGAACTAAATATTTTGATGAAACTGTTCTTATATCTCTGCTTTGTGCTTTCCTATAATTACCGTATTTTTCGCTTTATAAGACGCACTTTTCCTCCCAAAAATTTGGGAGGAAAATGGGGGGTGCGTCTTATAAAGCGGTACCGGGGGGGGGTCCTGTCTGAGGCGATCGGGCGGCCGGGTGCCTGTGGCTGCATGCAAGCGGCCGGGTACCTGTGCTTGCGTGCGGTGGCAGCCGGGTACCCGTGGCTGTGTGCGGGCGGCAGCGGGTGCTGTGTGGGGTCGGCAGCCGGGTACCCGTGCTTGCATGCGGTGGCAGCCGAGTACCCATGGCTGTGTGTGGGCGGCAGCCGGGTGCTGTGTGCGAGCGGCAGTCGGGTGCCCGTGCAGCGGCAGCCGGCTGCCGCTTTCACACAGGCACCCGGCTGCCGCCCTCACACAGTCACCCAGCTGCCGCCCGCACACAGCCATGGGTACCCGGCTGCCACCGCACGCAAGCACAGGTACCCGGCGGCTTGTACGCAGGGTGGGCGGGCAGCCTGCTGGCTGCCACTCTGTGCATGCGGTGCGGGCGGCTAAGCAGCATGTTACCAGTTGTCCGCGGTCCCACTTTCAAATGATGGCGCCGGTGGAGCTCTTGGATGAGAGCTCCATCTGCGCACGCGCTGCTCCGGGAGTCAGCGCGTGCGCAGATGGAGCCCTTGGATGAGAGCTCCATCTGCGCATGCGTCGCTCCGGGCGCCATTACTTGAATCGGGACCGCGGACACACTCCACCACTGAGCACTCCCTGCCGCTGCCACCACTGAGCCGTCGCCGCCGCTGACACCACTGAGCCGGGACTGCGGACACACTCCACCACTGAGCAGTCCCTGCCGCTGCCACCACTGAGCAGTCGCCGCCGCTCCCACCACTGAGCCGTCGCCGCCGCTCCCACCACTGAGCCGTCGCCGCCGCTGCCACCACTGAACCGGGACCGCGGACACACTTCACCACTGAGCAGTCCCTGCCGTTGCCACCACTGAGCAGTCGCCACCGCTCCCACCACTGAGCCGCCGCCGCTGCCACCACTGAACCGGGACCGCGGACACTCACTGCACCGGCCTGCTGCACGGCTCACCCGCCACGGCTGCTGCCGCCACCACGGACCCCACGGCTCCTGCCACCGCGAACGCCACCGCGCCTGCAACCACAGACGCCACGGCACCTGCAACCACGGACCCCGCTGCCACTGACCCGCCGCGCCTGCCAGCACAACCTGTGCCTCCTGTGACCCCGCTACACCACCACTGCTGCCCCCCTCCGGTAAGAGAACACCGGAGCATAAGACGGACCCCATTTTTCTTTTTTTTACCTTTTTTTATGTCTAAGTTTGGGGTGCGTCTTATATTCCGGTGCGTCTTATAAAGCGAAAAATACGGTACTCCTTTAAATCAAGGATGCACAACATGTGGCCTGGGGACCACAGGCGTTCCTCTATGTCATTTTATGCAGATCCCAAAGTTCTGGATAAAGTAGTTTCCATGTCACGGGGAAGAAGAGTAGCACACTACTTAGAATCAGGAAGTGGAAAGCATAGTGTGTGTAACCATTTCTGGGTCCCTCATACATCCAGAGACTGGGGGTTATTTGACCCTTGTTTACATCAGGGCTGTGGAGTCGGAGTCAGAGTCGTGGAGTTCGGAATCGGTGTTTATTTTGGTGGAGTCGGAGTCCGTATAAAATGGACTGACTCCGACTCCTAAAATATATAATAAATTGGGTACAGTAGTGCAATGCAGAGTGTGATGAATATTTTTTCATAGGAGTTTGGGAAAGTTATGAAATGTCCTATAAATGGCTGTTCTATTCCTGATCTAAGGCTACATTCACACAGCGTTTTTTCTGCGTTTTTTGAGGATACGTTTTTCAGCTGCAAAAGCAGATCAGCTTTTTAAAAAACCGCATCACCTGAAAGGTTTTTGAGCTCATAGATAATGTTTTCAATAGCACAAGCGGATTAGAAAAATAACAGGCAATGCTCCAAACATAAGTACTGTACAATTAAACTGATGAATGAGAGTAATGAACAACAGCTAGAAGAAAATTTAGGATTCAGTATGTGTGAGATGGAAGGCCACAGTGCTGTTCATGTAACTGGGGAACAAACAGATATTACAATAGAAGGACAGCAAAATGATACTTTAGAATTAAATGATCTTGTTGAAGCTGATTCAAAACACTTTCATATTTATCACATGCGCTGTGTTGTGCGCACGCTGCAGCCGTATATAAATGATAATCTGCAAGAGGTACATGCCGGAAATCTGATTGGAAAAGTGAGGAAATTGGTTATTGCCACCAGAACCTCTAAAATTGATTCCATTTTGAAGAGACGTGTGGGGAAAGGGGCAATTGTCGATCAAGCCACTTGGTGGGGCGGCACTTATTTAATGATTGAGCGATTGCTTGAACTAAAACCGTTTCTTATAGATATGGCGAACCCTCAGGTAACCCTAAATGAAGGTTAAGGGACACAGGTGGCTGAATTGAAGGAATTGCTTAATCACCCATTTACTGTGACATAAAAATTACAAGCTGAGGATTTAACTCCTGGCATTTTCATAAGGGAGTGGAAAAACTTGCTATTTTGCCTGTCCCAAAGAGGAGGTTTAATGGCATTTCTGCTTCAATGAAACGGAGAAAGACACAGCAATTGGAAAATAAAATTCTTCTGGCAGCTGTTTATGTGGATCCAAATCATCGTATACTGCTTGATGATCAACAACTTACTAAAGGAAAAGAAGCTGAGACTTAGGTAGCAGTTAGGATGAGTGGCCTACAGGACTGCCAGGTGCAAGAGGACTTGGGTCCTGACAGTGCTACTGCTGCCATATCTTCATCCTCATTAGATGAGGAGCTTAACTTTGATAAGTATTTGGATGACATGGAGCACGCAAAGCGTTGCCACAAGGAAAAGGATTTCACTCTGTCTCCTATAGCAGCAGATTGACCGGATTTCAACAATTTTTTTCACTTGCTTTCAAAGAAATAGAAAAATTCAGCCGTTCATCAAAACTGACTGTGCATGAGGCAATTTCTTTATACCCGGAAATTGTTAGAGATGTTGCCCATGTGGTTACGGCTTTGTCTCCAACCCAAGTTAGTGTAGAGAGGTTGTTCTCTAGCCTTAAAATTATTAGGTCAGATTTGAGGTCATCTATGAAGGAGGATCTGATGGAAGCAATTCTATTTCTTACAACAAATTCATAGACTGCACAAATGCTATTTAGTATATTTTTGTTGAAAACTGTTTTTTTTTGCCACTTACATAGTTTATTACAGTATATATATATATATATATATATATATATATATATATATAAAATCTATATTACATAGTGTATTACATACTTACAAGTTTATACAGTATTTTGTGTTCTAAAGTTGCAGTCTAATCAATATATTTTATGTTCTATGTAAATATCTTGATTATTGTATCATAAAAATGATTAAATGTCTGATGTTCACATTGTGCTACAATATATGCAGTATTTGTCGGAGCCGTGCAGTCGGCGTCGTGGAGTTGCAGTCGGTGCAAGGGAAATTGAGGAGTCGGAGTCGCAGGTTTGGCTTGCCGACTCCACAGCCCTTGTTTACATTCCAGAAAGTCATATGGTGGAAAAAGTGGCTGACTGCTTGCAGCCATCGCCATTCTAGTTTATCCCCTTCGCACTTCATGATGGTAATATCCATCATGAAGCATGTCAATAGTAGAGCACCGCTACACACATGGCATATCTGGCTATTTTATATAACTGGCATCTACCTCTAACAGCAGTGATTGGTGCGCCTGCAGATTGGTGCTGTTAATCTCTTAGCTACCACTGTCAGTCAAAGACTAGCAGCCTTTAAGTGCCAGTGTCAGGCCTGAACATTAGTTCAGTGCACAACGGCCCCCCACGACCTGATCGCATAAGCCAATGGGTTGCTGTGACAGCTAGCCAAACACCACCGTGCCTGCCGAGGCTGGACGTCATAGGAAACTGTAACTTATACTAGATACAGCAATAGTGCAATACCGTAGCATTCAGAGTCATACATACATGGCTGAACTGATACATGCTGTCTGTGGATCGGGCAATGGGTATTAACTGTCAGGTTCCTTTTAAGGAGTTAAGGGAATTGTGAAAGACAGCCAGCTACTTAAACACCCATAATCTTCAATGGAGAGAGGGACATACAGTATGTGCAATTCATATGTCCTCTAGAGCAGTGTTCCCCAACTCCAGTCCTCAAGGAAATCCTGGAAACATGCTCTCTTGGTGTGCCTCGAGGACTGAAGTTCGGGAGCACTGCTCTAGAGTACTGATTGGGAGAGAAGAGGACACCCATTCTCCAGATATGCGGGCTTCCTGGTAATGGAACCCCCATCACTTTAGTTATTTCTGGCATATACTTTTGATTTGCCATAAAGCAAAAGGTAATACCCCTTTCAGCTTTATTGCAGTCCTTGGACATAGTTCAGAAATCTTTGGCAGTTCAAAAAGATTTAAAGGGAACCGGTCACGAGCAGTTCTGGGTGCATACTACTAATCCCTGCCTAACCATCCCTGTATACACTAGCATAGATAAAGAGATCTTTAGAGAAAGTATTTCTAAAGATCTTTTATTGTATGCTAATGAGGCCAGGGACTAGCTCCAATTGCGTTGCTTCCCTTGCTAGGTGCCTCTATTAGCATGTTAGTTGTGGGCGTTCTAACATGCTAATGAATGTGTAGCATCAGAGAATGATCTCACTCACCTCTCCGCCGCTGCCCGAGGCTGAATTTCGGCTCAGTGCGCATGACCCCGTAGTTTGGGTCATGTGCACTATGAATCTGGGTGTACGCGTACTTGGGACTAACATGTAATCTCAACCCTATTTTAAAATGTGCAATTTTTATTAATATTCATTAAAATGTACCCACAAACAGACACACAAACATATAAATGAGAATGGATCGCGTTATCTTTGTAACTAACCAAGGAGTTTTATATATACACTCACTTTAGGAAAGGGAAGGGAAACTAATATAGCCCTATAAGGGTAGTGTATCCCTACCTAACAACGGAGGGTATGACACCATAAGCTACCGGGCGCCCCCGTTCCACGTCGGATCTCCCTCTCCCTGACCCTGATATAGGGATGGGATGGAAAGCCCTATAGTGGTGCTTGCACAGTACAACATATATGAGTTCCCAAATGGTAATACTCCTCTCTGTATTGTTTTTCTTGGATCAAGAAGGTATCAGTTTACTGCTCTATAACCAGGAATTCCTATTCATGATACTAGCACTGCAAGGTAGTGATCCATAAGAGTTATTTACAACCACATATGTTACAGGGTGGTATATCCCAAAAGTATATTACAGTCACCTAGAGTCATATCACAAGGGGCTCAGATAATTTCCCATTATACCCCAGGAGCTGAAAGAAAATTGGGATACAAACACCCCTGCAAATTACTGCAAAATAGAAAAGGTTGCTCCAATCATATTCTATATAATATAGTATAACAGGGAGAAAAGATTAATTACTTCCCTGATAAGCAGGAATCCAGGCCTGCCAGGCCTCAACGCGTTTCTCCTCTCCCTTCAGAGGTTCATCAGGAGGCTAAGGGGAGACGACAGCAGGTCCTGTTCAGTAACAATCCATGGCTGTAATAGTTATACTATATTATATAGAATATGATTGGAGCAACCTTTTCTATTTTGCAGTAATTTGCAGGGGTGTTTGTATCCCAATTTTCTTTCAGCTCCTGGGGTATAATGGGGAAATTATCTGAGCCCCTTGTGATATGACTCTAGGTGACTGTAATATACTTTTGGGATATACCACCCTGTAACATATGTGGTTGTAAATAAATCTTATGGATCACTACCTTGCAGAAAGATAATTTATTAGGAATAGAAGTCTGTACGTCTTGTACAGTGCTAGTATCATGAATAGGAATTCCTGGTTATAGATCAGTAAATTGATACCTTCTTGATCTAAGGAAAACAATACAGGGAGGAGTATTACCATTTGGGAACTATATATATTGTACTGTGCAAGCACCACTATAGGGCTTTCTATCCCATCCCTATATCAGAGTCAGGGAGAGGGAGAGCTAACGTGGAACAGGGGCGCCCGGTAACTTAGGCTGTGTGCACACGATGCGTTTTTTACCGCGGAAACGCTGCGTTTTGAACCGCAGCGTTTCAGTGGCAAATTGCATGCGTTCAGCTTTCCCAGCAAAGTGTATGGGAAAGCTGAAAAATCAGTGCACATGCTGCGTTTCTTTCCGCAGCGTTTTGGATGCCAAAAATCGGTGCGGAAAGAAAAGCAGCATGTCACTTCTTTTGTGCGTTGTGGCTGCGTTCTCTCCCCCATTAAATCAATGATGCGGGGTCAGAACGCAGCTACACCGCATGGACCTGCTTTTTTGTTGCGGTCCGCGGGCTTTGTCGGCACGCCAGAACGCAGGCATTTACCTGGAAGTGAGGTCAAGAGGTTTCCTGCTCACTTCCTGGCAAAGCCCCCGGTGTCGCCAAAGTGCCCGCCCCGACCCCCGACCCCCCTCCCGAAAATCCAACATGGCCGCGCGCACAGTAGCGCACCGGCCGCCCTGCTCCTATGATTTCTGTCGCATGTGCAATAACACATGCGACAGAAAACTGTTCCCCAGGCCCTGCCCGTTCACCCCCAATTCCCCCCGGTGTCATACATACCTGTCCGGTCGCAGCGCTGATCCCCCGCGGCCCCCTCCTCCTTAACAGCAGACGCCGGCCGGTCACATGTGCAGAGCAGCTGACAGCCAGCACTGTGTTCAGTGTGAGCTGTGCTGGCTGCTCGCACTCTGCAGCTGTGACCCGGGGAGAGTGGGTGCAGATTTTTGCACCCACTCTCCTCAAATGGAGGGTCTGCCCTCCTAGAAAATGGGGGATACGTTTCCTGAACGTGCCCCCATATTCTAGAAGGTCCAGAGGCGACGTGGGACATCCATATGGATTTCTGCGGACCCATTTTTTTTTATTAAATTGGAGAACAAGGGAATGATTTGGGGAGTGTTTTTTCTAATAAAACATTTTTTGTTGTCTTTTTTTGCTTTTGTTTACTGTCAATTAGTTATGTCGGGTGTCTGATAGACGCCGTGACATCACTAATTGCTGGGCTTGATGCCAGGTGACATTACACATCTGGTATCAACCCCATTTATTACCCCGTTAGCCAACGCACCAGGGCGCGGGATGAGTTGGGGCGAAGCGCCAGGATTGGCGCATCTAATGGATGCGCCACTTCTGGGGCGGCTGCGGCCTGCTATTTTTAGGCTGGGAAGAGTCCAATAACCATGGCTCTTCCCACCCTGAGAATACCAGACCCCAGCTGTCAGCTTCACCTTGGCTGGTGATCTAATTTGGGGGGACCCCACGTTATTTTTTTTTTTATTCTTTATTTAAAAATAAAAAAAAAAACATGGGGAGCCCTCCAAATTGATCACCAGCCAAGATGAAGCTGCCAGCTGTGGTTTGCAGGCTACAGCTGTCTGCTTTACCCTGACTGGCTATCAAAAATAGGGGGGACCCCACGCCATTTTTTTCATTTTTTTTTTTTTTTTTTTTTTTTATTGGATAAATACTAAGCTAGGCACCCTTTAGTGCCACATGAAAGGTACTAAAGGTGCCAGCTTAGAATATGCAGGCGGGGGTAGGACGTTCTATATATTTGACATCCCTTCATCCATTGACGCTTTTTAGGCTGTGTGTCCACAATCAGGGTTTGCAGCGTTATGGGCGCTGAGTGTTTTCCCTGCGTCCATAACGCTGCGTTGTGCAGTAGAAGCACAGTGGAAGGATTTTTGGAGATCCCATGCCCACTGTGCTTCTTTTCTCCGCAGCATAAACTGACCGGTGGCGTGGCTTCCCGAGCCTCAGCATGTCAATTTATGCTGCGGAGACGAGAGTGTTCTCTGCAGGTAGCATAGAGCTCCACAGCAGCCTGAACCCAAATCGTGGGCATGGGCAGCTGCAGGAAGGCTGGCACTGTGTACTAGACGCCGTGTCGCTGGATCATGGCCACATAGCCTTAGGCCCCTTTCACACGTCAGTGATTCTGGGACGTTTGTGCTTTTTTTTAAACGTACCAGGATCACTGACATACGCAGACCCATTATAATGAATGGGTCTGCTCACACGTCAGTGATTTTTCACTGCACGTGTCTCCATGCGGCGTACCCGCGTGTGCGTGATTGCCGCACGGAGACATGTCCATTTTTTTCTGGCATCACTGATGTCCCACGGACCACGCAGTGGTGTGGTCCGTGAAACACGTGCCAGAAAAAAACGTGCTTTTAAAATAAAAAACATTTTAACTCACCCGGCTCCAGCGATGTCCTCTGCAGCCCGTCCTCCCTGTTCCTTCTGTGCCGGCTCATTATTGTCGCGCATATTCATGATGCACGACACAGCCGACCCGGAAGCAGCTGCTGCGGGGGTCAGCGCCGGCCGGATGCTGCACCGCGGGAGCGATCAGCACCATGGAGAGCGGGAGCGGGCACAGGTGAGTTAATCTCTAAGTGCAATCACGGGCCACGGAGAACGGAGCCCGGATTGCACTTAGACAACCCACGTGTGCCGTGATTCACGGCACACGGAGGGACATGTGCGTGTTTTACACGCCAGTGAAAAACGTCAGTGTTTTTCACTGACATGTGAAGCGGGCCTAAAAGTGAGAATATTGTTGCTACAGCAACATTTTGGGTGAAGTAGCTGTGGATTCAAAATGCTTAATATACTCCTGAATAAAATCCTTGATGGGTGCAGATTCCAAAATGGGGTCACTTGTGGGGGTTTTCTGACGTATAGGTACCTAAGGGGCTTGGTGCGCGAAGTTTATTTCAACTTTTCCAAAATTCAAATGGTGCTCCTTCCATTCCAAGCCCTCCCATTTATCCAAACAGAATGTGGAGAAGGAAATGACATCACAGGTTTTTTTTTCCAAAGGTCTGTGTTCAACCAACTTTATTATCACTGACAAGTCTTAAAAAACGCACCTACAAAAACGCATGAAAAACGCATGAAAAACGCATGAAAAACGCATGAAAAACGCATGAAAAACGCATGCGTTTTCGATGCGTTGTTTCTCAAAAAGCATTGTTTACAATTCTCCTCTCTGCCAGAGGGTGCGTTTTTTTCCGCGCGGAAAAAAAAGCAACGTGTGCACATACCCTTATGGTGTCATACCCTCCGTTGTTAGGTAGGGATACACTACCCTTATAAGGCTATATTAGTTTCCCTTCCCTTTCCTAAAGTGAGTGTGTATATAAAACTCCTTGGTTATTTACAAGGATAACGTGATCCATTCTTATTTATATGTTTGTGTGTCTGTTTGTGGGTACATTTTATTGAATATTAATAAAAATTGCACATTTTAAAATAGGGTTGAGATTACATGTTAGTCTCTTAATGAGCACTCTACCCATTTATTTAACTCTGTTAATTCTTGTACGCGTACTCGCTTCAAACTGAAGTAGTGTGCATGACAGAAACTCCTGGGTCATGCACACTGAGCCGAAATCCAGCGTCGTGCGGCGGCGGAGAGGTGAGTGAGATCTTCCTCTGACGTTGTGCATTCATTAGCTTGTTAGCCGCCCACAGGGACATACTAACATGCTAATGGGGGCGATTAGCCAGGGGAACAACGCCCAGGGAACTAGGGCCCTCGCTCATTAGCATACGATATAAGATCTGTACAAATACTTTCCTTTCTCGCCTTTTCATTGGGGGACACAGACAGTGGGTATTATGGTGTCTCCAGGGGAGGCGTGACACTAGATTGAAAAAGTGTTAGCTCCTCCCCCCACAGCATATACCTACCCTAGCTAGGCAGGAAACTAGCTCAGTTTTTTTCTAGTGTCAGCAGGGAGGCTGACATGTCTGGCCTTGCCCTACCAGGTGCCTCAGGCCAGCTTATTTTGTTTTTATTTTGTTTTTTGTTATTCATTCTATTTTTGATATGGGGCAATACCAGGGTGCCACCCTTGTTCCCCCCGTGTAGGGGCAGAGGAAACCTGGCGTGCACAAGCCGTCAGTCTTCCCTCGCGCCCAAGTGGTCGGGTCTGCGTACCCCTCCAGGCTCCCTGGAAGCACCTCACACCAAGGTAGCTCCAGAGGGCTAGCAGAGCCGAGGACCTGCTTCAGCCTTGAGCCGAAGATGCGTCCCTGAGATCCCCGCATCCATCACCGACGCGTCTTCAGACGGAGCCAGGAGCAGGTAGGGAGACGACGAGTCATCTGTCCCCTGCATCCAAACCGCCGACTGGAAAGGCGCCGGTGGGGCGATGCAGGCCGTGATCCCAGGGAGCATCATTAATTTAGCCCCCGGCTTCGGCCTGCATTCTAGCAACGCCCCCCTCTCACTGCTCTGTTAACCGCTCCCTCACTCAAGAGCAGCTCCTTTCTGATTGGCCGTCACGCTTAGTCCCAGCCCTGAGACCAATCAGTCTCCGGGGGCCGTCTCTCTCCTCCAGGCTGCCAGGAGCACTGGACGCCATTTTCCACGTGGGGAGCAGACACGGGTGAGATCGCCTCCTTGGCTCTGCACTTCTGCAGCATTATATACCGCTCTGCTCAGCGGTATATCGCTGTCTCTCTAGCGGTGTGCGCCTGCTGGCTAGCGATGCATATCAGCTACTAGCGGTATATACTGGCTCATCCTGCAGGTATATGCCGACTGTTTGACAGTATATGCCATTTTGCTATCGGTATATACCGGCTCTGCATAGCAGTCACTTTATAATACTGCTAGTGGCTCCTAACTCATACTAACAGCGGCATATCCCTATATAGGGCTGTAGGACTCTGTGGACATGCGTAACTGCAAGGGTGATAAAGCTTCCCAGGCGTCCTCTACGGACCTGTACTATGCTTGTACCACCTGTGGACGCTCGTTTTCTAATGGCCGAAGCTATCCACTATGCCGGGGCTGCGATGCCCCTACTACCGTGTCACAACAGACCCAGTTGCCGGACCAGGAGGCCGCGCAGGTTTTGGATTCTGCCCCGGCCACCGGCCAGGCAGTACCCCTGTCTGATGACGTTCTTCCTGCATGGGCTCTTCTAATGTCTAAAAAGATAGATGACCTTGTCACTCAGATATCCCAAACCTCAGGCAGCTTTCCCCCGACTCAGCTCCTTCAGAGGAGCCCGCCTGCTTTGTCTGGTCCTTCTTCCCCAGAACGTAAAAAGACTGTTTCCAAGAGGCGCCATTGCAACCTCTATGCCTCTTCCGACTCGGACGATGGTCCGTCTGACCGGGGCTCTGTGACTTTTAGTAGTCACGATTCCCAAGACTCTGACTCTGATTCAGATGTCCCTACCGAGTCTAGGCATATAGAAGACACACTAATTTCTGCTGTCAATCACTCTTGTCGATTTCTGATCAGCCTCCGGACCCGACTTTTCAGTCGGCAATCAAGCGGGCCAAGAAGCCTCCTAAGTCCTTTGCCCAGGATCCAGTTTTTCGTCAAATCGTATCTAAACGGTGGGATTACCCTGATAGAAGGTTTAATAAAAAACCTTTCACTTCATTCGCTTATCCTTTTCCATCTGAAATGGTTAAGACCTGGTCAGTACCCCCCGTTGTGGACCCGCCAGTATCCAGGCTGGCTAAACACACGGTTATGTCCGTTTCAGACAGCGCGTCTCTCAAGAACTCGTCCGACCACGCAGTTGATGCGGCGGTCAAGTCTATTTTCCAGGCTTCAGGCTCCTCTCTTCGCCCCCTATTTGCCTTGACATGGGTCGCGAGAGCCATGGGTGTGTGGAGTAAGAACCTACACAGGATGCTTCGCTCTTGTAATATTCCTCCGGAGGCTTTTGAGATCCTTGATTTGATCTCCCTAGCCTCTAATTATTTTCTTCACGGCTCCCTAGATGCAGCTAGTTTGTCAGCCCTAACGGCAGCCAATGCTGTTTTTGCCTGCAGAGTCCTGTGGCTAAAGATATGGAACACGGACAGTGCCTCCAAGAAATCCCTGTCCACACTCCCCTTCCATGGTCTTCGCCTGTTTGGAGAATCCCTGGACAAACTCATATCTGAGACGACGGGTGGAAAAAGTACCATTCTACCACAAAAGCGGCCTGTTTCCAGAAATTTTAAAAAATCTTCTTGGCGCAGGCAGTCCTTTCGGCCCGTCTCCCAAAAACCTTCAGTACAAGGATCGTCCCAACGCTCAGATCGAGGATCCGGCCCCTCAAGGGGCTCTTCTTGGCGTTCCCACTCCAAACAACCTAAACCTAAGGGACCTCGCCCTGCACAGGGTTCTGTGGCTAAAAATATGGAATGCGGACAGTGCCTCCAAGAAGGCCCTGTCCACACTTCCCTTCCAGGGTCTTTGTCTGTTTGGTGAATCCCTGGACAAACTCATATCTGAGGCGACGGGTGGTAAAAGTACCATTCTACCACAAAAGCGGCCTGTAGCCAGAAATTTCTAAAAATCTTCTTGGCACAGGCAGTCCTTTCGGCCTGCCCCCCAAAAACCATCGGCCCAAGGACCGTCCCAATGCTCAGATCGAGGATCCGGTCCCTCAAGGGGCTCTTCTTGGTGTTCCCACTACAAGCAACCTAAACCCAAAGGACCTCGCTCTGTACAGGCCCCCTCAGCATGACGCCAGGTATCCGTCAGATCCGACTTCTGTTGGAGGGCGGCTTCTGCTTTTTCTGGATATCTGGCTAGACCACACTCACGATGCTTGGGTTCGAGAAATCGTCACCTCAGGTTACAAGATCGATTTCCATTCCCTGCCGTCCAGCAGGTTTCTGCGTTCTCGTCTCCCAAAGTCCAAAACGCAAAGCCAGGCCTTATTTCAGGCCATAGCCTCATTACAAAAAGTAAACGTTATCATTCCAGTGCCCCTGGAACAGCGCGGCAAAGGTTTCTATTCAAACCTTTTTGTCGTTCCCAAAAAAGATGGCTCTGTCCGCCCTATCCTGGATTTCAAAAGACTGAACAGATCCGTACGCATTCGGACCTTCCGAATGGAGTCATTGAGAGCAGTACTAGCCGCCATGGAATCGGAAGAATTCCTAGCCTCCATAGATGTTAAAGATGCTTATATACACATTCCCATATGTGTATCCCATCAACGGTTCCTTCGTTTTGCCGTAGGACACCGTCATTACCAATTCAGGGCCCTCCCCTTTGGACTGGCCACTGCGCCTCGGGTCTTCACAAAGGTCATGGTGGCCGTCATGCCAATTTTGCACCCCAGAGGCATTCTGGTCGTTCCCTATTTGGACGACCTACTCGTCAAGGGGAGCTCTCCTCAAGTTTGCTCAGAAAGCGTGCAGATATGCTTAGACACGCTGTCAAGGCTAGGGTGGCTTATCAACTTCAACAAGTCATCCCTCATTCCTCGTCAGCGCATCACTTTTTTAGGTATGCTGATATACACGGCTCAGTCCCGGGTTTTTCTTCCAGAAGACAAGAGGTCTTCCCTCATCCGGGCCGCCCAATCCCTCCGCTCCCGCCATCACAAATCCCTTCGGAATGGGATGAGAGTGTTAAGCAAGATGGTGGCAGTCATGGAAGCCGTGTCCTTTGCCCAATTCCATCTTCGCCCTCTACAACTGGATCTTTTATCCTTCTGAGACAAGAATCCAGCTTCTCTAGACCGGTCAGTCCGCCTATCTCGGTCTGCGCTTAGCTCCCTCGTCTGGTGGACTCAAGTCTCATCCCTATATCAAGGGAAGTCCTTCCGTCCTGTCCACTGGCAAGTAGTCACGACAGATGCCAGCCTCATAGGCTGGGGAGCGGTGTTTCTCCACCACACTGTTCACGGACGCTGGTCTCCCTTCAGAACTTTCAGCCCTTGCTATTGGGTCTCCCTGTTCGGATCCAGTCAGACAATGCCACGGCTGTGGCTTACATCAACCGTCAGGGAGGAACTCGCAGCAGGGCAGCGATGAAAGAAGTATCCAGGATTCTTCTTTGGGCAGAGATGCACATTCCCATTATTTCAGCTGTCCATATTCCGGGAGTAGACAACTGGGCCGCAGACTTTCTCAGCAGACAGGGTCTAGCGGCAGGGGAATGGTCCCTCCACGACGAAGTGTTCCATCAGATCACTCTTCGTTGGGGACTCCCAGATGTGGACCTCATGGCGTCTCGGATGAACGCTAAAGTACATCCCTTCATATCCCGGTCAAGAGACCCGCTAGCGCTCGGCTCCGACGCTCTAGTCTTCCCGTGGTCGCAGTTTTGCCTGCCCTACATCTTCCCTCCGTTTCCTCTCATTCCGAGAGTAATCAAGAAAATCAAGGCAGAGGGAATTCCCGTGATCCTCGTGGCCCCGGACTGGCCCAGGAGAGCCTGGTACCCAGAGCTTCTCCAACTTCTCAGCGACTCTCCCTGGCGTCTCCCCGACCGCCCGGATCTTCTGTCGCAAGGTCCAATATTCCACCAGAACACAGCACAGCTGCATTTGACGGCGTGGCGCTTGAATCCTTGATTCTAGCCAAGTCAGGTCTTTCTTCTAAGGTAGTTCATACCATGCTTAATGCTCGGAAGCCCTCCTCCGCCAGTATCTATCACAGGACCTGCAAGACCTATCTTTCCTGGTGTGACCGTCATCACCGGTCGCCCCTTGGTTTTTCAATCCCTGATGTGCTTGCCTTTCTGCTAGACGGTCTGGACTCGGAACTAGCCCTCAGTACCCTTAAAGGTCAAGTTTATGCCTTGTCAATTTTTTTCCAGAAGCAGCTGGCTTCTCGTCCTCAGGTCCGTACCTTTCTTCAAGGGGTAGCGCATTTGGTCCCTCTTTATCGCCACCCATTAGATCCCTGGGATCTCAATCTGGTTCTCGGAGCTCTTAAGCTTCCTCCTTTCGAACCTTTAAGAGAAATCTCTCTTCAACGTCTCTCTTGGAAGGTTGCCTTTTTAGTCGCCATTACCTCTATCAGACGAGTGTCCGAACTGGCGGCCCTTTCCTGTCGCTCACCTTACCTGATATTCCATCACGATAAGGTGGTCCTTCGGCCTTCCCCCCGCCTTTCTTCCGAAGGTCTTATATTCTTTCCACTTGAACAAAGACATTGTGTTGCCGTCATTCTGTCCGGCCCCAGGCCACTCCTTTGAAAAAGCCCTTCACACTCTAGATCTTGTTAGGGCTCTGCGCATCTACATCTCCAGAACAGCGCCATTGTGCAAGTCCGATGCCCTCTGCGTCCTCTCAGAAGGACACAAAAAGGGCAACCAGGCTTCTAGATCCACGATTTCTTGATGGATCAGGACTGCCATCTGTGAGGCATACAAAGCACGAGGTTCTGTTCCCCCTCAATCTGTGCGGGCCCACTCTACGCGAGCAGTGGGTGCTTCCTGGGCTATCCGCCATCAGGCTTCGGCGGCCCAACTTTGCAAGGCCGCTACCTGGTCCAGTGTGCACACGTTTACAAAATTCTACAGAGTGCATACGCATGCCTCCGCGGATGCTGCTCTTGGAAGACAAGTCCTTCAGGCGGCAGTGGCCCATTTATAAGTGGCCACTGCTCGGTTTTTTGACAGTGTTGATATGTGTTCATTGCAGTTGCAGTTGTTAGTCAGCTCTTAGTCTGATGTTATACACTGTTAATAGTTCAGTTCCCACCCAGGGACTGCTTTGGGACGTCCCACTGTCTGTGTCCCCCAATGAAAAGGCGAGAAAGGAAATTACATTTTTGTGTACTCACCGTAAGATGTCTTTCTTGGAGCCTTTCATTGGGGGACACAGCTCCCACCTGTTACGTCACCGCCGGAGTCTGCTCCAGCGACTTCTGCTCCGATCGCCAGGCGACGCCGTGTTCCTGCCGTGGATGGTGCTGGTGATGGGAGAGAAGTCTAAGCCAGTGGCACCAGTGGGCGCAGGCTCCGATCATCCACTGGGCTGGGTTAGCCTGGGATCTGCAGTACCGCTGGCTGACTGTGGGTGGCATGTGTCTTCCAGCTGAAGTTGCCAGCGTTCAGCTACAGCCAATGGGAAGACACCACACCCTTCTTATTTCCCCTCCTGTCACGTGATCACTGCCAGATATAGTTCTGATTTTCCTGGCTCATGTTACGTCCTATTCTGTTGGTGATTCCTGTGTTGACTTCTGCGTGTTTTTGACTACCCTTCTGCCTACTGTTTTTGTACCTTGCTGCCCGACCCGGATCTGACCTCTGCTACGTTTGCTGACTACGTCACTGCCTGCCGATTCTGTCCCTGTTCCGCAATTCCTGGTTTGACCCTGCTTGACTACTACTCTCATCGGACTGCAGCCTTCCACAGGTAGTGATCTCCAGGGTCCTGTGTAATTCCAAATGCCTGTATAGGGCTTAAAGGGTTTCAGGGTTCTGGGGGTCCTACTTGGTGAGTGGCTTCCCTCTTGCCTCCCCTTTACAGCCCATCTGAGTCTGTGGAGCCAGGCAGGCGTTACACCACCCTTGTGTTTTCGTTATTCTTCTACTGCTTTTACACCAAACTGAGATAGTTTCCTGCCTAGCTAGGGTATATGCTGTGGGGGGAGGAGCTAACACTTTTTCAATCTAGTGTCACGCCTCCCCTGGAAACACCATAATACCCACTGTCTGTGTCCCCCATTGAAAGGCTCCAAGAAAGACATGTTACGGTGAGTACACAAAAATATCATTTTTCTAAAGATCTCTTTATCTATGCTAGTGTATACACAGACGGTTAGGCAGGGATTAGCAGTATGCACCCAGAACTGCTCGTGGTTCTGGGTGCATATTTGACCTGACAGGTTCCCTTTAAGTGCTCTTCAAGGACCTTTAGGCCCTGTACGCACTAGAAAATGGAATTTTCTTAAGAAAATTCCAGACCCTCTGAAAGATTACAGAACCTGCGGTAAAAAAAACGCAGTAAACCACACCCGAAATCCGCATGCGGTTTTACCGCGGTTTGCTGCACATTTGCTGTGTTTTTGCTGCGGTATGTCCATGCGTTATTTTGATAGCACAGGGAGATACTCACCTGTCCCCGCTCCTGCTGTCCATGGTGCTGAAGTCTCCCGCAATCCTGTGACCCGTGCGACTGTCTTCGGCGCTCTGCTACTTATGGGTTGGCTGTGCAGTGCATAACTGCATATGCATGAGCCGGCCTGGAAGCAGGAGACCAGCGTCCGGAGGCAGCCTTGCTGGAGAAGGTGAGTATAAGATTAGCGGTGACTTCAGTCAGCTGATGTGCAGTGACAGCTGAGTCCTCCACCTGTCACCGTAAAGCACATGAGTGAAGTCACCGCTGATCCCATGCGGCTCACTTTACTTGCGGCCTGACTCTCACAGTGAGCAGTCATGGTCTATAGCGCTCACTGTGAGTGTCAGGTGTAGCAGAGCTGGAAGCATCGTGGGACATCGTGTGGATTACGTCGGACCTGGAGGGTTGTTATTGGTGGGGTTAATAAAGTGGTGAAAGAGGGGACTTTATTGTCTTTTATTTCAAATAAAGGATTTTTGGGGTGTTTGTGTTTATTTACTTTCACTTACAGTTTAGTGATGAGGGGGTGTCTCATAGACGCCTTGCCATCACTAAACTAGGACTTAGTGGCAGCTATGGGCTGCTGCCATTAACTCCTTATTACCCCGATTGCCACCGCACCAGGGCAATTCGGGATGAGCCAGGAAAAGTCCCAGGACTGTCGCATCTAATGGATTCGGCAATTTCGGGCAACTGCTGGCTGATGTTTTTAGGCTGGGGGCTCCCCATAACGTGGGGCTCCCCAGCTTGAGAATACCAGCCCCCAGCTGTGAGGCTTTATCAAAATTGTGAGAACCACACGCCATTTTTTTTAATTATCTATTTATTTTACTGTACGCCATAGACCCGCCCACCGGCGTCTGTGATTGGTTGCAGTGAGACAGCTGTCACTCAGCGTGGGGACATGTCTGACTGCAACCAATCACAGCCACCGGTGAGCATGGAAGGCGTGAATATGTTATGAGACTAATGAGCAGCCGGCTCGGGAAGATGAAAGAGCTGCCGCGGGAGCAGTGTGATCGGTGAGTATGAAGCGCTTGCTCCTACCCCTTTGCGCCAGATTGTGTTCCCCATAAACTTTATATGGGAAGCAGCATCTGGCCAGCTACCGGGAATCAATCCTCCGCCGACCCAGAGTCAGCGGGTGATTGATCTGCCAGTCCTCCAGATCCAGTACCTGCGGAAATTACCGTATTTTTCGCTTTATAAGATGCACTTTTGTTCCCCCAAATTTTGGGGCAAAGTAGGGGGTGTTTCTTATAATCCGAATATACGGATTATATACTGCAGGGCCCAGCGAAGGTGGGGGAAGCTCTGGAGCGGTGCTGGAGGCTGAGGCAGGCTGGTGGAGGCTGGTGAAGGCTGCAGGAGAGAGTGGGAGATCTTCTGCTCCCGCTCATATAATATGCACTGCCGCTGTCCATCACCGTGGTGCTGAAACCGCACCGTGGTGATGGGCTGGGGGAGTGGCGCATATTATATGTGTCTGCGCCCCCCTTTGATGGCACATGCCCCCCCGTGTTAGATATGGCCCCGATTCTGTTGCCCATAATAAAATAAAAAACTCTTTACTTACCTCCTCCAGCGTGTCTCCCTGCTGCCGCTGTGATAAGGCAGGCAGAGATGATGTCACTCTGCTGTGCCGATCACATGACCGGCACCAAGAACCAGGAAGTGCAGGAGCTCAGCAGCACGGAGGGAGTAACCAGGAGGACGGCGCTGGAGAATATAAGTAAAGAGTTTTTTTTATTTTACTATGGGCAGCAGCATGGGGGCCATATCAAACACAGGAGGACATGTGCCATCCATAGGGGGCCATGGGCAGCAAAGGGGGACGTGTGCCATCCATAGGGGGCCATATCAAACACAGGGGGACGTGTGCCATCCATAGGGGGCCATGGGCAGCACAGGGGGACGTGTGCCATCCATAGGGGGCCATGGGAAGCACAGGGGGATGTGTGCCATCCATAGGGGGACATGGGCAGCACAGGAGGACGTGTGCCATCTATAGAAGACCTGTGCCAGCTTTAGGAGACGTGTGCCAGCTATAGGATACCTGTGCCAGCTGTAGGGGACGTGTGCCAGCAATAGGGGACGTGTGCCAGCAATGGGGGACATGTGGCATCACTGGGGGACGTGTGCCAGCACAAGGGGACTATATTCAATATAAGGGGGCCATATCCAGATTAAGGGGGCTAATTTTAAGATGGGGGGCTATGAGGGACATATACCCTATATGATTTGTTAGACGGACACTGGCATTATAAGACGGACCGCATATAACAAAAAAAAAAATTCTCTTTTCCTTCATCAAATTTTGGGGTGCGTCTTATTATCAGGTGCGTCTTATAAAGTATACGGTAAATGACATGCACATTAATTCCGCAGCAAAAATTCCGCAGCAAAATCCGCAGGGGCGAAAAAAAACCCCACGGTGCGCATTTTTTAATCCCCATAGAGTTTGCTGAAGAAGGACTGCAGAAATGTTATAAACATTTTCTGCAGCATTCCTTCAGTGAATTCCGCAGGTAAATCCGCAGCGTGCGCACAGGGACTAAATCAGTGGTGGTCTGAGAAACACAAATGTTTGTTATCATTCATCAAAACATGAAAGAAGATCCCTTAAAGGGAACCTGTCAGCAGAAATTTCGCCCAAAACCTAAAAGCTTCCCCCTCTGCAGCTCCTGGGCTGCATTCTAGAAAGGTCCCTGTTATTATTGTGCCCCATGTGAGACCAAAATAAAGACTTTATAAAGTGGTACCTTTTTGTATTCAGATACTGTAAATGTGACACGGGGGCGGGCTCTCTGGCGTCCGTTATTCTGCCCCCTGGTCCTGTATGCCGCCCCCAATCACTCCTTCCATAGCTGATGCACCGCCCACTGCTCCAGCCATCCCCGCGCATACCCAGTGCCAGTCTCACGGGACTGAGCAGTGTGACCGCTGGTGACGTGTACGCAGGGAAGAGATTATGGGCGGGGTTGTGATTGTTATCAGCAAGTACCCGCCCATAATTTCGTGAGCGCGCAAACCTCACCAGCGGTCACACTGTGCTCAGGGTAGGTGCTAGACTGTATGGGCTGCTTCCAGGGATGACGTCCCTTTTGTCACGTGATAGGGGCGTGTTCAAAATACTATCACGTGACAAAAGGGACGTCATCCCTGGAAGCAGCCCATACAGTCTAGCACCTACCCTGAGCACAGTGTGTCCGCTGGTGAGGTTTGCGCGCTCACGAAATTATGGGCGGGTACTTGCTGATAACAATCACAGCCCCGCCCATAATCACTTGCCTGCGCAAACGTCACCAGCGGTCACACTGCTCAGTCCCGTGAGACTGGCACTGGGCATGCGCGGGGATGGCTGGAGCAGTGGGCGGTGCATCAGCTATGGAAAGGAGTGATTGGGGGCGGCATACAGGTCCAGGGGGCAGAATAACGGACGCCAGAAAGCCCACCCCCGTGTCACATTTACAGTATCTGAATACAAAAAGGTACCACTTTATAAAGTCTTTATTTTGGTCTCACATGGGGCACAATAATAACAGGGACCTTTCTAGAATGGAGCTGCAGAGGGGGAATCTTTTAGGTTTTGGGCGAAATTTCTGCTGACAGGTTCCCTTTAACATCCTGATAAAACAACTTTAAGACAATAGCAAATTAATTTATGATGGATTACCGGGATGGCTGGATCATTGGCTCATTGGCTTTACTATTCACTGTATATTCTGTTGACTATAAATTGTTCATACTATGTATATGCGTGACATCAGCCTCATTTTTGCAATTTATTTGGGGGATAAGCTATGACATGTTGGGAACAGAGGCACAACATTATTTCCCTCTGTGAAGAGTACTAGGCTATGTTCACACAGAGCATCTTTTGCTGCATTTTTGAGGTCACAAAGATGCACCTAAATGCATGCATTTCCTTCCCCCAGCAAAGTCTATGAGATTTCTATTTTGCTGTCCACACTGGGCATCTTTTTTGTCTGCATCTTGGCTGCGTTTTTGAAGATGCAGCATGTCAATTCTATTTGCATTTTTCCAGCGTTTTTGAACCCTTCCAGTCAGTAGAGTTGACTTAAACGCATTGAGCATAAGGCTTTGTGCGCACTTTGCGTAATTACATGCTTTTACGCTGCGTTGTGCACTGCAGCGTAAAAGCATGCGTCCTGCGTCCCCAGCACAATCTATGTAGATTGTGCAAATTCCATCCGCACGTTGCGTTTTAGAACGCAGCGTTTTGCATGCTACGTTCTAAAAAGCAACATGTCACTTATTTCATGCGCTTTGGATGCTGCTCCAACTCTGTCTATGGGAGAGGCATCATCCACAGCGCATGAAATCCATTCTGCAGACACACTGCATCCATTACGCAGTGTTTCTGCAGCGATTAGAAGCGCACATGCACTGCCAAATCTCTGCAGAATTTTCAGCATGGACACTACGCAACGTGCGCACATAGCCTAATGCGGTAAAAAGGTTGCAAAAATGCATGCGTTTTTTATGCATTTTTGCCGCAGGTCCTTTTTTTGTACGTTTTTTTGCGGCCAAAAACGCTGCATCTTTGTGATTACATGGTGTGAACATAGCCCTACTTGACTGGCAATGAAGGAAGTCATGGGCCTGGTTTAGCACGGTGGCTTAGTGGGTAGAACAACATCTGCAAGGAATTTGTATTTTTTCCCTTTGTTTGCATGGGTTAACTCCACACTCCAAAGGCATACTGAAAAGGAATATGATATCTGTAAAGTGCTGTGGAATTAAAGGAACTAGTAAAATAAAATCTATTTCTAATATTGCTCTGGTAAAATGAAGACAGGGCTCTGATGGCTGTTATGTGCAACAAAGGTAGTTTCTCTGTAATATAGGTTGGATGATTGACCGTTATCCTGTACATACCATTCAAGGCAAGCGCTGGTCTGTTTTACATGGCCAACTTCATACCGTATTTACTATTTTCTGCCTTTTCTGTATTGTATGTATACACACCAGAGCAGCTAGTTTTCAGTTGTCCTTTTTTTATCTCTTTAGAACACGATAGTTTGGTTAAATGAAAGGATCCTATCAGGTCCGATAACGCTATTAACCTGCAGATATTGGGTTAAACATAAGATTATTAGTAATATGAAGGTGTCCGACTGCAGTACAGTGCAGCACCAGGGAATATTTTTTCTTCTTTACAGTTTTACCGGCAGCAGACTATTCTGAACGATCAGCTGATCGCTCTCAGCCTGCGGCCGGTCGCTCAGCTGAACGCTGTCACTTGCCGGCGGCCTGGCATGCCGGCGGGCGCTCAGCTGAGCGCTCTCACATGCCGGTGGCCGGGCATGCCGGCGGCCGGGCGTTCAGCTGAACGTTCGGCCACTGAGAGACAAAATAAAGTTTGTGATTTAAAAAAAAAGAGCATGCGCAGTGAAATCCTACGGATTGCGCTGCTCAAAAAAATGTTACATGCTGCATTTCTTCCGCCCGACGCAGCGGACAAAATAACGACGCTGCGTCATCCAGCGGATGCAACGCAGACACTTGCGTTACAGTGCGTTGTCCATACAAGTCTATGGCGAATAGCGTGCGTTAACGGACTGTGCTATTCTCCATAGTGACGGACTCCGCTGAACGCAAGTGTGAAAGTGCCCTAAATGTATTTCTCGCAGGGGTTGCTCGCACCAACAATTGACATGCTGCAGATTATTTTCTGCACCAAATCTGCAAGTAAAAAATAAGCAATGTGCGCACAGCACTTAAAGGGGTTATCCGGCTTATTTTGAGTTTTTTTCATTATTACCCTATTGGGCTACATTGGGGCAGGTAAGTAGATAGAGACCACTTACCTGCCCTGCTGTCAGCCCCTCTCCCCCGGCTCAGAGTGGTCATGTGACCGCTCCTGCCGCGATTTTGCTGCTTCCGGTCATTTCATGTGAACATGGGCAGGGCCATGTTGACATGCAAATCTGGAACATCATGTCGCCTCCCTGCTGGGCGGCTACAGTGTGATGAGCCCCGCCCCCCCTCCCTGCACCCTCCCACACATTCCCCCGCACCCCTTACTCTCCCCGCAACCTCCCCCTGCACTGCTGTGGGGTCCATGACCTGGGGGAGGGGCCTGGCGGCGGCTGCCGTGGTGTCAGCGCCAGCACCGGGCCCCTGCTCAGGATCACACATTCAAATATACCGGCATCACAGATGCCGGTACATTTGAAAGCGCTGATGAGAAGGAGCGTTGCGCTTCTCATCACTGTCCCGCTGTCTGTGCTCTCTTCAGCACAGCGGTGACGTCACTACTGTGCTGATATGGCCAGAGCACAGACAGCGTGCGAACGTGCAGGAGCGGCGGGGACCAAGGACGGGTGAGTATGTACTTCCTACATGTGTTCCCTATGGGGGGGGGGGGGTTGGTACAGAGCCCGATGTGTGTATGCGGTGCAGAGCCCGATGTGTGTATGCGGTGCAGAGCCCGATGTGTGTATGCGGTGCAGAGCCTGATGTGTGTATGCGGTGCAGAGCCTGATGTGTGTATGCGGTGCAGAGCCTGATGTGTATGCGGTGCAGAGCCTGATGTGTGTATGCGGTGCACAGCCCTATGTGTATGCGGTGCAGAGCCTGATGTGTGTATGCGGTGCAGAGCCTGATGTGTGAATGCGGTGCAGAGCCTGATGTGTGAATGCGGTGCAGAGCCCGATGTGTGTATGCGGTGCAGAGCCTGATGTTTGTATGCGGTGCAGAGCCTGATGTGTGTATGCGGTGCAGAGCCTGATGTGTGTATGCGGTGCAGAGCCTGATGTGTGTATGCGGTGCAGAGCCTAATGTGTGTATGCGGTGCAGAGCCTGATATGTGTATGCGGTGCAGAGCCCGATGTGTGTATGCGGTGCAGAGCCTGATGTGTGTATGCGGTGCAGAGCCTGATGTGGTGGGGGGTGCAGAGTCCGATGTGCGGCTGTTATTTGCAATGCTGTAGTGATAACAGGTCAGGTGCTGGGGCAGAATATACTGACAGGGACTGTGTGTGCAGGGGGCGGGCAGGGGGCGAGGCTGGACACTGGGGAGGGGCTGGACACTGAGGCCGGGCTGTGCCAGCTCTGACTGGGAGGTTTGGCACAGGAAGTGGTCAGTTTGCTGGAGCTGAATGTAAACAAGGAGCTGCGGAGAATAAAGAGTGAATTCAAGATTAACAAAAGTTAGAAAACAAAAAATAACAATGTAGGGGTGTTTTATATGACAATACAGCACAGATTAGCTTAAACTCAAACATTTTTGTTATGTCGGACAACCCCTTTAAGAATTCTCATCGACTTTGGTGGCATAGCTGGCAGAAAGATAAACATGCTGAATTGGGCTACAAGCTGCATAAAAAATGCACGGTGCACACATGGCCTAAGACTAGGGCCCCACTTTGAGTTTTTACCTGCTTTTCAGGTGCTTTTTGGGTGCGTTTTGAGAAGCACCTTTTTTATGCCAAAATTCTTCCGTTTTCTTTTTCCAGCCATTTCAATTGCATTTGTGATTTTTCCGACCCCACTTTGTGTTTGTAAACGCATCTGCGAATTTGCATATTTTGTGGCAAAAACTAAGCGTTCAAAGAAGCAACATGTCAATTGTTTTTGCCATTTTGGGTGCGTTTTGCTAACATTGAAGTCAATGAGAAGTTGCAAAACCCAAAATTCCTTCAAATTCCTGCGTTTTATCTGCTTTTTATGTGCAGAAAACATGCGTTTTGGACTACCAAAACGCATGATTTTTGAACATTAAAATAATGATTTCATATGTCCCTTTACACACACACACACATAGTCCGACAATTAAATTTAAGAAAAATAATATTTTATTGCTATTTTTCCAATAAATAATATATTACCGCTATAATTTTAATAAATATTTCTATTTCCTTAATTATTTCTAAAAATATGTTTTCCTTTTTTTCCTCTTTTTTCATTTTGATTAACTATTTAAACTTTATTTAGCAGTGTCTTGATGTTCAAAACGCATCTGTCAAAACACAGGTGAAAAAGCAGGTAAAAAGCGCTGAAAACGCATCTTAAACGCGGTAAATACGCATGCGTTTTCAGCGCTAAATTTCTGAAAAAGGCAACTTTGGTCAAATCAATTAAGCCCAAAACGTGCGTTTATAACTGCAAGTAGGAGAACGCAAAGTGGGGCCCTAGCCTTATACTCACCGCTGGAGTGATGTCGGAACTGGCTCTCCCGGGGCTTGTGTAAGGCTATGTGCCCACGTTGCGTATTTGCATGCAGTTACGCTGCGTATTGCACTGCAGCATAACTGCATGCGTCCTGCGTCCCCTGCACAATCTTTGAAGCTTCTGCATAATCCATGCCCACGTTGCGTTTTAGAACGCAGCGATTTGCATGCTGCCAAATCACTGCATTCTAAAAAGCAACATGTCACTTCTTTCGTGCGCTCTGCATGCTGTCTCCATTCTGTCTATAGGGAGAGGCAAAATCCAGAGCCCACGAATTCTGCAGGAATTCTGCAGTCACCAAAGTTTCAGAACGGAGTTTTTCAGCTGCGCTCCAAAGTGCACATTCAGTGACTTTACGCTGCGGTGCAGAGCGCACACACGTGGGCACATAGCCTAACATTGTTTTATCACACAATCCCTGGAGCCAATCAGCGCTGTTTTCACTCTCCCCTTCAGACAAATCAGACACATCTGGAAAATGTGAGAGCTCTGAATGCTCTCTCACTTCTTTCAGATGTTAATTAAACTTGGAGGAGAGGCGAGTGAAGTAATACCCACTCTATATACAGATTTTGAGTTAATCTTCAGGGGAATAGTGTTATGAAGGTGCCCAGCTGCAGATTTGAAAATGTTTCACCTGGTAGAAAATTAATTTATTTTTTTAATATTTGTACTGGATTAGTAATAGGGGTGTTTGCTAGACGCCCACCCATTACTAATACCAGGGCTTGATTCCAGCTGGCAGTTCATAGCTGGCATTAACCCCATATATTGCCCTGTTCCGTGCAACTGAAAAAGCTGAGTACAGCGCCAGATTTGGCGTATGTAATAGATGCGCTACATCTGAAATGACTGCAGGGTTGCTATTTTTAGGATGGGAAGGGCCAAATAACCATGTCCCTTCCTATCCTCAAAATGGCAGCCCCCTGTTGTCTCCTGTCCCTTGGCTGGTTTTGAAAAAAATGGGGGGGCCCTATGCCGAATTTTAAAGTTATTTTTTCAAATACCGTAAGTAAAAAAAATCATTTTGGGATGCCCTCTATATTTCCATACCAGCCAACGGACAGCTGAGGGTTGCAACCCACAGCTGCTGCTGTACCTGTGCTGGTTATAAAAATTAGGGGGAACCCCACGTTTTTTTTTTCCCCTCAAATTATTAATTAACTCTGCTAAATAGCTGTACAAGCTATTGTCTATTAATATATCTATCTACTGTATCTGTTATCTATCTATCTTCTATCTTTCTAGCCATCTATCAATTTACTGTATCTATCAATCTCCTGTATCAAGTATCTATCTATCTATCGATCTATCTATCTGGCTTTGCACATCTTTTACACATAAAAAATCCATTCATTTCAGTATCATGCGTTTTTTTCCGGTACCAGTCACGTGGATATCACAGTGTGTCACACAGACATACGAAGGCACATGGATGACACGCAGATGACACACACGGATGGTCATACGGATGTCCCAAATGGACCATAAAAATGTGCATTTTTTTTACACGGATGTGTGAAGAAGGCCTTAGGCTGAGTTTACATGTTCTGCAATCAACAGTTCCAGAGATCCGTTGGGAAAATGATTTTTGCCGGATCTGGGGTTTTTTTTTAACATAGGGGTCTATGGAGGAGGGATCCATTAACATACAGTATTGCTATATCTCTTCGATTTGTAACGGATCCTGTAAGAAAAAACGGATCTGTTACAAATGCAAGTAAAACGGATGGCTAAGGCTACTTTCACACATCCGGTTTGAGCAGTGCGGCTCAACCCGGCTGTGAAACCTATGCAACGGATGCGGCGAAAACACCGCATCCTTTGCATAAGTTTTTACATGCGGCCCGTCCGTTTTTTTCCGGTTGCGGCACGCTACTGAGCATGCGCAGTGGAAGAAACCGCATGCAGCGGCCGGATGCGTTTTTCCGCATCACGCCGCATCCGGCGTCCATAGGCATGCATTGAAAAATGCGCCGCAGCGGCCGGATGCGGCGCGATGTGGTTTTTTTTGCCGGACAAAAAAAGTTACAAGATACGTTGCCTCCGGCCGCCGCTTTACTTAATTTTGCCGCATCCGGAAAAAAACGGATGCAACGCAAAGCCATCAGGCACAATCCGGTAACAATGCAAATCTATGGGGATAAAACGGATGCGGTACCGGATCCGTTTCACCCGTTTTTTTCCGGATTGTGCCTGATGGAAAAAACCTGATGTGTGAAAGTAGCCTTAATAGCCATCTGATAACGGATCCCTTCTCCACAGACTCCCATGTTAAATAAAAAACATCCAGCAAACATCAGTTATTTAACAACAGACAAAAAAGTTTTGTTTGTTTTGCAGAACTTTTTTGCTAACGGATTGCTGCTTTATCCATTCTAATGGATGGTTACAGGACTCAGGCAGTGAAGCTGTTAACAAACCATTAGACAGAAGTGACCAAACCCTTTAAGATATTCTACAGTAGAAATTCCTTTTCATCTTTGCTTCACAAAGCTGTGTGTTTTCTAGGACATGATGTACTTTTCTCAGATATACCCTATCTCTTAATTTTTTCTTTTTTTTTTTGGCATCTTTCCACAATAAACATCAATATGCACTTCTCAACATTGAAATTGCAACACCAAGAAGGAAAGGTAGGGGAATTGTGGAAATCACAGAATCGATAGACATATTAATCATATGCATATAAAAAAGGGAAACAAAATTTTCAAAACATCTCATTTTTATCGATTCTATGAAGTATGAGCGTCACACACAGAAATACATGCTCTTACACACCTTGGCATGCTATCAGTGAGGTTATTAACGGTTGTCTAAGGAATGTTTTGCTATGCTGCATACACTTGAGCATGCAAATCATCAAGGTCTGCTGCTGGCAGCTCACTTTGCAGTTGCCGACCAATGATGTCCAGAAGTGCTTGATGGGAGACAAATTGGGAGCTGCTGCAGGCCATGTAAGGCTATGTTCACACAGGGTGTTTTTGGTGCGGTTTTCCCCTAACCAAAATCTGATTTTGTGGCGGAAGTCTCCTGGCATTTCTCAGTAGTTATGGTATGGTTTTTCTGTCGTTTTGGTGCGGTTCTTCCTCTCATTGCTTTCAATGGGTGAAAATACTGGAAAAAGTAAGCAAAACCGCTGAAAGAATAAAGGACTGGTAATTGCAGATCCAACTTTCCGAATCCTCTCCCCTGATGTCACCTATTGGAAAAGAGTCAGGCTCAATACATAATTAGAGCTTATTTTTTTACATATGTGTTGTATCTGTGTTTTTCACAGATAGAACTAGTTCCGTTTATGGTCCATAAAGCTGTTCACAAAGCTGTGTATTTTTGCAGACTCAGGGCTCATGCGCACGTAACTGCTGATTCTTCTGCAGCGATTTGACAGCTCATGTGCGCTTCAAATCGCTGCAGAAACACTGCATAATGAATGCAGTATTTTTGTTTAAAAAAGCCGATTTCATGCGCTGTGGCTGCTGCCCCCACCATAGACAAAGTGGGAGCTGCATCCAGAACGCACAAATAATTGATATGCTGCTTTTATTAATGCACGGATTTGGGTCAAAATTTTAGCACCCAAATCGCTGCGTTCATAAAAGCAACGTGCGCACGTATCATGCGCAATCTACATAGGTTTTGCAGGGGACGCAGAACCCATGCATTTACGCTGCAGAGCAATACGCAGCGTAAATGCATGCAATTACGCAACGTGCACACGAGCCCTATGGCTGTGTGCACACGTTGCGTCGAGTCTCTGCAGAAAATTTTGCAGTGATTTGACAGGTCGTGTGCGATTCAAATCACTGCAGAAACACTGCGTCATGGATGCAGTGTTTATGCAGAAAAAATGCCGATTTCATGCCCTCGGGACGCTGCCTCTACGATAGACAGAGTGGGAGCTGCATCCAAAGCGCACAAAATAAGTGACGTGCTGCATTTTAGAATGCAGCGATTTGGATCAAAATTTCAGCATCCAAATCGCTGCACTCTCAAACGCAGCGTGCACATGGATTATGCACAATCTTCATAGATTGTGCTGGGGACGCAGGACAAATGCATTTACGCTGCAGGGCTAGACGCAGCGTAAATGCATGCAATACGCGCACATGCCCTTAGGCTACTTTCACACATCCGTTTTTGCCATCAGGCACAATCTGGTTTGTGCCTGATGTAACGAATCCGTCACAGATTGTGTAAAAACTGATGGGGCGGATCCAGCAAAAAACGTATTTTTTTTTTTTTCCTTTTTCATGCCAAAAGGAGAGAGAGAGAGAGAGAGAGAGAGAGAGCAACCGACCGACCCCATCATCACAGCACACACCGGCATTACCGACCCCATCATCACAGCACACACCGACACTACCGACCCCATCATCACTGCACACACACCGGCACTACCGCCCCCATCTTTAGTTAAAAGAAAAAGGTTTTGGTACCGTGTTAGCCAGTTGAAAAATGATTGATTGCTCTCAGTGAGAGAAACAAAATTAAAATTAGTTGTGATACCTTTTAATGGCTAACTAAAATAAAATATGATGATGTTATAAAGTAAGCTTTCAAGACATCTCAGGTCTCTTCCTCAGGCATGTATGACAAAAAATCTGAAGAAGCCCTGTTTTGTACATATATTTGTGTTTCTTCAGATATTTTGTCATGCCATGTCTGAGGAAGAGACCTGAGATGTCTCGAAAGCTTGCTTTATAACATTATCATATTTTATTTTAGTTAGCCATTAGAAGGTATTACAACTACAAAATTTTAATTTTGTTTCTCTCACTGACAGCAATCAATCATTTTACCGCCCCCATCGTCACAGCACACACCGGCACTACCGCCCCCATCATCACCGCACACACTGGCACTACCGCCCCCATCATCACCGCACACACCGGCACTACCGCCCCCATCATCACTGCACACACCGGCACTACCGCCCCCATCATCACCGAACACACCGCCACTACCGCCCCATCATCACCGCACACACCGGCACTACCGCCCCCATCATCACCGCACACACCGGCACTACCGCCCCCATCATCACCGACCACACCGCCACTACCGCCCACATCATCACTGCACACACCGGCACTACCGCCCCCATCATCACCGCACACACCGGCACTACCACCCCCATCATCACCGCACACACCTGCACTACCGCCGCCATCATCATCCGCACACACTGGCACTACCGCCACCATCATCACCGCACACACCGCCACTACCGCCCCCATCATCACCGCACACACCGGCACTACCGCCCCCATCATCACCGCACACACCGCCACTACCGACCCCATCATCACCGCACACACCGCCATTACCGCCCCCATCATCACCGCACACACACCGGTACTACCTGAGTGACGTCACCGCTGACAGCGCAACTCACTTCAGTTTCTGCATGGAGCTCACAGAGAGCGGCGGTGTTCTACGGCCGCTCCTGGCAGCTTACCAAGTAGCAGAGCTGAAAGCGTCGTGGGACCTCGTGTGGATTACACCGGACCTGGAGGGGTATTTGAGGATTAATAAAGTGGTGAAAGAGGGTGTTTTTTTGTCTTTTATTTCAAATAAAAGATTTTTTCGGGTGTATGTGTTTATTTACTTTCACTTACAGGTTAATCATTGGGGGTGTCTCATAGACGCCTGCCATGATTAACCTAGGACTTAGTGGCAGCTATGGACTGCCATTAACTCCTTATTACCCCGATTGCCACTACATCAGTGCAATTCGGGATGAGCCGGTTAGAGTCCCGGGACTGTCGCATCTAATGGATGCGGCAATTCCGGGCTGCTGCTGGCTGATATTTTTAGGCTGGGGGGCTCCCCATAATGTAGGGCTCCCCATCCTGAGAATACTAGCCTTCAGCCATGTGGCTTTACTTTGGCTGGTATCAAAATTTGGGGAGACCGCACGCCGTTTTTTAAATTATTTATTTATTGTACTACACAACATAGACCTACCCACCAGCGGCTGTGATTAGTTACAGTGAGACAGCTGTCCTTCAGCGTGGGGGCGTGTCTGACTGCAACCAATCATAGGTGCTGGTGGGCGGGGGAAGCAGTGAATACGAGATGGAATAATGAGCGGCCGGCATTTTCAAAAGAGGAGAAGCCGCCAGAGCAGTGTGACAGCTGTGCAGCGCCGCGTCGGTGATTGGTGAGTATGGGAGAGGGGAGGAGAGAGGTGGGGAGACCGACTTACAGAGAGAGATAGAGACCAAGAGAGATAGACAGACCGACAGAGAGAGAGCGAGACCAACATCGACAAAGAGGGAGGGAGAGAGACCGACAGAGAGAGAGAGAGCGAGACCAACATCGACAAAGAGGGAGGGAGAGAGACCGACAGAGAGAGGGAGAGAGAGGCCAGAAATGAATTCACATCTCATCTGAGCATGCTCAGATTAAAAAAGTGGATCCATCACTGGAATGTGTTTTTTGCCGGATGACGATGGATCTGGCGACCATAGGCTTCCATTATACAACATGACGGACGGCTCCGGTTCCAGCGTGGTCCGATTTTTTGCCAGAGACAAAAAACATTGCATGCTGCGTCCTTTCCGGCAGCAGGACGAAGAAATTTCGCCGGATGCGGCGGACGCGGCATGCAACGTAAGGCCATCTGGCACAATCCGGCGCTAATACAAGTCAATGGGGAATAAAATGGATCCGGCCTATGCAGTTTGCTTTAATACATGGATATATGTCCGATTTTAATCTGAGTTAATGCAAGTCTATGGGTCCGTGAAAAAATTAGACAGCATTCCAATGCCTCCCATGTGCTATCTTTTTGTTGGAATGATAGGAGTTTGAGATCACTTAATTTTACATGTGGGAAAAACTGATGAAAAATTGATCGTAAAAACTGACACACTGATAGGATAAAAATTTGAACAAAAACAATAATGAAACTCAGACTGTTGTTTTTTTTTTTTGCATTCCAGATCACTGATGGAAAAATAATGAAACTCAGACTGGTTTTTTGCCTACCAAAACAATCACTGACGTCTGAATGAGTCCTTAGGCTATGTGCCCACGCTGTGGAAAATTAGTGGAATTTGCCGCGATTTTTTCGCGGAAGTTCCGTGGATGTTTCAAAAATCCGCAGTACCGCTGAGCGAGTCCCCAGCCATTTCTATGGCATTTTGGAACTGCTGTGCCCATGCTGCAGGGTTTTTTTCGCAGCAGAAATAATGCGGATTTCTCTGCGGAAAAATCTTCAGCATGTCAATTATTCCTGCGGATTTTTCCGCAGGATCCCATACTTACCTGCCTTGATAGCAGACACCGGAGTCACTTCTTCCGGTGCAGAGGAGCGCAGTGGAGCCAAGAGCAGGAGGTGGGTTGAGGCCTGCACGAGCCCTGGTCATGTGACAGCCGGTGCAAGTTCAGGCACGCCCACCTTCTGCACAGTGCAGACAGACATGGCCGGAAAGTGAAGTGCTGCGTGATGGAGGTAAGTATGAACTCCCCGATCACGCAGCACTTGTTCTGCATTGAAGATGCAGTGCCAAAGCCATGGTACTGTATCCTCAATGCAGAATGACCGCAGCATATCCGCAAGACATTCCGCAATACATCCGCAGCTGCGGATTTCTGGGCGCTCCTGTGGAATGTCCTGCAGATATATCCGCAGCACACTTTTCCCGTGGGCACATGGCCTTACACTGTGGCCAATATTAATGGGTTTGGGCGACTATAGTCTAATTCAGGGGTCTCAAACTCGTCTGGGTGTATGGGCTGCACAGAGGAAAAAAATAATTTGGGGGGGCCGCATTCTTTGCAGGACAAAGTGACATTTTTATTGGTACCATATATATTTATATATTTATTTTTACACACCTTGGGATCACTGATTTTGAACATTTTCCCTTGTTCATTATAGCAAACGTGCACATTCTTTGTTTAAATATAAACATTTTTTTTTTTTTTACATTTTATTCCTTTCTTGTAACTCTTACAATTAGCACTATATAGAAATTTTGACCAACATATTTTAGTAATGTTCCCCATATTGTTGTAACGTGCCCATCCTTGTCCCCTTGTAGTATTGTGCCCCATCCCACAGTAATGTGCCCATCCGTGTCCCCTTGTAGTATACCCCATCCTAGTCCCCATCCCACAGTATCCTTGTCCCCATCCTAAAGTAATGTTCCCCATCCTTGTCCCCATTTTGTAGTAATGTGTTCATCCTTGTCCCCATGTTATAGTAATGTGTTCATCCTTCCCCAATCTATAGTAATGTGTCCATCCTTGTCCCCATGTTATAGTAATGTTCCCCATCCTTGTCCCCTTGTAGCAATGTCCCCATTCTATAGTAATGTGCCCATCCTTTAGTAATGTGCCAACCTTGTCCCCACCCTATAGTAATGTCCCCAGCATTATCCCTATTCTATAGTAATGTTTCCCATCCTTGTCCCCTTGTAGTAATGTCCCTATCCTACAGTAATGTGCCCACCTTGTCCCCATCCTGTAGTAATGTCCCCATCGTATAGTCATCTGCCCATCCTAGTCCCCATCCATAGTACTGTGCCCACCTTGTCCCCATCCAATAGTATTGTGCCCATCCTTGTAATGTCCCAATCCTATAGTAATGTCCCCAGCCTTATCCCCATCCCATAGTACTGTGCCCACCTTATCCCCATCCAATAGTATTGTGCCCATCCTATAGTAATGTCCCCAGCCTTATCCCCATCTCATAGTAATGTGCGCACTTTGTCCCCATCCTGTAGTAATGGGTCAGCAGCTCCCCTCACCTTCCACGGACGCTGGAGTGAAGCTGAGGGGCAGTGGTCTCCTGCCCCAGATCCACAGTGATAGGAGATATCGGTCACAAGGCCAGTCTCTCCAATCAGAGCTGGGGGCAGGTGAAACAGAGGTCACCCAGCTCCAGCCAATGATGATCTTGGCTGGATTTCAATGTTTCAACAATTTTCAATGGCTGAAACATTAGTGGCTGTGATTGGCTGAGCAGCGTTCGTCAGCCAATCACAGCCTCCGTAGGTCCGGGGAGGAGACACCACTCCTCCTGAGGTCCCCTCCTCCCCGAATCTAAGGTATTTGCAGCGATCGCAGCCAACGGGGCCGCGAATTCACCATGACGTACTGGGTATGTCATGGGTCCTTAAGTACCAGGGAGACATAACGTACCCAGTACATCATAGGTCGCTAAGGGGTTAACGTCCAACACACACACACACATATATATACACACATATATACACACACACACACACACCATTCTTCTCACCTGTCCCGCGCTCCCTCCGCTACCTCATCTCTGCTTTGTGCGGCCCCCAGGCCCGTGCCCCTGGTCACTATCGCGGCAGCTGCAGTGTCACTGTCAGTGATTTATGTGAGATGATTGTATTGCCGGCGCGAGAGCGCAGCACCAGCAACACATTCATCTGACATAAAGTGCAGACAGTGGCTGCGGCCCCTGCACCTGCCGCGATAGTGACATAGTGGCCCGCGTGTTTGAGACCCCTGGTCTAATGTGATTTGTTGCTTTTAGTGTTTCTTGTTAGCGCACTAGCTTAATTTATGGCTATGTTACCATGCTAAGTATTTGGTGAGTTTTTAATATTGCAGATTTTCTGTAGCATTTCTGAACTTATTAGCTAAATTATTATTTTTTTTTACATGTGTTTTTATTTGATTTTGAATGCTACGTTTTTTTGTCTCCTTTTGGTATGTCATGGGAGAAGACTGTAAGAGGCATCGGCGCATGCGCCGATGTAAGAATAAATATATCTGCGCATGTGCCGATGCTTCTCATAGTCTTCACCGCAATGTCTTCAATAAAATGGTGCCAGATATCACTGTATGCGCATGTGCGGACTCTGACACCATTTTAATGAAGACATAATTCCTGTGGGAGGAAGATGAGGGGTGTGTATTAAAATCTGAATGTAGCTTACCGGGGAGGTGGTGGAGAGGGGTCACAGGAGGCGGGGGGAATGCTGTGCAGCGGACAGCGGCTCCGTTGTGCGGCAGGCAGTGAGGTCTGTGCGGCAGGCAGTGCTTGTGTCGTATGGCGGGCAGTGAGGTCTGTGCAGCAGGCAGCAGCTCGGTCTTGCGGCAAGCAGTGAGAACTGTGCGGCGGGCAGTGAGGTCTGTGTGGCGGGCAGCGACTCTGTTGTGCAGCGGGCAGTGAGGTCTGTGCGGCAGGCAGTGGTTGTGTTGTACGGCGGGCAGTCAGGTCTGTGCAGCAGGCAGCAACTCGGTCTTGCGGCAAGCAGTGAGAACTGTGCGGCGGGCAGTGAGGTCTGTGTGGCGGGCAGCGGCTATGTTGTGCGGCAGGCAGTGAGGTCTGTGCGGCAGGCAGTGGTTGTGCCGTATGGCGGGCAGTGAGGTCTGTGTGGTGGGCAGCGGCTCTCTCGTGCGGTGGGCAATGAGGTCTGTGCAGTGGGCAGTAAGGTACGAGCCATTCTGAAGATTTCTGCAGTGAGGGCTTCAAATAACGGCGCCCAGAGTCGGCGCGTGCGCAGATGGAGCTCTCAGCTGAATCTCTCATCTGCGCACGCGCCGACTTTGACCGCCATTTCTTTCAAGCCCGCATCGCCGACATCTTCAGAATGTCCCGTGACTCACCACCCGCAGTGAGCAACACCTGCTGCCTAGGTACTGCGCAGGAGCGCTGGCTGCCTCAGGACAGCGCCGCAGCCCCTAGTGAACATCTGGACCCCTCTCTGCACCGCTGCAGAATCGCCATACTCCAGCACCACCGCTGCCTCCTGTGACCCCGCTCCACCACTGCTGCTGCCCCCCACCGGATTTTAAAATGGACTCCATATATATATTTTTTTACCTTTTTTTCCCTCTAAATTTGGGGTGCGTCTTATAATCCGGTGCGTCTTATAAAACGAAAAATACGGCATATCAGTACCAGATGGTACTTCATCCCTCAAAGAATGCACAATGTTTCTCCATCTCTTGCTGCCCTTTGTTGGACAGATTGTGCTCTCAATGGACATTTAACATATTTTTGCTGGGACTGCAGTAATATAAAAAAAAAAGTCTCTGGGGAAAATTTGAATCACTTATTCAAAATGTTATCGGAAACCATATCTCTTACCTCACACTTAGCAATACTCTTTGGGTTTAGATAAACATTTAAAAGAACATCAGTATATTGTTTCACATATTCTAACCACTAACAATTACATGATAGCTACATTTTGGAAATGCAAAGATACCTATACAACCGAAAACATCATGGAAAGAATAGCTACACATAAGAATTCTAAGCATAACCATGCCTTTAAAAATGGTAATACTTTAAAATATGGGAAAAATAGGTCTCTTTGGAAAAATAAATTTGTGACTTTGACCTTAATTTATGATATCTCCCATTCGTCATTTGCTAATTTTACCCCTTAAGCAGTTGATATTCTATTATGTACTGTATCTTATAATCACTCAAGCTAAGTACAGTTTGTGATGGTGGGATATTGTGGGTCATGTACCATTTTGTGTGGGTTCAGGTTTTGGGCGTGGTGGTCTGTCTATTCGATGTATTGTTTATCCTGTCTGCAGGGTTATAACTCCTTGAAGTGCTTCTGTCCCTAGGTGTGGGGGAGGGGGCCTGGAATCCATCTAAACTCTCTGCTTGGCGTGTCCTGGCTATGGAGGAGTGAGGACGTGTTTGTCTCAGCTCCTGCCACCGGACTACATTACTGACAATTAAACCAGCCCAAGAGCCTGGAAGAAAAGGATATGCAGCACAGGAGAAGGGAGAGCTCCCAGGGGCCCAGCAGAGGAGCGTCACGGACAGAGGAGAAGGGAATTAGAGGCTTCCTTACCGGGCCGAAGCAGAGGACAGCACTGCAGACATCTCCCAAGATGGAGAGGCAGGGGAAGCCCCAGCAGCAGCAGAGACAGAGAGAGGAAAGCACCCGGGCAGTGGAGGAGAGGCAGCTGATAACCCCAGACAGCCAGCGTGTCCAGGTACAGGGGAGCCCTGGAGCAGGGAGCATGGGTACAACCCCCACCATTGCTGATTGCAGACCTGCAGTGGGGAGGCCTCAGGAGGGGGGAGAGGTGCCCTTACCCCTGTCACAGAAGGAGGACAATAATAAATCTCAAGCAGAGGCTGTTAATGCTGCAAATGGGGAACAGGGCCCTGCTAGTGGAAATCTCCTATCTTCAGTGAGACACAGCCTGAGTCAAAGTGTGTATGATATGGAAATGCAAGCAGAGTTAGAGCCTGCCACAAGTACAATAAGATCACATGAACCAGGAGTGCTAACAGAACTTAATGAAATCCGGGCACACATCTCTTCTATGCCCACCAGAGAAGATATGGAGACATATATAGCAAGGCTGGAACAGGCATACCGCACAGAGCTGTCGGCCCTGAGGGGGGAGGTGGAAAGAGTGGACACTCAGAACCAAATACAGGCAGCTAAAATACAGAATATAGAAGACACCACTCAGGCACAAGGGGCCATTTTGGATCAACACTCCTGCCAAATACAATATATGGTGGAAGCAATGGACGATGCTGAAAACAGGGGCCGGAGAAACAATTTAAGGGTCCGGGGTTTACCAGAGTCTGTTGAACCTAAGGATCTCCAGAGAGCCCTCCAAGTGATGTTTAATGAGATCCTGGGTGAACCATCAAGCCAACCCCTGGAGCTAGACAGAGTGCATAGAGCGCTTGGCCCTAGACCTACACAGAATGACAGACCACGAGATGTGATTTGCAGGGTCCACCGTTATGTCCTTAAAGAGGCCATCCTGTTTAAGCTGCGCAGTGGAGTTTCACCAGCATACGAGGGGAGCCAAGTCCAGATTCTGCAGGACTTATCCCGTTTCACTTTACAAAGAAGGAGAGCACTGAAACCTCTCCTGGACATGCTCCGTTCGTATGAGTTTCAATACAGCTGGGGATTTCCCTTCCGCCTGCAGGTCCGACATGCGGGAAGAATGCATGTTCTTAGGAACCCGACTGATATGCCATCGTTTGCTGCAGCCCTGGACATTCCATTGGTGCCTATAGAGGAATGGCCGGGGTTTCCAATGGGGGTTTGGGGTGCTGCCCCAGATGGTGATCGGATGCGTGGCCCTCGAAGAGGAAGACCAGTCTGATGTTTAAGGAGTTATTGGTTCATAAACAAAAATTCATTGGGTTGTTTCTCAATAGAATGTACCTCCCAGTTTTGCTATAATTTTTTTGCCAGGGGGATTAAGTCTTTCTGATTATGAGGGGGGGGGGTTCCCTCCCGCCTTCCTGGAAGAGGGGGCGGGGGGGCACCCCCTGACGGTGTATAGCACAATATTCTCTCTAGACCTTGTGTCCTCACATTATATAGGGCTCTGGCTGACAAACTAAGTTGAATAATTGCTTATTGTTAGTCCGGGGCAGGGGGCTCCTTTGTAGAAAGTTCCCTCCCTGATTGGGATAACACGCCATAAAGGAGTGGCGTAGTCTCACCATCCCTAGGTTAGACAGTTTGGTATTCTCTTATACCTATACAGTTACTTTTAGTCTTTTTAGACCCGACGTTAGGGTCTTGCTGTAACCTTGCAGGCGGGAGGCACTCTGACCTCCTTGCCTTTGGTTTCTACTGCTTTGTTGGTAGTTTCTTTTGTATTCTCGACCTTCTTACCTCTTCTCTTTTATTTCCTCTTCTTTTTCCCTGCTCTTCCTATCCTACTTGCCTGCACATCTCTCTCTCTCTCTCCCTAATCCCCGAACCTATCCCTAGAGTCCCCACCGTTCCTCCGCATTGAAATGACGCAGATTAATTGGGGTTCACTAAATGTGAGGGGACTTAATGTCCCGCAAAAACGCTCCCAGATATTTTTTGACATGCACAAAAAAAGAGTCCATATACTATTGATCCAAGAAACACATTTTAAAACGGGCCACCTCCCCATCTTTAGAGACAGATATTACACTAACTGGGTCCACAGTTCCAACCCAGAGTCAAAATCCAAGGGAGTGTCCATAGGCATCCATAAGTCCCTAGTGCACACAGTTCTAGATACACGGGTGGACACGGAGGGAAGATTTATATTCCTGAAAATTAATGTTAACTCATCCATCTTTACCATTGTCAATTGGTATCTACCGAATAGAGATCCGGCGACGACCTGCTCCTCTCTCCTGTCATCACTGGATGAATTCGCAGAAGGGACCGTGATCGTGGGCGGTGATTTAAACTTCACTTTGGACCCTAAGGTAGACACAACGTCGGGACATAACTTTCTCTCAATAAGGAAACTAACGAAGGTTAAACGTTGTATACAGGAACTCAGATTAGTGGATGTATGGAGAACACTACACCCAGTAGACCGTGACTACACATATTTTTCCCCGGCTCACTCTTCATACAGCCGCATAGACCTATTCCTTGTAAGTCAGAAGGCCCTGACATGGCAGATACAGGCCTCTATAGGCAGTATCTCTTGGTCAGATCATGCCCCCATATTTTTGAGCCTCACTATGCCGGATGGGCCTGGGAGGCCGTGGTCTTGGCGGTTGAATGATAGTCTGCTGAGGGACCAGGGATGCTTGAAAGACCTGCAGAACACAATAGATGAATTCTTGGAGATACACTCAGGAGACACTACTACCCTACCTGTTCAATGGGAGACACTAAAGTGTGTGTTGAGAGGGATTCTGATCAAACATGGGGCTAGGATTAAGAGGGAGAGAGCCCAAACCATTCTGTCTCTACTTCAGAATATTTCAGACCTAGAGAAGATCCATAAGCAGACATTATCCCCGGTGACACTGACAGAGCTAGTTAAAAACAGAGAGGAACTTAAATCCATTCTGGACCGACAATACGAGCGCCACAGGAATAGACTAAAAAGATTTATGTATGAATATGCGGACAAATGTGGCAGACCACTAGCTAGGTTATTACATCCGAGGGGGGACCCCAGTCACATCCCTACGATCAAAAAATCGGACGGCCTTTTGACTCAGAACCCAATCCACATAGCGGAGCAGTTTCAAAAATATTATAGTGACCTTTACAACATAAGGGGCAAATTTGGGGATATGCCACAAGAAGCTTTGGAGACTAAAATAAATGATTACATACTTAAAACAGCCCTGCCGACTATACCCAATACTGAGGTTGAAAACCTAGAAGCAGACTTTACAGAGACAGAAGTGGCATCTATTATCAGGGATTCTCCTTCAGGCAAAAGCCCAGGTCCGGACGGGTTTACCCCCAAGTTCTATAAAATTTTTCAGACTCAGTTATCCCCGTTCATGACCAAAGTATTTAACTCCATATCTGAAAACTCCCAGTGGGTAGCACAGTCTCTTGAAGCACACATATGTGTTATCCCCAAACCGGGAAAGGACCACTTGCTGGTTACAAATTACAGACCCATCTCACTGATTAATTTAGATTTGAAATTTTTCTCTAAAGCACTTGCCAACAGACTTGCCCTGTCCCTGCCTGGGATAATACATACAGACCAGGTGGGATTTGTAAAAGGCCGGGAGGCACGGGACAACACCAACAAATTGTTCCTCCTGATGGCTCGGTCGAGGGCTCAGTCTCTCCCCATGTGTTTACTTTCAGTGGACGCGGAGAAGGCCTTCGACCGGGTCAGTTGGAGCTTTATGATGGCAGCCTTGAGACAGGTGGGTTTGGGTCAGAAATTTTTGGGTAGAATTGCGTCCCTGTATACGAGACCCTCAGCAAAAGTCAGGACAAATGGGTTTCTATCATCATCCTTTCTGGTCCACAATGGAACGAGACAGGGATGTCCACTGTCGCCCCTCTTATACGTCATAGTCATGGAGCACCTTGCGGTCGCCCTGAGAAACAACACAAGCATCCACGGGATAGAGGCGGGGGGGGAGAGCCGTAAGCTGGCTCTATTCGCGGATGACCTTCTCATGTTCATTTCCCAACCACACATATCCTTCCCGTCCTTGCTTAAGGAGTTCGAACAGTTTGGCAACTTAAGCAACTTCAAAGTAAATTTTTCCAAATCAGAGGCCATGAACGTGACTTTATCGGCAGAAGACCTTGCGAGAGTATCACAAAACTTCCCTTTTAAGTGGCAACCGTCAGTTTTAAAATATCTGGGAGTTATGGTACCTAGGGATCCAGCAAAAATTGTACATCACAATTTTTTCCCCTTATTAGAAAGGACAATCAGGGACTTAAAGAAATATGACAAAAAGAGATTGACGTGGTTTGGGCGTATAAACGCGATAAAAATGGATGTGTTACCGAGGTTCCTGTTCCTGTTTCAGACAATACCCATACAGCTACCGCTAAGTTACTTCTCCAAGATCCGGACAGCCTTGTCTGGGTTTGTCTGGGGGAACAGGAGACCCCGAACAGGAATTAAAACTCTGACCAGACACAAAAGTGACGGGGGGGGCGGGGCTCCCAAATTTTCAGTTATATTACAAGGCAGCTATCCTAACGAGATTACTGGACTGGCATTTTCATGGTAATTCGAAACAATGGGTGGTGATTGAACAGGATGTACTGGGAACTCCCTTACATTTACTTCCATGGTTAGAGAAAGAAAGTAGGATCCAGATAGCGAAAGGAATGGAGTTCACGCGGACAGCGATGGGGATGTGGGATGGAGAGATAAAAAAGGGATCTCTCTCTCAGGAGCAGGGCCCACTTACCCCCGTATTCGGTAATAAGAAGTTCCCCCCAGGACTCCACTCCCATAGATTCGGGGGATTTACTCGGGCGGATGATACCCGTTTTTGTCACGTGCTCCAGGGACACACCCTACCAACTTATACTTCCATGCAGGCCACAGGGAGAGAGATTTCCTGGATGGAATATATGCAGTTGAAATCTTTCCTCTCGTACCAGGACAGGGAGAGAAGGATGAGGACACCCCCTACTCCTTTTGAGAAAATATTTTTACAGGGGTCATCACCTGGACATGGCATCTCACTCATCTATAAAATGCTGAACCAGAGAAATAGGGTGGATAAACCTCACTTTGTCTGTAGGTGGGGAGAGGAACTGGGAGAGGATATGGCAGAGGACGATTGGAGCAGAGCGTACCTGTGGACCCACAAGCTTTCCTTGGCGTGCGCCGCTCAAGAGAAAAGTTATAAAATTCTCACAAGGTGGTACCATTACCCGACTAAATTACATGCTATATTTCCCTCTGTGTCTGATGTGTGCTGGAGGTGTGGCACAGACACAGGTACAATGCTACACATATGGTGGAGCTGTACTAAGCTGCAACCCTTTTGGGACTCAGTGTTCTACCTGTACAAAAAGATGAGCGGAGGTGAAATAGAAAAATCCCCCCAGGTTGCCCTTCTTTCTATGCTCCCAGGAGCTATTAAAACACAAAAAAGGGACATGTTGCGATTTTGCCTGGCGGCTGCCCGTATGATTATCCCACGATTTTGGAAACAGACTAGATGCCCTACGGTGCTGGATTGGTTGGAGGAGATGACAAACCTCCAGAGAATGGAGGAGCTGACAGCAGAACTAAATGGGAACACAGAAAAATTTACTACCGTTTGGAGACCATGGATTATGTTCATGGAGTCCCCAGAGTTTGTGGAGAGTTTGGCGAGCTTTTTGAGCTGAGAAACGGTGGGGAGTCTCATTCCTTCCCCCCCCTTTTTTCTTTTCTTTTCTTGCTTCCCCCCCCCTCCCCCCTTTTCTCTAATTTCCTCTTCTTTATGCTTATATCTTTCCTCTTCTTTCTTTCTTTTCTGAACATTAATCTGCATTTTTCTAGTTTCATTTTTTATATGAAAAGATTTATCAATAATTCATAAGACAATAGACATACAAGGAGAATGAGTATATTAGGATACGGGAAGTCAAAAGAAGTAAAATTCTGACCTATAATTTACAAGTGGTTGTATGGTAATAGCACAAAGATAATTTGAAGAATTCCAAGAAATTTAGTAATGTAACAATTTCTGGATGTTATCCCGGCATTGAGAAAATGATGCTTATGTATTGTAATTGCACAAATGATATGTTTGTATGTTGACAACAGTTTCATCAATAAAACAGATTTGAAATAAACTCTCTGCTTACCTGAGGGATTAGTGATTCAGTCTGGCTGAGCAGAAGAGAGAATGAGAAAGATTGAACCTCTGAGGGAGACGCTGAGGCTGCGGCCAGCACCCCAGAGAGACTGCGAGACACCCCGATTTCTCTGGAGAAGGACTACTGGAAGATTGTGACTGAACTCCGGCACATTTATGCCATTTCTGGACTATTTTTACCCTCCGTGTGGTGGATTATTTGATGGACATTCTGTTTTGCTTGGAATAAATGTTTTTTGGATTGTTCACCTATCTCTCGCTCTGTTGATTGTCTGATATTGGAGAAGGACCCCGTCACACAGTTGTTCACTTTATAATCCTTATTGATCATTTGACTGTTTTAGTAGTATGACTCCTTTCTCTATTCCTGCCTTTCCCTTTTCTTTCCCTGTCTTCCATTCCCACATCTAAATGACCAAATGAAATTTACACTCCAACTTGTATATTGTCCTTTCCTTCCCTTTTTTTTCATTTTGACTTTCCCACTTAAATTTCAAGATAGTACGTTTGTAAATGTGTTTTGTTATTTGTTAAACCCAATAAATATCATTGTTAAACAAATACATGTATTCAATTGATTACTTGTGTGGGCATTTGTAGTTATAACTTTTGTGACTCTTTTTACTTCACCTGTGGTGGTCTTTTTATGTATTTCTCTCCCTTTTTAGGATACATGCTTTAACCTCTTCCTCAAATATGATGTACAGTTATGTCATATGTCAGGTCCCTGACTTTGATGTTCAAGCCGAGCCAGTATCTTTCACTTCAGATGATGGCTGTGTTCTTCAGCCATTATCTTCCTCTTACAGCCTGTTAATCAGTCTCTGGCAGCTGCATTTACTGTATTGTCATGTTATGTCCCGTGACGTGATTGCGGGGTTATGATGAGTTGCCATGACAACTAGGGTTATGCTGAAGACCCCCATGCCTGTCATTACAGTACTCCTGTGAAATCCAGTTTGTAGGTGGTGTTCAGAGGGGCTGTGATTTTTGCTATACTCTCCTGTCTGATCGTGACTCCTATGATGTGACCACTTGTCACACTCACAAGTATAATGTATTGCAATGTTGGTGCATTGCAATACACTATATCAGCGATCAGACTAATAAAAGTTAATGTCCCATATAGGGTCTAAGTAAAAAAGTTAAAATAAATTGTACAATTATGAAAAAAAATTCAGGGAATAAAGGCCAAAAAATTGAAAATAATATTATACCAATAACTACTTAGTTTTAAGTAAAAACAAAAACGTACGCACATTTGATATCGCTGCGTACAGAACAGCCCAATCTATAAAACTGTCTCACTAGTTAACCCCTTCAGGTCTTTTCACCATTCAGCTGACAAATAAGTGGAATAAAACGCAATCAGAAGGTCATATGTTAATATAAATGGTATACCTGAAAACGTCATCTCCTGCAAAAAACAAGCCGCCACACAGCTCCATCAGCGAAAAAATAAAAAACTGTAGCTCTCAAAATGCAGCAAGGCAAAAACAATTTTTTTTCTCTATAAAATTGTTTTTATGGTGTAAAAGTTGCTAAAGATGAAAAAAACAATATAAATGTGGTATCATTGTAAAAAAAAAAATAAATAAAAAAGTCTTGAATTGCTGTTTCTTCTTGATTCTGCCCCACAAAAATCAGAATAGAAAGTGATAAAAAAAAATGATGTGGCCCAAAATGATTTCAATACAAACGCCAACTCATCCTGCAAAAAAATAAACCCTCACATTACTCTGTCGACAGAAAAATAAAAAAAACTATAGCCTGAAAAATTCGGTGATGCAAAAAAATCCTGTATTTTGTAAAAAAGCGTTTTTATGAGATTTTTTAGTGTGATAGTTGTCAAACATAAAAAAACTGTATAAAATGATGTGCACATGTTGAGTATGCACGATCTGCACATTGCAGCACTTATCACATGAAAGTACTGCACTGTAAGGCTATGTGCGCACGTTGCGTAAATACATGCAGTTACGCTGCGCTTTGCAGCGCAGCGTAACTGCATGCGTCCTGCGTCCCCTGCACAGTCTATGGAGATTGTGCAGGGGCCGTGCGCACGTGGCGTTTAAGAGCGCAGCGCTTCGGCTACTGCCGAAGCGCTGCGTAAAAAGAAGTGACATGTCACTTCTTTCCTGCGCTTAGCCGGCAGCTCTTGCTCTGTCTATGGCAGGAGCTGCAGGCAGAGCGCATGGAATCGGCTTTTTTTTTTTTCACTACGGACATTTCTGCAGCGATTTAAAGAGCACATGTGCTCTTCAGATCGCTGCAGAAATTTCTGCAGTGAAGTACGCAACGTGCGCACATAGCCTAAGGCTGTGTAGGCACGGTGCGTTTTTTTCATGCGTTTCCGCAGCGTTTTGAACTGCAGCGTTTTAATGCCAAAATGCATGCGTTTTGCTTTCCAAGCAAAGTCTATGGGAAATAGGCATATTTTATGCGCACTATGCGTCCAAAAACGCGTTGTTTTTTTTACAAAATTTTGTCAAAATCTCTGCGTTTGAAAAAGCAACATGTCAATTCTTTTGTGCGTTTTGGCAGGGTTTTGCTAACATTGAAGTCAATGAGAATTATCAAAACGCATCCTAAATTCAAATCATTGCGTTTTACTTGCATTTTTAATGCGATCTGCATGTATATTTGTCAACAAAAACGCATCCGTTTTTGGCTGGAAGTTGTCGACGATGCAATAACATCAGGATGATTAGTAATCTATGTCTCTGAGTCCTCCTTAAACGTAGAGTTCCATTTTGCAAAGACATTTTCTAAGAGATTATACCTATTCAACAGAATGTACTGTATGTTTGGTAGCAGGAAATGACATCGGTAGATGTCTACTTTTTTTTTTTTTTTTCAGTTCTGGAAGCTTTATTCTATCATGACAATGTATTGGAAATGCAACTACCAAAAAACAAGTAAAACGCATGTGAAAAGCAGAAAAGCAATCAAAACGCACCTAAAGCGCAATGAAAACTTACTCAAAACGCATGCGTTTTTCCAGCGTTTTTGAGGTCAAAACCAAATTTGACATTGTCAAATTCTGCCAGAGGATGCGTTTATTTCTGCAAGGTACAGAACGCAACGTGCGCACATGCCCTAAAGCAGGTAGAGAAGAGAATGAAATGTGATCTGGGCATGCGTGTCCAGACTGCTGTCACTCATAGAGAGGCAGCACCATCCCCACAAGTGACGTGCCCTGCTCAGTTGGTCCGATTCCAGGCTCCAGACCAGAAAGATTAAAGCTAAAACATCAACATAGGAATATACGTGTTGCAGAGAGACCAGCCTTACAGGAGCAGGATAGGTAGCAGAATTAGGAGAGTGTTAAGCTGGTGTCACACATAACGACGACGACAACGACGTCGCTGCAACGTCACCATATTCTGTGACGTAGCAGCGACCATAGATGATCGTTAGTAAGCTGTCAAACATGTTATAAAAAGCAGCGACGGAGCAGCGATCATAGCGACGTCGACGGTCGTTGTGTGGTTTCAGACGTAGCGTAGCGTCGCTGCTGCGGTGTCAAACACAAGGATTATCAGCTTATCAGCATGGCGCAGCGGGATAGCAGCGATCAAAAAATGACCTGGAGCATTCAGGTGCGAGCAACGATTTCGCAGCAGGGGTCTGATCGTTGTTATGTGTCACACACAGCGACGTCGCTGTTGAGGTCGCTGCAACGTCACAGAATATGGTGACGTTGCTGCGACGTCGTTGTCGTCGTCGTTATGTGTGACACCAGCTTTAGGCTATGTGTCCACAATGCTTCGAGCTAGTTGCAGTTCTAAACGCACCCTCTGGCAGTAATTGATTTTGCAAAAGTTGCTTTTTACCATAAAATAGCGCTAAAAACGCATGCGTATTTACCGCGTTTTAGGTGCGTTTTTAGCGCTTTTTACATGCTTTTCAATAGCGTTTTGACAGATGCGTTTTTAACATAAACACACTGCTAAATAAAGATTAAACAATCAAACATAATGAAAAAAGAGAAAAAAGGACAACATATAATTTATTTAAAAAAAAAAGAAAATTGTTATATTTCATATAATTCTAGCGGTTATATACTATTTAGCGGTAAAATAGCATTAAATTGATATTTTTCATTAATTTAATTGTCAGACTATGTGTGTGTGTGTGTGTGTGTAAAGGGACATATCAAATCTTTATTTTAATGTCCAAAAAGCATGCATTTTGTCAGTCCAAAACGCATGTTTTCTGCACCTAAAAAGCATGTAAAACGCTGGAATTTTGATGTTTGTTGCTTTTTGCAACTTCACATGACTTGAATGTTATGAAAACGCAGCCCAAAACAATTACATGCTGCTTCTTTAAACGCTGAGTTTTTACCCAAAATTATGCAAATTAAACGCAGCGTTTTGAACTGCATGGTGGACACAAGAAATCCCTATTTCTCAAAGACTTTGCTGGGAAATCACAACGCATGCATTTTGGCATTAAAACTGTGCAGTTCAAAACGCTGCAGAAAAGCATGTAAAAACGCATCGTGGACACATAGCCTTAGGCTGTGTGCACACGATGCGTTTTTTACCGCGGAAACGCTGCGTTTTGAACCGCAGCGTTTCAGTGGCAAATTGCATGCGTTCAGCTTTCCCAGCAAAGTGTATGGGAAAGCTGAAAAATCAGTGCACATGCTGCGTTTCTTTCCGCAGCGTTTTGGATGCCAAAAATCGGTGCGGAAAGAAAAGCAGCATGTCACTTCTTTTGTGCGTTGTGGCTGCGTTCTCTCCCCCATTGAAATCAATGATGCGGGTCAGAACGCAGCCACAACGCATGGACCTGCTTTTTTGTTGCGGTCCGCGGCCTTTGTCGGCACGCCAGAACGCAGGCATTTACCTGGAAGTGAGGTCAAGAGGCTTCCTGTTGACCTCACTTCCTGGCAAAGCCCCCGGTGTCGCCAAAGTGCCCGCCCCGACCCCCGACCCCCCTCCCGAAAATCCAACATGGCCGCGCGCACAGTAGCGCACCGGCCGCCCTGCTCCTATGATTTCTGTCGCATGTGCAATAACACATGCGACAGAAAACTGTTCCCCAGGCCCTGCCCGTTCACCCCAATTTCCCCCGGTGTCATACATACCTGTCTGGTCGCAGCGCTGATCCCCCGCGGCCCCCTCCTCCTTCACAGTGCACGCTGGCCGGTCACATGAGCAGAGCAGCTGACAGCCAGCACAGTGTTCAGTGTGAGCTGTGCTGGCTGCTCGCACTCTGCAGCTGTGACCCGGGGAGAGTGGGTGCAGATTTTTGCACCCACTCTCCTCAAATGGAGGGTCTGCCCTCCTAGAAAATGGGGGATACGTTCCCTGAACGTGCCCCCATATTCTAGAAGGTCCAGAGGCGACGTGGGACATCCATATGGATTTCTGCGGACCCATTTTTTTTTATTAAATTGGAGAACAAGGGAATGATTTGGGGAGTGTTTTTTCTAATAAAACATTTTTTGTTGTCTTTTTTTGCTTTTGTTTACTGTCAATTAGTTATGTCGGGTGTCTGATAGACGCCGTGACATCACTAATTGCTGGGCTTGATGCCAGGTGACATTACACATCTGGTATCAACCCCATTTATTACCCCGTTAGCCAACGCACCAGGGCGCGGGATGAGTTGGGGCGAAGCGCCAGGATTGGCGCATCTAATGGATGCGCCACTTCTGGGGCGGCTGCGGCCTGCTATTTTTAGGCTGGGAAGAGTCCAATAACCATGGCTCTTCCCACCCTGAGAATACCAGACCCCAGCTGTCAGCTTCACCTTGGCTGGTGATCTAATTTGGGGGGACCCCACGTTATTTTTTTTTTTATTCTTTATTTATAAATAAAAAAAAAAACATGGGGAGCCCTCCAAATTGATCACCAGCCAAGATGAAGCTGCCAGCTGTGGTTTGCAGGCTACAGCTGTCTGCTTTACCCTGACTGGCTATCAAAAATAGGGGGGACCCCACGCCATTTTTTTCATTTTTTTTTTTTTTTTTTTATTGGATAAATACTAAGCTAGGCACCCTTTAGTGCCACATGAAAGGTACTAAAGGTGCCAGCTTAGAATATGCAGGCGGGGGTAGGACGTTCTATATATTTAACATCCATTCATCCATTGACGCTTTTTAGGCTGTGTGTCCACAATCAGGGTTTGCAGCGTTATGGGCGCTGAGTGTTTTCCCTGCGTCCATAACGCTGCGTTGTGCAGTAGAAGCACAGTGGAAGGATTTTTGGAGATCCCATGCCCACTGTGCTTCTTTTCTCCGCAGCATAAACTGACCGGTAGCGTGGCTTCCCGAGCCTCAGCATGTCAATTTATGCTGCGGAGACGAGAGTGTTCTCTGCAGGTAGCATAGAGCTCCACAGCAGCCTGAACCCAAATCGTGGGCATGGGCAGCTGCAGGAAGGCTGACACTGTGTACTAGACGCCGTGTCGCTGGATCATGGCCACATAGCCTTAGGCCCCTTTCACACGTCAGTGATTCTGGGACGTTTGTGCTTTTTTTTAAACGTACCAGAATCACTGACATACGCAGACCCATTATAATGAATGGGTCTGCTCACACGTCAGTGATTTTTCACTGCACGTGTCTCCATGCGGCATACCGCGTGTGCGTGATTGCCGCACGGAGACATGTCCATTTTTTTCTGGCATCACTGATGTCCCACGGACCACGCAGTGGTGTGATCCGTGAAACACGTGCCAGAAAAAAACGTGCTTTTAAAATAAAAAACATTTTAACTCACCCGGCGTCCAGCGATGTCCTCTGCAGCCCGTCCTCCCTGTTCCTTCTGTGCCGGCTCATTATTGTCGCGCATATTCATGATGCACGACACAGCCGACCCGGAAGCAGCTGCTGCGGGGGTCAGCGCCGGCCGGATGCTGCACCGCGGGAGCGATCAGCACCATGGAGAGCGGGAGCGGGTGCAGGTGAGTTAATCTCTAAGTGCAATCACGGGCCACGGAGAACGGAGCCCGGATTGCACTTAGACAACCCACGTGTGCCGTGATTCACGGCACACGGAGGGACATGTGCGTGTTTTACACGCCAGTGAAAAACGTCAGTGTTTTTCACTGACATGTGAAGCGGGCCTAAAAGTGAGAATATTGTTGCTACAGCAACATTTTGGGTGAAGTAGCTGTGGATTCAAAATGCTTAATATACTCCTGAATAAAATCCTTGATGGGTGCAGATTCCAAAATGGGGTCACTTGTGGGGGTTTTCTGACGTATAGGTACCTAAGGGGCTTGGTGCGCGAAGTTTATTTCAACTTTTCCAAAATTCAAATGGTGCTCCTTCCATTCCAAGCCCTCCCATTTATCCAAACAGAATGTGGAGAAGGAAATGACATCACAGGTTTTTTTTTCCAAAGGTCTGTGTTCAACCAACTTTATTATCACTGACAAGTCTTAAAAAACGCACCTAAAAAAACGCATGAAAAACGCATGAAAAACGCATGAAAAACGCATGAAAAACGCATGCGTTTTCGATGCGTTGTTTCTCAAAAAGCATTGTTTACAATTCTCCCCTCTGCCAGAGGGTGCGTTTTTTTCCGCGCGGAAAAAAAAGCAACGTGTGCACATACCCTAAGTTAGGAATAGGACAAATGAAAGAGAATCACATTAGTAGTGGGAAAACCCCTTTAATGGTGACAATATAATTATATCTCAGATTTTTGATCTTGAAAAAAAAAAAAAGGCATTTTAGGCTTGCAAAACATGCTCTCAAGAGCATTTTTGTGAACTTTTGAAAAGATTGACACTGCTGAACAGAAGGCAAACCAAGGCTGTGGAGACGGAGTCATGGAGTTGGTATCCATTGTGTTGGAGTCGGTATAAAATGGACCAACTCCAACTCCTTAAATATATAATAAATTGGGTACAGCGGTTCAATGCAGAATGTCTTGTATATTTTTTCATAAGAATTTATGAAAGATATGAAATGTCCTATAAATGTCTGTTCTATTCCTGATCCAAGAATCTAGGCTTTTAGTTGAGATAACTCTGTGCTGCACTTCAGCTACATATCAGTAGTAAAGCTCCTCTACTACAGATAAGGCCTAAGACACACGGCGAGAAAAACGGTGCGAGTGGAGTGCGATAAAACTTCACATTCCACTCGGGCCAATATTAGCCTGTGTGTCAGCACACATGAGTGATTATTTTCTAATCCCTAATCGGACTGAGATAATGCGAGGTAATGCGAGACTCTTTCTCTCGCACCCATTCAAGTGTATGGGGCGAGAAAAAAAATCGCACTGCACGCGCGGTACATCGGTGTACCGCGAGTGCAGTGCGAGAATGGCAATAGCTGGCTACGGAGGAGAGAGGGAGATAAATCCCTCCCTCCTCTCCTCAGTGGCGGCCCACCCCCCGCAGCTGAGGACCGCTCGCACAGTCGGACCTCAGTCGCAGGGACACTAGCATGACACTCGGCTCTGCTGTACTGCCAGCGTGAGCCGAGTGTCATGCGAGGGTATCGCAGTAATCCCTGTGTGGCCCCAGCCTAAGGGTAAAAATAAAGAATGTGCAATCATCGGAATCGGTATAAAATGGACCGACTCTGACTCCTAAAATATATAATAAATTGGGGACAGTAGTTCAATGCAGAATGTGCTGAATATTTTTTCATAGGAATTTGGGAAAGTTATGAAATGTCCTATAACTGGCTGTTCTATTCCTGATCTAAGGCTACATTCACACACAGCGTTTTTGCGGCGTTTTTTGAGGATACGTTTTTCAGCTGCAAAAGCAGATCAGCTTTTTAAGAAACTGCATCACCTGAAAGTTTTTTGAGCTCATAGATAATGCTTTCAATAGCAAAAGAGAGAGGGGAGCCAGCACGATCTGAAATTGGCATGCATCATATAAAAAGTGAAAATTCACAGATTTATTCCAACTGTACTACAATAAAAAAATGAGATTTTTAGCAAATAATTGATCAATTTTTTGAGCCACCCCTGCCAACGTCACGGCAAATCTCAATAGGGGGGTCCTACTCTACATTCTGTATTTCATGTGCCATGCGGCCTCCTAGATAAAGTTAAAAGCAGAACCATAATAGAGCACACATACCTGTAACCTGTATATAACCGCTTCTATGTTGCAAAAAAGGCACTTGTGGATAGAGACCAGCCCAGGTCCCAGCATGTGGAGCAAGCTCTGCACCATACCAGGACTATATCAGAACTGATCCTCCCAGTGCCAAACAGCAACCATTGATAAAGGCGGACCAGATCCAAGATGGTGCTTAATTAGCATTGCCTGTGGAAAGGGGTGAGGTAACTGAATCTGAACAGCTACCAACAGGAGGAATACAAAGCAAACCAAAATCAGGCGTGCATGGCATGGTGGTGACCGGCCACCAGAATTTGTAGCATAACTACGACCAAACAGAGAGAGAGGGGAGCCAGCACAATCTGAAATTGGCATGCATCATATAAAAAGTGAAAATTCACAGATTTATTCCAACTGTACTACAATAAAAAAATGAGATTTTTAGCAAATAATTGATCAATTTTTTGAGCCACCCCTGCCAACGTCACGGCAAATCTCAATAGGGGGGTCCTACTCTACATTCTGTATTTCATGTGCCATGCGGCCTCCTAGATAAAGTTAAAAGCAGAACCATAATAGAGCACACATACCTGTAACCTGTATATAACCGCTTCTATGTTGCAAAAAAGGCACTTGTGGATAGAGACCAGCCCAGGTCCCAGCATGTGGAGCAAGCTCTGCACCATACCAGGACTATATCAGAACTGATCCTCCCAGTGCCAAACAGCAACCATTGATAAAGGCGGACCAGATCCAAGATGGTGCTTAATTAGCATTGCCTGTGGAATAGCAATGCTAATTAAGCAGAGTAGAAAATCGACGCACAAACTGACATGCTCATTCTTTGTGAGGATCCGTTTTTGAGCCCAAAAACAGATCCTCACAAAACGATGTGTCTGAATGTCATCTTGAAACCCATTGACTTTGCTGGGATTCCCAAAGTCACTGCATTTCACTGCAAAGAACGGATCAGCAAAAACGCTGTGTGTGAATGTATGTAGCTCTTTGTCTTAGCTGAGATAAGTCTGTGCTGCACTTGAGCACTGGTAAAGCTCCTTCTCTACAGGCAAGGGTAAAAAGTAAACACACTCAGAAAGAAGGAAGGCCTGCACTAGATGAAAAATATTTTTTGTGTCAATGTATGACAAGGGACCCAGATGAAAACAAATGCTGTGATGCCAAAATCAGTGCATACTCAGGCAGTGATAAAAATGCTCCTACAAGAGCTTCCAATCTGAAAAGACATTTACAACGCTTCTACCAGACGTTTTCAAAGCTGAGACTGAGAAAAATAACAGCAGTACAAAGAAACCAGTGCCCAGCACTTCCTGCAAGACAAAGGTGGAGGAAAGAGCATCTCAAACATCATTAACAAGATATTTTGTAAGTGACAAAGTTACTGTAACAATGACAGCAGATATGTTTAAAAGACAGCTCATACAGCTTGTTGTGAAGGACAGTGTACCATTATCATTATTTGCACGACCAGCTTTTACAGCTTTTAATGGAGAAACGGCCTGCAAACTTGGTGTTTCTCTGGAAAGAGAAAATATTAGAAAATTAGTGATAGAAGAAGCCTAGAGAAAAGGAAGATCTTAAGACTCTCAAAAGACGCTTCATGTTTTTTAAAATGGATGCCTGCACACGTCACAGAGTGAACTATTTTGCCATCAATGTTCGATATGTTTGTGACAACAAAGAAATTGTTACCAAGTCACTGGCAGTAAAAGATACTAAAGCTCAACATATCAGCAAGTTTCTCCAGGCCTTAGTGGAAAAAGTTCTGCAGGATTACGAATTCAATAAAAGAACAGATTCTTGCTATTGTAACGAACAATGCTTCAAACATGATAAGTACAATTAAATTGATGAATGAGAGAAATGAACAACAGCTAGAAGACAATTTAGGATTCTGTATGTTTGAGATGGAAGGTCACAGTGCTGTTCATGTAACTGAGGAACAAACAGATATTGCAACAGAAGAACAGCAAAATGATACTTCAGGATTAGATGATCATGTTGAAGCTGCTTCAAAACACTTTCATATTCATCACATGCGCTGTGTTGTGCACACGCTACAGCTGGCAATAAGAGATAGTCTGCAAGAGGGACATGCTGGAAATCTGATTGAAAAAGTGAGGAAATTGGTTTTTGCCGCCAGAACCCCTAAAATTTATTCCATCTTGAAGAGACGTGCGGGGAAAGGGGCAATTGTCGATCAAGCCACTTGGTGAGGCAGCACTTATTTAATAATTGAGCAATTACTTGAACAAAACTGTTTCTTATAGATATGGCGAACCCTCAGGTAACCCTAAATGAAGGTCAATGGACACAGGTGGCCGAATTGAAGAAATTGCTTAATCACTCATTTACCGTGACTAAACAATTACAATCTGAGGGTTTAACTCCTGGTATTTTCATAAGGGAGTGGAAGAACTTGCTATTTTGCCTTTCTCAAAGAGGAGATTTAATCGCAGATGGCATTTCTGCTTCAATGAAATGGCGAGAGACACAGCTATTGGAAAATAAAATTCTTCTGGCAGCTGTTTATGTGGACCCAAGTTATCGTATACTGCTTGATGATCAACAGCTTACTAAAGGAAAAGAAGCTGTGACTGAGGAAGCAGTTAGGATGAGCGGCTACAGGACTGCCAGGCGCAAGAGGACTTGGGTCATGACAATGCTACTGCTGCCATATGTTCATGCTCATCAAATGAGAAGTTTAACTTTGACAAGTATTTGGATGACATGGAGCAAGCAAAGCGTTGCCGCAAGAAAAAAGATTTCACTCTGTCTCCTATAGCAGCAGATTGACCAGATTTCAGCAACATTTTTCATTTGCTCTTATAGAAATAGAAAAATTCAACCATTCATCAAAACTGACTGTGCATGAGGCAATTCCTTTATACCCAGAAATTGTTAGAGCTGTTGCCCATGTGGTTACGGCTTTGCCTCCAACCCAAGTTACTGTAGAGAAGTGGTTCTCTAGCCTTAAAATTATTAGGTCAGATTTGAGGTCATCTGTGAAGGATGATCTGATAGAGGCAATTCTATTTCTTACAACAAATTCATAGACTGCACAAATGTTATTTAGTTTGTTTTTGTTGAAAACTGTTTTTTCCACTTATAGTGTATTACATAGTGTTTAACATATTATATATCAGAAAATGTAAGCCAACGTCCAGCTCCAGCAATGAAGCTCATGGGTCTCTTCTCACTTGGTAATAAGGGTCCTGCACAGACTTGGATAGGAGTCAATCCATTAGTATGAGGAGAACAAGGAAATCCAGCAAGGACTCAGCAAACCAGGATTGGAGTAAAACTTTCTTTTCTTTATTAGTCTTCAAAATATAAAAAATTGAAAGACCCACAAGGATCTGGAACCAAAGTGAGTGGCAGATAATTAGCGCAAATGGGACTACGCGTTTCGGCGGTCTTGTCAGCCTTCTTCAGGGTCCAAACCTAATCTGCTCCTTGTGTATGGAGCCATATAAAGGGCAATCCAAAGGAATACAGACAAAAGGGTTAACCATTTGCTAATGTGAACCTACAAACAACATTGCTACTAAATGTACAACGTTATAAATACTAAGAAGGCATAGGAAAATAATGTCTCATAATAAGGCAGGATTTTACATAAAAGAAGTACTGTATTTTTGCTTTATAAGACGCACTTTTGTTCCCCCAAATATTGGGGGAAAGTAGGGGGTGCGTCTTATAAGCCGAATATACGGGGTGTGTGTGTGTATATATTTTTTTTTATATATATATATATATATATATATATACATACACACTGCAGGGTCCGCTCTGGAGCGCTGCTGGGGGCAGGTGAATGCTGTGGGCGGCAGTATTAGATCTCCTGCTCCCGCTCATATAATATGCAGAGCCGCTGTCCATTACCATGGTGCTGAAATCGCACCGCAGTGACGGGCTGGGGGAGCGGCGCATATTATATGAGCCTGCGCCCCCCTGTGATCGCACATGCCCCCCTGTGTTAGATATGGCCCCTATGCTGCTGGTCATCCTAAAATAAAAAAGCTTTACTTACCCCCTCCAGCGTTTCTTCCCGGTCTCCTGCTTCCACTGTGATCAGGCACGCAGAGATGAAGTCACTCTGCTGTGCCGATCACATGACTGGCACCAAGACCCAGGAAGTGGAGGAACAGAAGGACGGAGGGAGACAGGAGGGAGATCAGCGCTGGAGGAGGTAAGGAAAGAGTGTTTTATTTTACTATGGGCAGCAGCATGGGGGCGATATCTAACACAGGGGAACGTGTGCAATCCATAGGGGGCCATAGGCAGCATAGGGGAACGTATGCAATCCATAGGGGGCCATAGGCAGCACAAGGGAATGTGGGCAATCCATAGGGGGCCATAGGCAGCACAGGGGAACGTATGCAATCCATAGGGGGCCTTAGGCAGCACAGAGGGACGTGTGCAGTCCATAGGGGGTCATAGGCAGCACAGGGGAACCTGTGCCAGCACAAGGGGGCTATATTCAATATAAGGGGGCCATATCCAGATTGAGGGGGCTAATTTTAGGATGGGGGGCTATGAGGGACATATACCCTATTTGATTTGTTAGACGGACACTGGCATTATAAGATGGACCCCATTTAACATTAAAAAAAAAATATTCTCTTTTCCTTCACCAAATTTGGGGGTGCGTCTTATAATCAGGTGCGTCTTATAAAGCGAAAAAATACGGTATGTCAAGGATATATAGCTAAGCAAGTTATATTGAAAGAGTCAAATGGATATAGCAATATTACAGGGATAACAATTCAGTAATGCCTATGGGGAGGGAAAAAAAAAATAATTCTCCTTTCCCTTCATTTAAGTATCATCTCACTTATGCCCCAGATGTTTCAATAATGTACAATAATATCCGTACGATTATTGATTATTGAATCCTAGAGGAGTTCTCGTGCCCATTTCCAATACCACTTGCTTTCGCTAGCTAAAACTTTTTTGTGCATAACACCCCCTCTAAGGGTTTTTTTTACTTGTTAAATTCCCATGAAGGAAAAACTGGATAAATTACCCCTATGTGTTGAGGAGAAATGGCGTGAAACAACTGAAGCTCCTACCAATGGTAAGTTTTTTGCATCGGAAATATGTTTCCTCATCCTGGTTTTCAGGGAATTCATAGTACAACCAATATACTGAAGTCTACATGTGCTGCAGCTAATCAAATAAATCACATTTTCTGTGTTACAATTTATGAAAGACGCAATACTAAACTGTAATACTATTGGAAAATGATGAAAAAACCTTTGATTTATTAGCATAGCCGCAGCAGATGCAGACATTAGTGCCGCATTTGAAAAAAACCCCAGTTTTTAACCAATTATTGGACTTCTTATTTTGGTCAATAAACATACTAGGTGACAATAAAGACGCCAAGGTGGGTGCCCGTTTAGCTACGAACGCCACCTTGTGATTGTTAATATTTATTAAAACATCATCCCGTGTTAAAAGTGGCAGATACTTTTTTATAATGCTCACTATGGTGTTATATTGCGGACTGTAATTAGGACTGAAAACCACTTTAGAATCAAATGAGTTCAATGAAGTTTTTTAGTTTCCTCTTTGAGGAGTGAATTCCTATCAATATTGGTTACAATTTTTTTGGCTCTATTAAGCGACCACTTAGAATATCCTCTTTTTTGCAGGTTGGTACATGTTTTATCTGCTTCCATCTCAAAGTCAGTGTTTAGGATACTATTTCTTTTTAGTCTAGTGAGTTCCCCAACCGGAATATTTTTTATAACATGTTTGTGGTGGTTAGAAGTTGCCATAAGAATACTGTTACATGCCGTAGGTTTCTTATTAGGGGCCACTGTGAATTTTTCCCTAAGACCATTCCCAGACAATCTTAAATCCAAAAAGTTAATAGAACACGTATCGCTGAAACTGGTAAAGCGTAAATTGAAATCGTTCGTGTTCAAATACACAACAAACTTCTCCAACCAACGATGAGGGGGTCACCCCTCCAGATAAACATCAAGTCGTCAATAAAACGTCCTAGTCATAGAATGCTGTCCTTAAAGGGATTGTCTTCAATGTAAATATGTTTTTCTTCCCATACAGATATGACAATATTCGCTAAGGACGGAGAAAATGTGGCGCCCATGCTCACGCCCTGTATCTGGAGAAAGTACCTCTCATCGAAGGAAGAGTAGCTGTGCATTAATAAGAATCGTATGGCTTTGACAAGAAATTTTTGAATACTGACTGCATAATTACTGTATTTTGATAAATAATAATCAACACAGCTTATAGCGACATGATGGGTAATAGAGGGATATAGCCCCACTACATCGCAAGAGAGCCAAGAATAATCAACCTGCTATTGAATTTTCTCAAGTATGGAAACTGTGGCTTTAGTGTCTCTCAAATGACTTGATGTCAAAGGCACCAAGGGTTGGAGGTAGTGATCCACCCACTCCCCCAATCTCTCACTAAAGGAACCTATCCCCGAGACTATCGGTCTAAAAGGAGAGGGAAAGGTCTCTTTATGTACTTTGGGGAGTGAGTGGTACACTGGAATTATAGGTGAATCACGATATACAGTCATATGAAAAAGTTTGGGCACCCCTATTAATGTTAACCTTTTTTCTTTACAACAATTTGGGTTTTAGCAACAGCTATTTCAGTTTCATATATCTAATAACTGATGGACTGAGTAATATTTCTGGATTTAAATGAGGTTTATTGTACTAACAGAAAATGTGCAATCCGCATTTAAACAAAATTTGACCGGTGCAAAAGTATGGGCACCTCAACATAAAAGTGACATTAATATTTTGTAGATCCTCCTTTTGCAAAAATAACAGCCTCTAGTCGCTTCCTGTAGCTTTTAATGAGTTCCTGAATCCTTGATGAAGGTAAATTTGACCATTCCTGTTTACAAAACAATTCCAGTTCAGTTAAGTTTGATTGTCGCCGAGCATGGACAGCACGCTTCAAATCATCCCACAGATGTTCAATGATATTCAGGTCTGGGGACTGGGATGGCCATTCCAGAACATTGTAATTGTTCCTCTGCATGAATGCCTGAGTAGATTTGGAGTGGTGATTTGTATCATTGTATTGCTGAAATATCCATCCCCTGCGTAACTTCAACTTCGTCACTGATTCTTGCACATTATTGTCAAGAATCTGCTGATACTGAGTTGAATCCATGCGACCCTAAACTTTAAAAAGATTCCCGGTGCCGGCATTGGCCACGCCGCCCCAAAGCATGATGGAACCTCCACCAAATTTTACTGTGGGTAGCAAGTGCTTTTCTTGGAATGCCGTGTTTTTTTGCCTCCACGCATAACTCCTTTTTGTATGACCAAACAACTCAATCTTTGTTTCATCAGTCCACAGGACCTTCTTCCAAAATGTAACTGGATTGTCCAAATGTGCTTTTGCTTACCTCAGGCGACTCTGTTTGTGGCGTGCTTGCAGAAACGGCTTCTTTCGCATCACTCTCCCATACAGCTTCTCCTTGTGCAAAGTGCGCTGTTTTGTTGACCGATGCACATTGACACCATCTGCAGCAAGATGATGCTGCAGGTCTTTGGAGGTGGTCTGTGGATTGTCCTTGACTGTTCTCACCATTCTTCTTCTCTATCTTTCTGATAGTTTTCTTGGCCTGCCACGTCTGGGCTTAACAAGAACTGTACGTGTGTTCTTCCATTTCCTTACTATGTTCCTCACAGTAGAAACTGAGCGTTTAAATCTCTGAGACAACTTTTTGTATCCTTCCCCTGAACAACTATGTTGAATAATCTTTGTTTTCAGATCATTTGAGAGTTGTTTTGAGGAGCCCATGATGCCACTCTTCATAGGAGATTCAAATAGGAGAACAACTTGCAAGTGGCCACCTTAAAAACCTTTTCTCATGATTGGATACACCTGCCTATGAAGTTCAAAGCTCAATGAGGTTACAAAACCAATTTAGTGCTTTAGTAAGTCAGTAAAAAGTAGTTAGGAGTGTTCAAATCAAGAAATTGATAAGGGTGCCCATACTTTTGCACCGGTCAAATTTTGTTTAAATGCGGATTGCACATTTTCTGTTAGTACAATAAACCTTATTTCAATCCAGAAATATTACTCAGTCCATCAGTTATTAGATATATGAAACTGAAATAGCTGTTGCAAAAACCCAAACTGTTATAAAGAAAAAAGGTTAACATTAATAGGGGTGCCCAAACTTTTTCATATGACTGTATGTATTATTGTATTTTTTCAGAAATAGCACCATCATTCACACCCTCTTGTAACAACTGACATAATTTCAAGTTGTAAAATGAAGTTGGAATAAATTGTAATTCATTGTAGGTGTTAATATCCTCCAAACTTAAAAGATTCATTTTTTGTACAGTCCTGAATTAAAGGGGTTATCCGGCTTAATTTGCTTTTTTTTTATTATTACCCTATTGGGCTACATTGGGGCAGGTAAGTAGATAGAGAGCACTTACCTGCCCTGCTATCAGCCCCTCTTGTGACCGCTCCTGCTGCGATTTTGCTGCTTCTGGTCAGTTCATGTCAACATGGGCAGGACCATGTTGACATGCGAATCTGGAAACAGCTTGTTGCCGCCCTGCTGGGCTGTACAGTGCGTGAGTTCCTGCCCTCCTTCCCTGCACCCTCCCACACATTCCCCCGCACTCCGTACTCTGCCCACAACCTCCCCCTGCACTGCTGTGGGACCCGTGAGCTGAGGGGAGGGGCCTGCCTGCGGCTGCCGCGGTGTCACCGCCGGCAGCGGGCCCCCTGCTCAGGATCGCACATTCAAATATACCGGCATCACAGATCACAGGTACCGATATATTTGAAAGCGTTGATGAGAGGGAGCACAGCGCTGCTTCTCATCACTGCTGGTGCAGTCTGTGTCTGACAGTTCAGGACAGCGGTGACGTCACTACTGTGCTGATATAGCCAGACCAGACAGCATGCGAACGTGCAGGAGCGTCGGGGGCCGAGGACGGGTGAGTATGTATTCCCTACATGTGTTCCCTATGGGGGTGGGGGGGGGTCGGCACAGAGCGGTGTGTGCGCGTGCGCGCGGGGTGCAGAGCCATATGTGTGTGTGTGCGGTGCAGAGCCCTCTGTGTGTGTCTGCGGTGCAGAGCCCTATATGTGTGTGGTGCAGAGCCCTATGTGTGTGCGATGCAAAGCCCTATGTGTGTGTGCGGTGCAGAGCCCTATGTGTGTGTGCGGTGCAGAGCCCTATGTGTGTGTGCGGTGCAGAGCCCTATGTGGTGTGGGGTGTAGAGCCCTATGTGTGTGTGCGGTGCAGAGCCCTATGTGGTGTGGGGTGCAGAGCCCGATGTGGGGCTGTTATTTGCAATGCTGTAGTAATAACAGGTCAGTGCTGGACAGAATACTGACATGGAATGTGTGTGTGCATGGGGCGAGGCTGGACACTGGGGTGGGGCTGGACACAGGCTGGGCAGGGGGCGGGGCTGGACACTGAGGCCGGGCAGGGGGCGGGGCTGGACACTGAGGCTGGGCGGTGCCAGCTCTGACTCAGGTTTAGCACAGGAAGTTATCATGTTTGCTGGAACTGAATGTAAACAAGGAGCTGCAGAGAATAAAGTCATAATTCAAGAGGAACAAAAGTTAGAAAACGAAAAATAACAATGTAGGGGTGATTTATATGACAATACAGCACAGATTAGCTTAACAAAATTTCTTTGTCGCTCCATTGGGAGACCCAGACAATTGGGTGTATAGCTTCTGCCTCCGTAGGCCACACAAAGTATTACACTTAAAAGTGTAAAGCCCCTCCCCTTCTGCCTATACACCCCCCGTGCATCACGGGCTCCTCAGTTTTTATGCTTTGTGCGAAGGAGGCTGACATCCACGCATAGCTCCACATCTTAGTCAGCAGCAGCTGCTGACTATGTCGGATGGAAGAAAAGAGGGCCCATAACAGGGCCCCCAGCATGCTCCCTTTTCACCCCACTCTTGTCGGCGGTGTTGTTAAGGTTGAGGTACCCATTGCGGGTACAGAGGCTGGAGCCCACATGCTGTTTTCCTTCCCCATCCCTTAATGGGCTCTGGGTGAAGTGGGATCCTAATCGGTCTCCAGGCACATGAGACCGTGCTCCCTCCGCAGCCCCTGGGGAATCTGCTGACAGGAGCCGAGTATCGACAGGGACAAGGCCCTGCTACTGTGAGGTACTCTGTGTCCCCGTGGGGACCGCGCATAGAGCGCTGATGCCACACACACTGCAGCACTGCTGGGTGTGTTAGTGCGCCGGGGACTTCCGCGCCGGCCGCGCTGTGAGGTACTCTGTGTCCCCGTGGGAACCGCGCATGGAGCGCTGGTGGCCATATACACTTCAGCACCGCTGGGTGTGTTTGTGCGCCGGGGACTACCGCGCCGACCGCGCTTATATGCCGGCCGCGCTTATTACTTTAGTCCCCGGCTTTTGCGGCCTAGTATCGCATATTCCCGCCCCCAGGCCTGGCAGTCAGGGGAAGGGCGGGACGCTACACAGGACGTTAGTGCTGAGGGTTGGAGCATACTTTGTATCCTCCTCCCCCCTCATACAGCACACTGGGGCTCCAGATTCCCGCACTTTGTAGGGCACGCCCACGGCCCCCTCCTCTCCACAGAACGCCGGCAGCCATTCCTGTCAGCACTTCTAACGCTGGAGAGGAGAGACAACAGGCTCTGGGAGGCCCATGCAGGGATTCTGGTGATCACACAACCGCTTTGAGCGGTCGGTAAGCAGCACCTGAGGTGCTGGCCCCACTGAGTGCAGAAGTGTACATATATATATATGCTTATATGCTATACATTTACACTGTACTGTCGCACTGTTGATTTTTGGCTATATACCCTCCTGGATTGTACTCAGAGGAGACAACAGCATGTCGTCTGCAAATAGCAAGGGTGCCAAAGCACAGGCTTACTTTGCAACCTGTACCTCATGTGCGGCTATACTACCGGCAGGTTCCACGGACCCTCATTGTGTGCAATGCTCGGCCCCTGTGGCACTTACTCAGCTGGAGCCTCTGCTACTGGTGGCCCAGGTGGAACCACCTGCTACCACTGTCCAGGTGACAGGGACGGAGTTTGCAGTGTTTGCTGACAAACTGTCTGAGACTATGGATAAATGGTCTGCTAGGATACTAGAAGCCTTACAGTCCAGACCGGTGACTCAGGCCCCGGGCACTGTTCAATCATTGACCCCAGGCCCCCCTCAATTGGAGCTGCAGAGTGCTCCTGGGGTGACCCATGGGTCCCAGGGTGAGGTCTCTGACATGGACCGCAGTCCCAGGCCGCCTAAGCGGGGTCGCTGGGAAATTCCCTCGACTTCATCACACTGTTCAGGGTCTCAGCAGGAAGACTCTCTGGATGATGAAGAGGAGGTAGCAGATCAGGATTCTGATCCTGAGACCGCGCTTAACCTGGATACACCTGATGGTGACGCCATAGTGAATGACCTTATAGCAACCATCAATCAGGTGTTGGATATTTCTCCACCAGCTCCTACAATTGAGGAGTCAGCTTCTCAGCAGGAGAAATTCCGTTTCAGGTCTCCCAAGCGTCCATTGAGTATGTTTCTGGATCACTCTGACTTCAGAGAGGCAGTCCAGAAACACCGAGCTTGTCCAGATAAGCGTTTTTCCAAGCGCCTTAAGGATACACGTTATCCCTTCCCCCCTGACGTTGTCAAGGGCTGGGCTCAGTGTCCTAAGGTGGATCCTCCTGTCTCCAGACTGGCGGCTAGATCCATAGTTGCAGTGGAAGATGGGGCTTCACTCAAAGATGCCACTGACAGACAGATGGAGCTCTGGTTGAAATCCATCTATGAAGCTATTGGCGCGTCTTTTGCTCCAGCATTCGCAGCCGTATGGGCACTCCAAGCTATCTCAGCTTGTTATGCGCAGATTAATGCAGTCACACGTACATCTGCTCCGCAAGTGGTGTCCTTAACCTCTCAGGCGTCGGCGTTTGCGTCCTACGCCATTAATGCGGTCCTGGACTCTACGAGCCGTACAGAGGTAGCATCCGCCAATTCGGTGGCAGTCCGCAGGGCCATGTGGTTACGTGAATGGAAGGCAGACTCCGCTTCCAAAAAGTTCTTAACCGGTTTGCCATTTTCTGGCGACCGCCTGTTTGGTGAACGATTGGATGAAATCATTAAACAATCCAAGGGAAAGGACTCTTCCTTACCCCAGTCCAAACCAAACAGACCTCAACCACGGAAGGTACAATCGAGGTTTCGGTCCTTTCGGCCCGCGGGAAGGTCTCAGTTCTCCTCGTCCAAAAGGCCTCAAAAGGATCAGAGGAACTCCGATGCATGGCGGTCTAAGTCACGTCCTAAAAAGACCGCCGGAGGAACCGCTCCCAAGGCGGCCTCCTCATGACTTTCGGCCTCCTCACACCGCATCCTCGGTCGGTGGCAGGCTTTCCCGCTTTTGCGACGCCTGGCTGCCACAGGTAAAAGACCGATGGATGAGAGACATTCTATCCCACGGTTACAGGATAGAGCTCAGCTCTCGTCCTCCGACTCGTTTTTTCAGAACATCCCCGCCCCCCGAGAGAGCCGATGCTCTTCTTCAGGCGGTGTGCACTCTGAAGGCGGAAGGGGTGGTGATCCCTGTGCCTCTTCAGCAACAGGGTCATGGTTTTTACTCCAACTTGTTCGTGGTACCGAAAAAGGACGGATCATTCCGTCCTGTTCTGGACCTAAAACTGCTCAACAAACACGTAAAAACCAGGCGGTTCCGGATGGAATCGCTCCACTCCGTCATCGCCTCAATGTCCCAAGGAGATTTCCTAGCATCAATCGACATCAAAGATGCTTATCTCCACGTACCAATTGCACCAGACCATCAGCGCTTCCTGCGTTTCGCCATAGGAGACGAACATCTTCAGTTCGTGGCACTACCTTTCGGCCTGGCGACAGCCCCACGGGTCTTCACCAAGGTCATGGCAGCAGTGGTAGCAGTCCTACACTCTCAGGGACACTCGGTGATCCCTTACTTAGACGATCTGCTTGTCAAGGCACCCACTCAAGTGGCATGCCAACACAGCCTGAACATTGCTCTGGAGACTCTCCAGAGTTTCGGGTGGATCATCAATTTTCCAAAGTCAAATCTGACACCGGCCCAATCTCTGACATATCTTGGCATGGAGTTTCATACTCTGCCAGCGATAGTGAAGCTTCCGCTCTCAATCAGGATATCTCCTTACCCTCTTTTTGTCCTCATCCAGTTCACCAGTGTGAAAAGGATCTGCACTTGTTAGATCTGGTGAGAGCACTCAGACTCTACATTTCTCGTACGGCGCCCCTGCGCCGTTCGGATGCAGGACAAACAGCGTTCACTACAGACAGGGGTGCGATCTCTCCTTCAAGGCCAGTCGCACCCTCTGAGGCGCCTCATGCACTTCCTAGGGAAGATGGTAGCAGCAATGGAGGCAGTTCCTTTTGCGCAGTTTCATCTGCGTCCTCTTCAATGGGACATTCTCCGAAAATGGGACAGGAAGTCGACGTCCCTCGACAGGAAAGTCTCCCTTTCACGGGCAGCCAAGGCTTCCCTTCAGTGGTGGCTTCTCCCCACTTCTCTGTCGGAGGGGAAATCCTTTCTTCCCCCATCATGGGCTGTGGTCACGACGGACGCGAGCCTGTCAGGGTGGGGAGCGGTTTTTCTCCACCACAGGGCTCAGGGAACCTGGACTCCGACAGAGTCCTCCCTTCAGATCAATGTTCTGGAGATAAGGGCAGTGTATCTTGCCCTAAAGGCGTTCCAGCCGTGGCTGGAAGGCCAGCAAATCCGAATTCAGTCGGACAACTCCACAGCGGTGGCATACATCAACCACCAAGGGGGAACACGCAGTCGGCAAGCCTTCCAGGAAGTCCGGCGGATTCTTATGTGGGTGGAAGCCACGGCCTCCACCATATCCGCAGTTCACATCCCGGGCGTAGAAAACTGGGAAGCAGACTTTCTCAGTCGCCAGGGCATGGACGCAGGGGAATGGTCCCTTCACCCGGACGTGTTTCAGGAGATCTGTTGCCGCTGGGGGATGCCGGACGTCGACCTAATGGCGTCACGGCACAACAACAAGGTCCCAACATTCATGGCATGGTCTCAAGATCACAGAGCTCTGGCGGCAGACGCCTTAGTTCAGGATTGGTTGCAGTTTCAGCTCCCTTATGTGTTTCCTCCTCTGGCACTGTTGCCCAGAGTGTTACGCAAGATCAGGTCTGACTGTCGCCGCGCCATCCTCGTCGCTCCAGACTGGCCAAGGAGGTCGTGGTACCCAGATCTGTGGCATCTCACGGTGGGTCAACCGTGGCCACTACCAGACCGACCAGACTTGCTGTCTCAAGGGCCGTTTTTCCATCTGAATTCTGCGGCCCTCAACCTGACTGTGTGGCCATTGAGTCCTGGATCCTAGCGTCTTCAGGGTTATCTCAAGAGGTCATTGCCACTATGAGACAGGCTAGGAAACCAACGTCCGCCAAGATCTACCACAGGACGTGGAGGATATTCCTATCTTGGTGCTCTGATCAGGGTTTTTCTCCCTGGCCATTTGCCTTGCCCACTTTTCTTTCCTTCCTTCAATCAGGATTGGAAAAAGGGTTGTCGCTCGGCTCTCTTAAGGGACAAGTCTCAGCGCTCTCTGTGTTTTTTCAGAAGCGCCTGGCCAGACTTCCACAGGTACGCACGTTCCTGCAGGGGGTTTGTCACATAGTCCCTCCTTACAAGCGGCCGTTAGAACCCTGGGATCTGAACAGGGTACTGATGGCTCTTCAGAAACCATCTTTCGAGCCAATGAAGGATATTTCTCTTTCACGCCTTTCACGGAAAGTGGTTTTCCTAGTAGCAGTCACATCACTTCGGAGAGTGTCTGAGCTAGCAGCGCTGTCATGCAAAGCCCCTTTCCTGGTGTTTCACCAGGACAAGGTGGTTCTGCGTCCGGTTCCGGAATTTCTACCTAAGGTGGTATCCCCCTTTCATCTCTTTGTCCTTGTCGCTGGCCAGCGTAAAGGGTCACAGGCTTCGAAATCAACCCTGGCTCGGTGGATCAAGGAACCAATTCTCGAAGTTTATCGATCTTCTGGGCTTCCGGTTCCCTCTGGGCTGAAAGCCCATTCTACCAGAGCCGTGGGTGCGTCCTGGGCTTTGCGGCACCAGGCTACGGCTCAGCAGGTGTGTCAGGCGGCTACCTGGTCGAGCCTGCACACTTTCACGAAACACTATCAGGTGCATACCTATGCTTCGGCGGATGCCAGCCTAGGTGGGCAAGTCCTTCAGGCGGCGGTTGCCCACCTGTAGGAAAAGGCCGTGGTACGGCTCTATTACGAGGTATTATTTTACCCACCCAGGGACTGCTTTTGGACGTCCCAATTGTCTGGGTCTCCCAATGGAGCGACAAAGAAGGGAATTTTGTTTACTTACCGTAAATTCCTTTTCTTCTAGCTCCAATTGGGAGACCCAGCACCCGCCCCTGTTCCCTTCGGGCTGTTGTTCTTTGTGTACACATGTTGTTCATGTTGAATAGTTTCAGTTCTCCGAAATTCCTTCGGATTGAATTTACTTTAAACCAATTTATGACTTTTACTCCTTCTTGCTTTTGCACCAAAACTGAGGAGCCCGTGATGCACGGGGGGTGTATAGGCAGAAGGGGAGGGGCTTTACACTTTTAAGTGTAATACTTTGTGTGGCCTCCGGAGGCAGAAGCTATACACCCAATTGTCTGGGTCTCCCAATTGGAGCTAGAAGAAAAGGAATTTACGGTAAGTAAACAAAATTCCCTTCTTTTTGCGTTTATGTCGGACAACTCCTTTAACCCCTTCAGCCCCAAGCCTATTTTGACCCTAAAGACCAGGCCATTTTTTGCAATTTTGACCAGTGTCACTTTATGAGGTTATAACTCTGGAACGCTTCAACGGATCCCGGTGATTCTGAGATTGTTTTTTCGTGACATATTGGGCTTCATGTTAGTGGTAAATTTAGGCCGATATTTTTTGCGTTTCTTTGTGAAATAAAACGGAAATTTTGCGAACATTTTGAAAATTTTGTAATTTTCAAACTTTGAATTTTTATGCTCTAAAACCAACGAGACATATGACACAAAATAGTTAATAAATAACATTTCCCACATGTCTACTTTACCTCAGAACAATTTTGGTAAAAAAAAAAAAATTAAGGAAGTTATAGGGGTTCAAAGTTTATGAGCAATTTCTCATTTTTACAACAAAATTTACAAAGTCACTTTTTTTAGGGACCACATCACATTTGAAGCGATTTTGAAAGGTCTACATGTCACAAAACACCCAAAACTGACACCATTCCAAAAATGGCAACCCTCAGGCTACTCAAAACCACATTCAAGAAGGTTATTAACCCTTCTGGTGCTTCACAGTAACTAAAGCAATGTGGAAGGAAAAAATGAACATTTTACTTTTTGCAACAAAAATGTTAATTTAGCCTCAAATATTGCATTTCACAAGGGTAGCAGGATTAAATGAACCCCCAAAATTTGTTGGGCAATTTCTTCTGAGCACGCAGATACCTCATATGTGGCAAAAAAAACCACTGTTTGGCCGCACGGCAGGACTCGGAAGTGAAGGAGCGTCATTTGACTTTTTTAACAGAAAATTAGCTGGAATCGTTAGCCACACCATGTTGCGTTTGGAGAGCCTGCTGAAACAGTGGAGCTCCCCCACATGTGACACCATTTTGGAAACTAGACCCCTCATGGAATTTATCTAGATGTTTATTGAGCATTTTGATCCTCTGGGGCCTTCACAAAAGTTAATAGAGTTGAGCCGTGAAAATAAAAAAAAAAATTTTTTAAGACAAAATTGTTACTTCAACCAGGTAGCTTTTTTTTTCACAAGGGTATCAGGAAAAATTGCACCATAAAATGTATGGTGCAATTTCTCCTGCGTACACAGATACCTCATATGTGGTGGAAATCAAATGTTTGGGCGCACAGCAGGGCTCGGAATGCAAGGAGCGTCATTTGACTTTTCAAACGCAAAATTGTCTGGGATAATTAGCGTATTCCATGTTGTGTTTGGAGACCCCCTGAGGTGCTGAAACAGTGGAGCTCCCCCACATGTGACCCCATTTTGGAAACTAGACCCCCCATGGCATAGAAAAAAAACCAGGGCGCACGCACGAATGTTCTGCAAAAAAGGGGGGGGGGGACTAGGTGGGATGGAAAAAAGAAGTTCTGTCCAAAGTCGAGTACGACTGCAGGACGATTGCTGATCAGGTACCTAATTGTTCAAGTTTTTTTTTTTTTTTTTTTTTTTATTTGGGGTGCACAAAAAAAGCAAAAACTAGAGCAACAATTACGTACCTGATCAGCCAATCACGTAGCTGATCAGCACTTGGCGGCAAGCAGGTGGGGGAGGAGGGGGTGGAGAGGGAGTGGGAGATGCGATTGGGGATAGTTAGAAAAGAGCCACGAACAATACTTACAGGATGGATCAGAACAGCGGCAGATGGGGGGCGGCAGATTGGGTGGGCAGCGGCATATAAAGGGAGCATCTGTGATTGTGAGACGGAAGCGGCTGGGATAGGGTGGAGGCGGCTGGGATAGGGTGGGGGCAGATGGGAGAGGGCGCAGTGAATGCAGGAGCGGCAGAGGATGGGGTGAAAGGGGTATGGGGGGGATGGGGAGTGTGAGGTGAGATTGGGGATAGTTAGCTTACAGGATGGATCTAGGCAGCAGGATCACAGGAGATGAAGGAGGCAGCAGATCGGGGAGGGTGAGAGGTGGGAGAGGGAGCGCAGCGCAGATCATGGGGGAGACAGGTGAGCAGAGCACAGATCATGGGGGTGAGGGAGCACAGATCACGGGGGTGAGAGGTGAGGGAGCACAGATCACGGGGGTGAGAGGTGGCGGGAGAGCGGACAGCAGATCACGGGGTGACAGGTGAGGGAGCACAGATCACGGGGGTGACAGGTAAGGGAGCACACATCACGGGGGTGACAGGGGAGGGAGCACACATCACGGGGGTGACAGGGGAGGGAGCACACATCACGGGGCTGACAAGGGAGGGAGCACAGATCACGGGGGTGACAGGGGAGGGAGCACACATCACGGGGGTGACAGGAGAGGGAGCACACATCACGGGGGTGACAGGGGAGGGGGCGGGTAGCCGATCACGGGGGTGAGAGGTGGGGGGGAGTGGGCAGCACATCACCGAGGGGAGGGGGCGCCAGCCGATCACGAGGGGGAGCGGCGGGCAGCGCATAACGGAGGAGAGGGGGCGCGCAGTGCATAACGGAGGAGAGGGGGCGCGCAGCGCATAACGGAAGAGAGGGGGTGCCCAGCACATAATGGAGGAGAGGGGGCGGGGCCGGGCAGCAGATCGGGGAGAGCGGTGACACTGTGGCAGACGGAGGAGGGCAGCGGCGGATCGGGAGGGGTGGGGGTGCGGGCAGCAGATCGGGGAGACAGGTGGCAGATCGCGGAGGGCAGCGGTGGATCGGAAGGGGTGGGGGTGGGGGTGCGGGCAGCAGATCACGAGGGGTGGGGGTGCGGGCAGCAGATCGGGGGACAGGTGGCAGATCGCAGAGGGCACCGGCGGATCGGGAGGTGGGGGGGTGCGGGCAGCAGATCACGAGGGGTGGGGGTGCGGGCAGCAGATCGGGGAGACAGGTGGCAGATCGCGGAGGGCAGCGTTGGCGGCGGATTGGGAGGTGTGGGGGTGAGGGTGCGGGCAGCAGATACAAGGGGTGGGGGTGCGGGCAGCAGACCAGATAGACAGGTGGCAGATTGCGGAGGGCAGCGGCGGATTGGGAGGTGTGGGGGTGAGGGTGCGGGCAGCAGATACGAGGGGTGGGGGTGCGGGCAGCAGATCGGGGAGACAGGTGGCAGATCACGGAGGGCAGCGGCGGATCGGGAGGCTTTTCGCTGGTTTCATACAGTGCAATGGCAGCGCGGCAACTTCCGGGTCCCATGCTCCGGTCACATAATAGCATGGGACCGGAGTTTGTCGCCCTGCCATTGCACTGTATACACTCACTGTGCTGGCGTGCTGCAGGGACGACAAGTGACGGTGACAGGGGCGGTCACCGGCAACAGGTCCATGGTGATTGGAGAGATCGGTCACAAGGCCGATCTCTCCAATCAGAGCTGCTGGAACTGGGGGAGGGTGATCCAGTGAGGTCACCCAGCTCCAGCCAATGGCCAGTGCTACAGCTGCACTGGTCAGGGCTGGATTTCAATGTTTCAGTCATTTTAAATGGCTGGAACATTACAGTGGCTGTGATTGGTTGAGCAACGTTCGTCAGCCAATCACAGCCTCCGTAGGTCCGGGGAGGAGGCACCACCCCTCCTGAGGTCAGTTACAGGTCCCCTCCTCCCCGAAACTGCGGTTTATGCTAACTTTTCGCAGTCACCGGAGGCTCCGGTGCCGCGATTACGCCATGACGGAAAGATCCGTCCTTGGTCGTTAAGGCCCAGGGCACCATGACGGAAAGATCCGTCCATGGTTGTGAAGGGGTTAAGGACCACAATGCTCCCCCCTATCCTTGTCAGCTGAAACGACAAGGAGGTCACCATTCGCCCTCAATTCACGGACAGCTCTATGTTCTGCTTTACTTAAATTATAGTTAATAGGAGCTGAGCCCTCAGAATGAGAGGTACTTTCTCCAGATATAGGGCGTGAGCATGGGCGCCAAATTTTCTCCGTCCTTAGCGAATATTGTCATGTCTATGGGAGGAAACACATATGTACATTGAAGATAATCCCTTTAAGGACAGCATTATATGGCTAGGACGTTTTATTGACGACTTGATGTTTATCTGGAGGGGTGACCCCTCATCGTTGGAGAAGTTTATTGTGTATTTGAACACTAACGATTTCAATTTACGCTTTACCAGTTTCAGCGATACGTGTTCTATTAACTTTTTGGATTTAAGATTGTCTGGGAATGGTCTTAGGGAAAAAGTCACAGTGGCCCCTAATAAGAAACCTACGACATGTAACAGTTTTCTTATGGCAACTTCTAACCACCACAAACATTTTATAAAAAATATTCCGGTTGGGGAACTCACTAGACTAAAAAGAAATAGTATCCTAAACACTGACTTTGAGATGGAAGCAGATAAAACATGTACTAACTTGCAAAAAAGAGGATATTCTAAGTGGTCGCTTAATAGAGCCAAAAGAATTGTAACCAATATTGATAGGAATTCACTCCTCAAAGAGGAAACTAAAAAACTTCATTGAACTCATTTGATTCTAAAGTGGTTTTCAGTACTAATTACAGTCCGCAATATAACACCATAGTGAGCATTATAAAAAAGTATCTGCCACTTTTAACACGGGATGATGTTTTAATAAATATTGTGAACAATCACAAGGTGGCGTTCGTAGCTAAACGGGCACCCACCTTGGCGTCTTTATTGTCACCTAGTATGTTTATTGACCAAAATAAGAAGTCCAATAATTGGTTAAAAACTGGGTTTTTTTTTTCAAATGCGGCGCTAAAGTCTGCATTTGCTGCGGCTATGCCAATAAATCAAAGGTTTTTTCATCATTATCCAATAACAAACATTTTAGTATTGCGTCTTTCATAAATTGTAACACAGAAAATGTGATTTATTTGATTAGCTGCAGCACATGTAGACTTCAGTATATTGGTTGTACTATGAATTCCCTGAAAACCAGGATGAGGAAACATATTTCCGATGCAAAAAACTTACCAGTGGTAGGAGCTTCAGTTGTTTCACGCCATTTCTCCTCAACACATAGGGGTAATTTATCCAGTTTTTCCTTCATGGGAATTGAACAAGTAAAAAAAACCCTTAGAGGGGGTGTTATACACAAAAAAGTTTTAGCTAGAGAAAGCAAGTGGTATTGGAAATGGGCACGAGAACTCCTCTAGGATTCAATAATCGTACGGATATTATTCTACATTATTGAGACATCTGGGGCATAAGTGAGATGATACTTAAATGAAGGGAGAGGAGAAAAATGTATTTATTTATTTTTTTTCCTCCCCATAGGCATTACTGAATTGTTATGCTTGTAATATTGCTATATCCATTTGCTTCTTTCAATATAACTTGCTTAGCTATATATCCTTGACATACTTCTTTTATGTAAAATCCTGCCTTCATATGAGACGTTATTTTCCTGTGCCTTCTTAGTACTTATAACGTTGTACATTTAGTAGCAATGTTGTTTCCTTTGCTTTTAACTTATCACATATGTTTGTAATCACTTGCACTAATTTTATCCAGGATTGCCCTTTATATGGCTCCATACACAAGGAGCAGATTAGGTTTGGACCGTGAAGAAGGTGGACAAGACCGCCGAAACGCATAGTCCCATTTGCGCTAATTATCTGCCACTCACTTTGGTTCCAGATCCTTGTGGGTCTTTTAATTTTTTATATTTTGAAGACTAATAAAGAAGAGAAAGTTTTACTCCAATCCTGGTTTGCTGAGTCCTTGCTGGATTTCTTTGTTCTCCATATATATATATATATATATATATATATACACACACCGTATTTTTCGGACTATAAGACGCACCGGACCGTTAGACGCACCCCGAGAGTTTTAGAGAAGGAAAATAGGAAAATAAAATTTTAAGCAAAAAATGTGGTCATAACTAGAGTTGAGCACGGTTCGAGGTTCTCCAGTTCGCGGCTCGAGTGATTTTGGGGGCTGTTCTAGATAGAACTAGAACTCGAGCTTTTTGCTAAAGCTCGATAGTTCTAGATACGTTCGAGAACGGTTCTAGCAGCAAAAAGACCAGCTAATTACTAGCTGGCTTTCCGCTGTAATAGTGTAAGTCACTCTGTGTGGGAACAGCGCATTCAGATCACTGCTGTATGGATAATGGCGATCGCCATTTTTTTTTTTTCTTGTTTTCCTTCCCTAAGCGCGCGCGTGTAGTGGGGCGGGCCAGCATGTCAGCCAATCCCAGACACACACACAGCTAAGTGGACTTTTAGCCAGAGAAGCAACGGCATGTGTGATAGGATGTCCATGTCACATGTCCCTGCATTATAAAAACGGACATTTTCCTCCAGCACGCCATTATCTGCCTTCTGCGTCCTTGGTGTCAGTCAGCGCTGGCGCAGCACCTAGCTCCGATACTGCTGTGTACGCTCTATACACAGCGCTGTACAGCATAGGGATAGCACTTTCTATCAGTCCTTTTAAGGGCTAATACCGGCAGGGTCAGAGCCATAGGTGACAGGTCCGTGAAAACAGAGTTTAACAGCTACACAAGATGACAGCGTCTGTGTAGCTAAGGTCAGGGATTTCCTCGCTGCATTTCCCCATTAGGAGGGATAGAAAGGCAGACTTCCTTTCCTCTACCCAGAGACCCACAACCCTGCCACTGTACCCTCCTGCCCTTTGCACACTCAAACTCATTGTTACTAAGCCATTATACTAGCAAACACTGAGTGAACTTAGTGGCATTTTAAACGTGGCTGTTGGACTTCTGTATTGTCCCACTAGTGCAAAGATATTTGCAGCACGTCTGCCTGCATTGCACACTCAGACTCATTGTTACTAAGCCATTATACTAGCAAACACTGAGTGAACTTAGTGGCATCCTAAACGTGGCTGTTGGACTTCTGTATTGTCCCACTAGTGCAAAGATATTTGCAGCACGTCTGCCTGCATTGCACACTCAAACTCATTGTTACTAAGCCATTATACTAGCAAACACTGAGTGAACTTAGTGGCATCCTAAACGTGTCTGTTGGACTTCTGTATTGTCCCACTAGAGCAAAGATATTTGCAGCACGTCTGCCTGCATTGCACACTCAAACTCATTGTTACTAAGCCATTATACTAGCAAACACTGAGTGAACTTAGTGGCATCCTAAACGTGGCTGTTGGACTTCTGTATTGTCCCACTAGAGCAAAGATATTTGCAGCACGTCTGCCTGCATTGCACACTCAAACTCATTGTTACTAAGCCATTATACTAGCAAACACTGAGTGAACTTAGTGGCATCCTAAACGTGGCTGTTGGACTTCTGTATTGTCCCACTACAGCAAAGATATTTGCAGCACGTCTGCCTGCATTGCACACTCAAACTCATTGTTACTAAGCCATTATACTAGCAAACACTGAGTGAACTTAGTGGCATCCTAAACGTGGCTGTTGGACTTCTGTATTGTCCCACTAGAGCAAAGATATTTGCAGCACCTCTGCCTGCATTGCACACTCAAACTCATTGTTACTAAGCTATTATACTAGCAAACACTGAGTGAACTTAGTGACATCCTAAACGTGGCTGTTGGACTTCTGTATTGTCCCACTAGTGCAAAGATATTTGCAGCACGTCTGCCTGCATTGCACACTCAAACTCATTGTTACTAAGCCATTATACTAGCAAACACTGAGTGAACTTAGTGGCATCCTAAACGTGGCTGTTGGACTTCTGTATTGTCCCACTAGAGCAAAGATATGTGCAGCACGTCTGCCTGCATTGCACACTCAAACTCATTGTTACTAAGCCATTATACTAGCAAACACTGAGTGAACTTAGTGGCATCCTAAACGTGGCTGTTGGACTTCTGTATTGTCCCACTAGAGCAAAGATATTTGCAGCACGTCTGCCTGCATTGCACACTCAAACTCATTGTTACTAAGCCATTATACTAGCAAACACTGAGTGAACTTAGTGGCATCCTAAACGTGGCTGTTGGACTTCTGTATTGTCCCACTAGAGCAAAGATATTTGCAGCACCTCTGCCTGCATTGCACACTCAAACTCATTGTTACTAAGCCATTATACTAGCAAACACTGAGTGAACTTAGTGACATCCTAAACGTGGCTGTTGGACTTCTGTATTGTCTCACTAGTGCAAAGATATTTGCAGCACGTCTGCCTGCATTGCACACTCAAACTCATTGTTACTAAGCCATTATACTAGCAAACACTGAGTGAACTTAGTGGCATCCTAAACGTGGCTGTTGGACTTCTGTATTGTCCCACTAGTGCAAAGATATTAGCAGCACGTCTGCCTGCATTGCACACTCAAACTCATTGTTACTAAGCCATTATACTAGCAAACACTGAGTGAACTTAGTGGCATCCTAAACGTGGCTGTTGGACTTCTGTATTGTCCCACTAGTGCAAAGATATTTGCAGCACGTCTGCCTGCATTGCACACTCAAACTCATTGTTACTAAGACATTATAATACCAAAAATTGAGTAAACTTAGTGGCATACAAGAAGTGGCTGTTGTACTCCATTAGTGCCCCACTGGTGCAAATCTATGTGCAGCACCTCTGCATGACACCCTCCTGCTCTGTTTTTAATAAGCTATAATGATAGCAACAAATACTGCCATTTAGTGGCATCATAGAACTGGATGTTGTATTTCATTATTGTCCCACTGGTGCCAAGCTATTTCTAGCACCTCTGCATGACACCCTCATGCACATTTTGCTACGCTAATGTTATAGCAAACTCAGGGAATTCATTGCTGCATTTGATAATTCGGAGGGATAGAAAGTGAGGCTTCCTTTAGCTTTTCCTTCTGTTCATAGACAGCATCTCCAAGTCCACACCCGAAGAGCAATTTCTCCTCCACGTGTAAGTGTGGAGAGGCAGCTAGTGCGCATGCGTGTGCCGATTTACCCCAGCTGCAGCCTAACTACAGTGTTTCGCCTAGTGAGTATGCTCAGCCTGACTGTGCCATTCCTGAGGCTAAGTCTTCATTTCGGGATGCAGCGCATGCTCCCACACTTAGTGCGAAAAGCCTCTTTGCACAGGTACTTGCATTCCGTGCCGGGTCTAAGTCCTGTTTTGTGCCTAGACACCATGCTAAAGCTGATAGTCTTTTTTCAGAGACTCTATTTCATGCAACTGACCATGCTCAGGCACTTACTGCATCAGAAACTAGGTCCGGTAATGAACTCTTTGGCCCTGCCCCTGATGTGGGGGGGCCCATATAGACCACAGGGAATCAGGTGTCCTGACGATGTGGCCAGGCCACTCCCAAATGGCTTGCAGAGGCCCGTCCCTATGACTTGTCACCTCATTATTGATGGTCAGACGATGACTGGTGAGGTGTTTGTGTCTTGGCAGCCATGAGGTCATTATTGAAGTTGCAGTTCCAAATAGGACGCTAGTTATGCCACTCATGATGTGTCACTCTGCTTTTGTCTCCAGGAGGTGCATTGTGGTCCACCCTGGTTTGGGGCGGACCCAGGTTATAAAACGGGCTGGAGCCAACAAGGAGGTGCGCAGTCTTCTATCATGCTCCGAAAGAGCACACCTCCATGTGTTGAACCCATTGCGGCTTTAGGCCAGAGGTAGGCAGGGATAGGGCGTCGATGCAGGCCGCCACCACAGTTGGTAACGCAGAACGGTTAAGACCAGCTCCTGTCCTACAAGTCCTGCTTGTGCAGCCCAGTGGCATTAACAGGCCTGCTGCTGCTGATGCGCCTGCTGTCCACAGGTGTGGCCCAATGCACACGGTCAGCGTACTGAATGGCCCCTGTGATGTTAACAGGGAGTTCCTGGGCTGGGTGGGCGTGTGGACCCTGTGACGCTAAGAGGGCTCCCAGTCTCAAGATCCGAGTGGCGTCTAACTCGGTTCAGGCAACTATTAGTTTCATAGCCACACAGATCTGTATCCTCCACCTAACCTTCCAGTTGCCAACCTCTCCTTTTCCATCTGGGAGCACGGTGGACATTGACTGCTGATGGGGATATATACCTTTCTCTTTCTTTTCTTATTAATTTTCTTTATATAGCGGTAACATAGTATATACCACCTTATCCAAATCTGCCAGTCCCACCGTAACAGATGGTGTTTCTTCATCAAATCTTACTTTTGCTTAACCAACAAACCCACGGACAAAAACTTTTTTCCCCTTTCCAACACACCTGTTCCCCTTTCCACCAGCATTTGTCCTTTTTCAACTCATTTGGTATATGACCAAAAGTGCAACTCTGCAGGGACACCGTACTCAATGCCATCTCAGCACAGCAGCCAGCCCTCGGTCCCTCAGATGGGGACAAGTAAAAGACCATTTCCTCCTATCAATGAGAAAGCGTTGAGATTCACTCTGTGCAGCACTGGTGTTTACTGGAAAAGCAGATCTAAGAATCCGTACCACCTTCTGCAGATACTCCTGTATACGTGCGTCCCTTTCTATGGCAGGAATTATTTCGCCAAATTTTGTCTTGTACTGGGGATCTAACAGTGTGGCAACCCAGTAGTTAGCATTACTTCGAATTCGTACAATCCGAGGGTCATGTTGTAGGTAGTGCAGCAAGAAGGCGCTTATGTGTCTTGTGCATTCAGGAGGACCAAGTCCTTGGTGTGTTGGTGGCAGAGAGGTGAGAATCGTGCCTCCTTCCTCTGCCCTCTCCCCCCAACCTCGCACAATCGAAATGTGAGCAAGCTCTCACTCATCTGCTGAGTCTTCCATGCCCATCGCAAGTTCGTCCTCCATTTCTTCATGGGCTCCTGCACCTTCCTCAACAATTTTTGCTGATACTATGCGCCCTTGTTAATCCCTATCCCCCACCATAACTGCCGCCTAGGTGCCGCTCACCGTATGGACCTTGTAGATCTTATTATCCCTTCTGCATATGACTCCTCCTGTACTTCCTCACCTTCCTCTTGGACCAACACCTGACTCGGAATAATGCTTACAGTGTGCTCCATCTTGTAGATGACCAGAATTGTCACGCTGAGAATGGCATCGCCAGTGCTAAACATCTTCGTCGACATTTGTAAACTGTGTAGAAGGGTGCATAGGTCCTTGATCTGACACCACTCCAGCAGCGTGATCTGCACCACCTCTGGATCAAGTTAGCCCAGGGTATACGTCATACCGTATTTCAGCAGGGCTCTGCGGTGCTGCCACACACGCTGCAACATGTGCAGATTCCAATTCCTGCGTGTCGGAACATCGCATTTCCGGCGTTTAACCGCCAGACCCTAAGACTTCCGGAGCGATGAAAGTTGTTGAGCTGCTGGGTGCGAAGGATGAAAGTGAGCACATAGCAGCGTGCCCGCTGCATAAGGCCATGTAGGCCGGGATGGTATTTTAAAAATTGCTGGAGAATCAGATTCAACACGTGAGCCATACAAGGCACGTGTGTCACATTGACCTTACGAAGGGCCGCAGACAGGTTTGCATCATTGCCGCACACGGCTGTTAAGTCACCAACGTAGTCCACTCAATCAATTTGTACTCCGGTCGCCAGGTGACAACAAGTTCCTTTCGTGCATAGTGCTGATGATGGGAAAGGAGTCGATGCCTGCGGCGCAGGTGGACGCAGGTTATGGTCACCCACTGGGTTGCGTTACCTTTACAGATACAGAACCACAGGCTGAATGTAGGTGGTGGGTATCTCACAGATGAAGTACCATCATTCAGCTACAACCAATGGGAAGACACCACACCCTTTTTTAGGCCCCTCCTGTCTGCAGACCACTGCCAGACAAAGCTATGAACCTCTTGTTACTGTTACCCCCAGTTCAGTTTTATGAGTTTGTGTGCTTGTTACCTGACTACTTTTCCTGCTTGCTGTTTATGTACCTCGTTGGCCGATCCGCATTTCACCTCTGCTTGTTTTCTGATTAAGTCCTGGCCATCCCATTCTGTTCCTCTTCCTCAATTAATGTTTTTGACCCTGCATGACTACTATTCTCTGTAACTGCAGCCTTCCACAGGTATTGATCAACTTGGGCCCTGTGTAATTCCAAATCACTGTATAGGTGTTAAAGGGTTTCAGGGTTCTGGGTGTCCAGCTTGGTGAGTGGCTTGCCTCTAGCCTATCCTTTACAGCCCATCTGAGTGTGTCGATCCAGGCAGGCGTTACACCGTGCCCTCTGCAGAAGGCCATGTAGGCCGGGATAGTGTTTTAAAAATTGCTGGACAACCAGGTTCAACACGTGAGCCATACAAGGCACGTGTGTCACATAGCCCTGAAGAAGGGTCGCAGACTGGTTTGCATCATTGTCGCACCCGACCTTCCCTGACTGCTGGTTGAGTGTAGACAACCATTGATGAAACTCGGTCTCACTCTCCAGAGCTAACCGTCCACAATTCCTCAGCGGTGTCTCACATTTCCCCTACATTTCAAAGTAAACATTTGACCGCCTGATGGCCTTGAGATCTGCTGCCAGCATAGTAAGGAGGTGTGTGGGATTCCTTGGGCGCAGTTACAAGGAAGGGTGGCCTGACCACACAGGGTTTGGGCCGAGGTGGAGGACCCACGCGAGGTTGAGGAGGCAGAAGCAGTGGAGGAACTTGTACATACAGAGGAAGGATTGACACACAAGTCGTGGGGACGGCAAGACTTGTACAGCAAACCCATCTCCATCTCTCACCATAGTTACCCAGTGCCCAGTCAGCAACATGTAACTCCCCTGTCCATGCTTACTGGTCAAGGGATCTGTGGTGAAATGCACCTTGTCACACACAGAGCTTCTCAAGGAATCGGTGAGGTTGTGTGCGACCTGCTGTGGTAGCGTGGGCACGCCTTTCTTGGAGAAGGAGTGACGAATGGCCATCGGCTCTTGGGGCACTGCAATGGGCATAAGGTCTCGAAAATCCTCGGTCTCAAAAGGGTGTAAAGGCAGCCTTTCTGTTGCCAACAAGTTGCAGATGATGAAACTCAACCTCTTAGGCATGTCATGCCCTTCGAAAATCATGTAAAACACAGCGAGGGGACTCCAACCACAGTCTCCCTCGTTTCCACTAATTGGGCCACACACACCCCACTTGACTGGCATCACTTGATCCCCCTTTTCAAAATGAAACAGATGCTTTGCATGAAGCACTCTCACAAATACGCGTGCCTTTCGCCTCCCCTGGATGACCCAGGGGAAGAAAAGTTCTCTGAGAGCCATGACTTGTTCATCTTGGTTCTTTTACAAACACAGCGAGGGGACTCCAACCACAGTCTCCCTCGTTTCCACTAATTGGGCCACACACACCCCACTTGACTGGCATCACTTGATCCCCCTTTTCAAAATGAAACAGATGCTTTGCATGAAGCACTCTCAAAAATACGCGTGCATTTCGCCTCCCCTGGATGACCCAGGGGAAGAAAAGTCCTCTGAGAGCCATGACTTGTTCATCTTGGTTCTTTTACAAACACAGCGAGGGGACTCCAACCACAGTCTCCCTCGTTTCCACTAATTGGGCCACACACACCCCACTTGACTGGCATCACTTGATCCCCCTTTTCAAAATGAAACAGATGCTTTGCATGAAGCACTCTCAAAAATACGCGTCCCTTTCGCCTCCCCTGGATGACCCAGGGGAAGAAAAGTCCTCTGAGAGCCATGACTTGTTCATCTTGGTTCTTTTACAAACACAGCGAGGGGACTCCAACCACAGTCTCCCTCGTTTCCACTAATTGGGCCACACACACCCCACTTGACTGGCATCACTTGATCCCCCTTTTCAAAATGAAACAGATGCTTTGCATGAAGCACTCTCAAAAATACGCGTGCCTTTCGCCTCCCCTGGATGACACAGGGGAAGAAAAGTCCTCTGAGAGCCATGACTTGTTCATCTTGGTTCTTTTACAAACACAGCGAGGGGACTCCAACCACAGTCTCCCTCGTTTCCACTAATTGGGCCACACACCCCCACTTGACTGGCATCACTTGATCCCCCTTTTCAAAATGAAACAGATGCTTTGCATGAAGCACTCTCAAAAATACGCGTGCCTTTCGCCTCCCCTGGATGACCCAGGGGAAGAAATGTCCTTTGAGAGCCATGACTTGTTCATCTTGGTTCTTTTACAAACACAGCGAGGGGACTCCAACCACAGTCTCCCTCGTTTCCACTAATTGGGCCACACACACCCCACTTGACTGGCATCACATGATCCCCCTTTTCAAATTGAAAGAGATGCTTTGCATGAAGCACTCTCAAAAATACGCGTGCCTTTCGCCTCCCCTGGGTGACCCAGGGGAAGAAATGTCCTCTGAGAGCCATGACTTGTTCATCTTGGTTCTTTTACAAACACAGCGAGGGGACTCCAACCACAGTCTCCCTCGTTTCCACTAATTGGGCCACACACACCCCACTTGACTGGCATCACTTGATCCCCCTTTTCAAAATGAAACAGATGCTTTGCATGAAGCACTCTCAAAAATACGCGTGCCTTTCGCCTCCCCTGGATGACCCAGGGGAAGAAAAGTCCTCTGAGAGCCATGACTTGTTCATCTTGGTTCTTTTTTCAAAAGCGAGGGGACTCCAACCACAGTCTCCCTCGTTTCCACTAATTGGGCCACACACACCCCACTTGACTGGCATCACTTGATCCCCCTTTTCAAAATGAAACAGATGCTTTGCATGAAGCACTCTCAAAAATACGCGTGCCTTTCGCCTCCCCTGGATGACCCAGGGGAAGAAAAGTCCTCTGAGAGCCATGACTTGTTCATTTTGGTTCTTTTACTAACACAGCGAGGGGACTCCAACCACAGTCTCCCTCGTTTCCACTAATTGGGCCACACACACCCCACTTAACTGGCATCACTTGATCCCCCTTTTCAAAATGAAACAGATGCTTTGCATGAAGCACTCTCAAAAATACGCGTGCCTTTTGCCTCCCCTGGATGACCCAGGGGAAGAAAAGTCCTCTGAGAGCCATGACTTGTTCATCTTGGTTCTTTTACAAACACAGCGAGGGGACTCCAACCACAGTCTCCCTCGTTTCCACTAATTGGGCCACACACACCCCACTTGACTGGCATCACTTGATCCCCCTTTTCAAAATGAAACAGATGCTTTGCATGAAGCACTCTCAAAAATACGCGTGCCTTTCGCCTCCCCTGGATGACACAGGGGAAGAAAAGTCCTCTGAGAGCCATGACTTGTTCATCTTGGTTCTTTTACAAACACAGCGAGGGGACTCCAACCACAGTCTCCCTCGTTTCCACTAATTGGGCCACACCCCCCCCACTTGACTGGCATCACTTGATCCCCCTTTTCAAAATGAAACAGATGCTTTGCATGAAGCACTCTCAAAAATACGCGTGCCTTTCGCCTCCCCTGGATGACCCAGGGGAAGAAATGTCCTCTGAGAGCCATGACTTGTTCATCTTGGTTCTTTTACAAACACAGCGAGGGGACTCCAACCACAGTCTCCCTCGTTTCCACTAATTGGGCCACACACACCCCACTTGAGTGGCATCACATGATCCCCCTTTTCAAAATGAAAGAGATGCTTTGCATGAAGCACTCTCAAAAATACGCGTGCCTTTCGCCTCCCCTGGGTGACCCAGGGGAAGAAATGTCCTCTGAGAGCCATGACTTGTTCATCTTGGTTCTTTTACAAACACAGCGAGGGGACTCCAACCACAGTCTCCCTCGTTTCCACTAATTGGGCCACACACACCCCACTTGACTGGCATCACTTGATCCCCCTTTTCAAAATGAAACAGATGCTTTGCATGAAGCACTCTCAAAAATACGCGTGCCTTTCGCCTCCCCTGGATGACCCAGGGGAAGAAAAGTCCTCTGAGAGCCATGACTTGTTCATCTTGGTTCTTTTTTCAAAAGCGAGGGGACTCCAACCACAGTCTCCCTCGTTTCCAGTAATTGGGCCACACACACCCCACTTGACTGGCATCACTTGATCCCCCTTTTCAAAATGAAACAGATGCTTTGCATGAAGCACTCTCAAAAATACGCGTCCCTTTCGCCTCCCCTGGATGACCCAGGGGAAGAAAAGTCCTCTGAGAGTCATGACTTGTTCATTTTGGTTCTTTTACAAACACAGCGAGGGGACTCCAACCACAGTCTCCCTCGTTTCCACTAATTGGGCCACACACACCGCACTTGACTGGCATCACTTGATCCCCCTTTTCAAAATGAAACAGATGCTTTGCATGAAGCACTCTCAAAAATACGCGTGCCTTTTGCCTCCCCTGGATGACCCAGGGGAAGAAAAGTCCTCTGAGAGCCATGACTTGTTCATCTTGGTTCTTTTACAAACACAGCGAGGGGACTCCAACCACAGTCTCCCTCGTTTCCACTAATTGGGCCACACACACCCCACTTGACTGGCATCACTTGATCCCCCTTTTCAAAATGAAACAGATGCTTTGCATGAAGCACTCTCAAAAATATGCGTGCCTTTCGCCTCCCCTGGATGACCCAGGGGAAGAAAAGTCCTCTGAGAGCCATGACTTGTTCATCTTGGTTCTTTTACAAACACAGCGAGGGGACTCCAACCACAGTCTCCCTCGTTTCCACTAATTGGGCCACACACACCCCACTTGACTGGCATCACTTGATCCCCCTTTTCAAAATGAAACAGATGCTTTGCATGAAGCACTCTCAAAAATACGCGTGCCTTTCGCCTCCCCTGGATGACACAGGGGAAGAAAAGTCCTCTGAGAGCCATGACTTGTTCATCTTGGTTCTTTTTTCAAAAGCGAGGGGACTCCAACCACAGTCTCCCTCGTTTCCACTAATTGGGCCACACACACCCCACTTGACTGGCATCACTTGATCCCCCTTTTCAAAATGAAACAGATGCTTTGCATGAAGCACTCTCAAAAATACGCGTGCCTTTCGCCTCCCCTGGATGACCCAGGGGAAGAAAAGTCCTCTGAGAGCCATGACTTGTTCATCTTGGTTCTTTTACAAACACAGCGAGGGGACTCCAACCACAGTCTCCCTCGTTTCCACTAATTGGGCCACACACACCCCACTTGACTGGCATCACTTGATCCCCCTTTTCAAAATGAAACAGATGCTTTGCATGAAGCACTCTCAAAAATACGTGTGCCTTTCGCCTCCCCTGGATGACCCAGGGGAAGAAAAGTCCTCTGAGAGCCATGTCCACATTGTCAGTGGACAGACACGTGTGCTTATCTGCCAGCAGACCCCCAGCAGCACTGAAGACAGGTTCCGAGAGAACGCTGGCTGCAGGACATGACAAGATCCCCAAGGCGTACGTGGCAAGCTCAGGCAATTTATCCAGATTGGAAGCCTAATATGAGCAGGGCTCAAGTTGCACAATAATGGCATCGACGTTTCCGTGCATATACTCATATATTTGTGTGTCCTCCTCTTTTTCCTTGTCCAGCTGTTTTGTTTTCGCATGAGTATATGTCCTTCTCACTTTCCCATGTGTTTGTGTTGTGTTGTGAGTTGTCACCTTTTGGACACCTTTGAGGGTGTTTTCTAGGTGTTTTTATGTGTTTGTGAATGCCTGCAATTGTTTCCTATGCAGTTCGAGTTCGGTTCGTCGAATGTTCGACAAACCGAACTTGAACGAGACCTCCGTTCGACGAACCGAACTCGAGCCGAACCACGACCGGTTCGCTCATCTCTAGTCATAACTCACTGTTATGTGGGGTGAGGATCTGCTGCTGACACTGTTATGGGGGTAATGTCCCCAAATTCTGTACTAAAGTACCCCAGCCTGGTAATGATCCTCTTGCCTTGTATATACAGTATATGTCCCTCATCCTGGTATAGCCCCCATCCTGCTATATACCGTTATCCTGGCATATGGCCGCATCCTGCTATATACCCCATCCTGGCATATGGCCCCATACTGCTATATACCCCATCCTGGCATATGGCCCCATCCTGCTATATAACCCATCCTGGCATATGGCCCCATCCTGCTATATACCTCCATCCTGCTATATACCCTCAATACCCCCATCCTGCTCATATACCCCCATCCTGCTCATATACCCCCATCCTGCTCATATACCATATACTCCCATCCTGCTATATACCCCCATCCTGCTCATATACCCCCATCCTGCTCATAATATACCCCTATCCTGCTATACACCCCCATCCTGCTATACACCCACATCCTGGTATACGGCTCGCATTCTGTGGCACATAAAACAAAATAAATGTTCATACTCACCTTACCTCACTCCCTGCAGCATCGCTCCTCCTCCGTCTGTGTCAGCAGCGCTGGAGTGTGGAGCCAGCCACGATCCCTGCAGCATCGCAATGTCCTCCTGTCTGTGCCTGCGGCGGCTGCGTGTGGACACATGCACATAGCGATGACGTCATCGCTGTGTCCACCGCTAGTTTCCACACAGCCGCCGCCGGCAGACAGGAGTACATCGCGGTGCTGCAGGGATCAGAGTGGATTGATTTAAATCATGATTTAAATCACGATTTAAATCAAAAGATTTTTTTCTATTTAAATCGGATCGATTTAAATCATGATTTTAATCAAAAGGGTTTTTTTTAACCCCTTAACGACCGCGGGCAGTAAAATTACGTCCTAAAGGACATAATCTTACTGCCCGCGGTCCTCCGGCGGCAGCATGCCGCGATCGGCACACATCTCAGCTGATTTTCACAGCTGAGATGTGTGCCTGCTAGGCACGAGCAGAATCGTTATCTGCTCGTGCCGATTAACCCCTTATAATGGCGCTGTCAATACATGACAGCGCCATTATAAGCGCAATCGCGGTAAAGTTTTACTTACCGCCGAAACCGGAAGTCACGTGACGCGATCACGTGACTCCCGATAGTTGTCATGGTAGTACAGGGTCATGTGATGACTCCTGTACTACACATGAATTGGTTTCACTTTCGCTGTGCCCGGGGCACAGCAAAAGAGAAAGACAGCGTATCTGCTGTTTACAGCCTTCCAGCTGTGATCAGCAGATACTGCAGAGCGATCGGAATGCTGATCGCAATAGCCCCCTAGGGGGACTAGTAAAATAAAAAAAAAAAGTAAAAAAAAAAGTTTTAAAAAATTAAAAAAAAACAAAAAAACCTAAAAGTTCAAATCACCCCCCATTCGCCCCATTAAAAATTAAAGGGTTAAAAAAATAAAAAATATACACACATTTGGTATCGCCGCGTTCAGAAACGCCCGATCTATCAAAATATAAAATCAATTAATCTGATCAGTAAACGGCGTAGCGGCAAAAAAATTCCAAACGCCAAAACGACGTTTTTTTGTCGCCACAACTTTTGCGCAAAACGTAGCATCTGCGCAAAAATGGTACCGTTAAAAACGTCAGCTCGAGACGCAAAAAATAAGCCGTCATTGAGCCTAAGATCCCGAAAAATGAGAACGCTACGGGTCACGGAATATGGCGTAAAACGTGCGCCACTTTTTTCGGACAAACTTCCGATTTTTTTTTAACCCCTTATATAAAAGTAAACCTATACATGTTTGGTGTCTACGAACTCGCACTGACCTGAGGCATCACACCCACACATCAGTTTTACCATATAGTGAACACAGTGAATAAAATATCTCAAAAACCATAGTGCTATCGCACTTTTTTTGCAATTTTTCAGCATTTGGAATTTTTTTGCCATTTTCTAGTACACAATATGGTAAAACTGATGGTTTCATTTAAAAGTACAGCTCGTTCCGCAAAAAATGAGCCCTCACATGACCATATTGACTGAAAAATAAAAAAGTTACGTCTCTCAGAAAAAGAATGGCGAAAAAAAAAAACGGAAAGCGAAAAATCGGCCGGTCGTGAAAGGGTTAATATAAATCACGATTAAAATGAGAAGTGAGAGCAGTGTGCATGTGCGCCCATAGTTACACGGACGAAACTAGGGGCAACGATCTAACGCCAGGGTGAGGGGGGGACCCCAAAGTAAGTAAAAATCTTTTTTGTTTTACTATATGGCAATAGGTAGGTGTTTAAAAGCAGCATGTCTTAATTGTATAAACTATTAATAGCCTCCACATTTTGTTCATACTGCCCCTTTAATTCCACACTTCTAGCTTGGTTTCAGTTTTGGTTTAGTTTCTTTTTCCCTGCATTCAGTTGACATGCCCAAACTTGTTGGATAGTCAGCAGTACTTGGCTCAGGCTGTAGTAACATCAGCAGTGCTTGGCTCAGGCTGTAGTAACAATCAAACTTCATAAGTGATCTGTGTGAGCCTGCCATGGCAGCAGGTCGTAAGAGAGACCCTATTTGGGTTCATTTTGTTGAGATGCCAGCAGCAGATCTTGGAAAGAAAGGTGCAAGAGCAAAGTGCAAATACTGTCAAAAGGATATCCAAGGACTTGTTTGCCGTTTGAAATCACATTATGAAAACTGCAACCAGAAGGGAAATGAAGATGTTGATAGTGATACAACTAATGTCAATGAACCCCCACAGCTTCTTATGCACCAGGAGCCTAGTACTAGTGGTAAGTCTGGCAATTAATTTACAACCTATTTTTTTAACAGACATTTTACTGGGATGGTTAAAGTCTATGAAAAGAAAAATTTCTAGCACTGGTAGTTCTGGAGTATAGAATTTAAATTTATGTTAAGGCAATATTTCACAGAAAATTAACGCTAAAGGACATGTGCACCTTTATTTTTTTAAGGTGCACATGTCCCCCCCCCCCGCAGCGCTCTTACCTCCGATCCCCGCAGCGCTGAGATCCGTGGCTTCGTTTTGACCGTCCGCCTCCCGTCCTACGGTTGCGGCCTACTCGCAGTGATCCAGCGGCGTGACGTCAGCGGGCCGCACGCTCCATTGAAATGAATGGAGGCGCGCTCGCGGACGGGCAGAACGAAGCCACGGATCCCCGCAGCGCTGACATCGGAGGTAAGAGAGCTGCGGGGGGAGGACATGTGCACACTGTGACTGGCTGCACCTTAAAAAATAAAGGTGCACATGTCCTTTAAGTAAAAATACTGGTTTTCCTATTAAACTGGTTTTCCTATTAAAAGTCCTAAATAAACAGTAGGCTTAAAGGACTGATGTATTCACTGAAGATGTTTGCTTACTTCAAATGTTAGAGATAGGCTATTGTTAAAAAGTACTTACTCTCTGTAGTTCAATTCTGAGTGTTTAATAGTGCAAATAAAAATTATTAGGTTTCATAATCAACTGTTTTAATATTTTTATTTGTGTAAAACAATTAGATTTGCAAAAAGACAAAGTTTTGCTTGTGTACAACTTGATTAAAAAATCTGATTTAAATCAAATGATTTAAATCAAAAAAATCTGATTTAAATCAAAAAAATCTGATTTTTTTTGATTTTTTTAAAAAAATCAAGATTTTTATCCACCCTGGCAGGGATCGTGGCCGGTGAGTTATACTGATTCACTGCACCCCGCGCTGATGATGATGCACGGTGAGCAGTGAATACAGCCGCACATGATCACTCCAGGCTGTAATTGCCAGGGGTGATCATGCCGGCAGGCTGTTTAATATGCGCGCACCCCTCGCCCATCATCCCGCCCACCTGTCAGCGCTGGCTGCAGCGCTGAGAGATGATGGGCGGGATGATAGGGGTGCATATTAAATGAGCGGGTCCCCGTGGTAACTGCAGGCTGCTACAGCCTGCTTGTGCCACCGATGACCCGCTCCACCGCAGCACCCTCATTCCCCGCAGCCCTACATTAAGACTATAAGACGCACCCCCCACTTTCCCCCAACATTTGTGGAAAAAAGTGCGTCTTATAGTCCGAAAAATACGGTATATAATGTATATTACATAGTGTATTACATATTTACAATTTATTAGTTTTTTGTGTTCTAATATTGCATTCCAATAAATATATTTTATGTTCTAAATATCTTGATTATTGTATTATAAAAATGATTAAATGTCTGATGTTCACATTGTGCTGCAATAAATTTTTCACTTAAATATAAGCAATATATGTGGGAGTTGGAGTCGTGGAGTTGGAGTCGTTGCAAGGGAAATTGAGGAGTCGGAGTCTCAGGTTTGGTTTACCGACTCCACAGCCCTGCATGTAACACAAAACACTGTAAATGCTCCTGTACATGACTGTAAATGAGTAACAGCTGCTGAAGAAAAAAACGGATTGCACACTGACAGCACATTGAGAGCACACTGATGGCAAGTGAGAAAAAAATCGTCCTACTCTCGCAAACAAGAATGGGACCGTTTTTTCATACGTTCGTGTGAGTCTAGCCTTGGAGCTGGAGTCGGAATCAGGGAAATTGAGGAGTCGGAGTCAGAGATTTGCATACCGACTCCACAGCCCTGGGGCAAACGGTGTCCGAAGTAACTCTTGCCTCATTATATGAATGGATCCCCGACGGGGTTTCATCTGAATGACATAGTTGGGAGATGTAGATGAAAAACCTGATGTAAGTGGTCAGCATAAAGCACAGGATAAATGTGAACTGGTCCAAAATGTTCTATACCTAAATTTCCCCACTCAGGTCCATCATCTGTTAACGGAAATATAGGGGGCTTCCATTTTACTGGTAGCACAAATGCCCTTGAAAAGCGCTACAGCTCTTGCCTCTCCCAAAAAAATAAGAAAAAGAAATCCAACAAAATCTGCGCTCCCAAATCCAAATGCCCTCCTCTCTTCTGAGCTCCACAATGTGTCTAAACCACAGTTAAAGGGAACCTGTCATCAGAAATTTAGCTTGAAACCTAAAAGATTCCCCCTCTGCAGCTCCTGGGCTTCATTCTAGCAAGGTTCCTGTTGTTTATGTGCCCCCTTTCTGACCAAAATAAAGACTTTGTAAAGGGGTACCTTTTTGTATTCAGATCTTGATAATGGTAAACGGGGGCGGGCTCTCTGGTGGCCGTTAGTCTGCTTCCTGTCGCTTTAGGCCATCCCCCATCGCTCCATTCCATACTTCAGGACGCCGCCCACTGCGCCCGAGGTCCCGTGCACGCGAGGACTGCTGGTCACGTGTGCGCAGGCACGAGGTTATGGGCGGTGCTGTGATTGCATCGCAAGTGCCCACCCATCATCTCGTGGCCACGCTCTGCCCTCTGACTCCAGCGTTCTGCGCAAGCGCTGGCCAGATGACCCGACGTTGGAACGTTCTGCGCAGAACGCTGGAGGCAGAGGGGAAAGGGCGGGCACGAGATGATGGGCCGGCACTTGCGATGCAATCACAGCGCCACCCATAACCTCCTGCCTGTGACACACGTGACCAGCCGTCCTCGCGTGCACGGGACCTCGGGCGCAGTGGGCGGCATCCTGAAGTATGGAATCGAGCGATGGGGGACAGCCTAAAGCAACAGGAGGGAGACTAACGGCCACCAGAGAGCCCGCCCCCGTGTACCATTATCAAGATCGGAATACAAAAAGGTACCACTTTATAAAGTCTTTATTCCTTTCTCGCCTTTTCATTGGGGGACAGAGACAGTGGGTTATATGGGTTCTCCAGGGGAGGCTTGACACTAGGTTTAAAAAAGAGTTAGCTCCTCCTCCCACAGCATATAACCCCAGCTAGGCGGAAACTAGCTCAGTTCTTTTTAGTGTCAGCAGGGAGGCTGACACGTCTGGCCTGAGCCCCAGGCCAGCTCATGTTTTTTGTTTATTTATTTCTTTTTCTTTGTGATTTTATTCTATTTTTGACTATGGGGTAATACCAGGGTGTGCTCACCCTCGTTCCCCCCGCTTACGGGCAGAGGAAACCTGGCGTGCAAAAGCCGTCAGTCTTCCCTCGCGCCCAAGTGGTCGGGTCTGCGTACCCCTCCAGGCTCCCTGGAAGCACCTCACAAAGGTAGCTCCAGAGGGCTAAGCTGAGCACCTGCTAGCCTTGAGCCGAAGATGCGTCCCCGAGATCTCTGCATCCCAGGACCGACGCGTCTTCAGACGGAGCAAGAGCAGGTAGGGAGATGACGTGTACCCGTCCCCTGCATCCAACCGCCGCCTGAGGAGGCGCCGGTGGGGCGATGCAGGCCGTGTTCCCGGGGAAGCATCATAAATTTAGCTCCCGGTTTCGGCCTGCATTCTTAGCAACGCCCCCTCCACTGCTCCAGAAGCCGCTCCCTGTAGTGGGCTGTCTCTCCCCTCCATGCTGCCAGAGAAAGCTGGACGCCATTACATGTGGGGAGCAGACATGGGTGAGATCGCCTCCTTGGCTCTGCAACTCTGCAGCACTATATACCGCTCTGTTCAGCGGTATATCGCTGTCTTTCTAGCGGTGTGTGCCTGCTGGCTGGCGTTGTATATCAGCTTTTAGCGGTATATACTGACTGTGTCTGCAGGTATATACCGACTGTTTAGCAGTGTATGCCACTTTACTATTGGTATATACCAGCTCTGTATAGCAGTCCCTTTCTAATACTGCTAGTAGCTCCTCACCCACAGTAGTGTAATACTGCTAGAGGCTCACAGTACTAATTGTACGTTTGTTGCTGACATGCGTAAAAACCGCAAGGGTGATAAAGCTTCCCAGGCATCCTCTATGGACCTGTACTATGCTTGTACCACCTGTGGAAGCTTGTTTCCCAATGGGCGAAGCTATCCACTCTGCCCCTACTACAGTGTCACAACAGGCGTTGCCGAACCAGGGGGTCGTGCAATTTGTGGGTTCGGCCCCGGCCACCATTCAGGCAGCACCCCCGTCTGATGAGGCTATCCCTGCATTGGCTCTTCTGATGTCTAAAAGGTTAGATGACCTGGCCGCTCAGATATTCCAGCCTTCCACAGGCTCCTGCAGCCTCCCCCCGGCTCAACTCCCTCAGAGGAGCCCGCCTTCGTCTAGTGTATTATCCCCAGTACGTAAAAAGGCTGTCTCCAAAAGGCGCCATGGCGACCGCTCCGCCTCGTCTGACTCACACGATGGTCAGTCTGACTCAGGCTCCGTGACCTTTAGTAGTCACGATTCCCGAGACTCTGACTGATTCAGATGTCCCTTCTGAGTCTAGGCATATGGAAGACACTTTAATAGCGGCTGTCAATCACTCTCTGTCGATTTCTGATCAGCCCACGGACCCGACTTCTCAGTCGGCAATGAAGCGAGCCAAGAAGCCTCCTAAGTCCTTTGCCCAGGATCCGATTTTTCATCAAATCATATCTAAACGGCGGGATCACCCTGATAGGAGGTTTAATAAAAAATCCTCCTCTTCATTCGCTTATCCCTTTCCTCCGGAAATGGTTAAGCCCTGGTCGGTACCCCCCGTTGTGGATCCGCCAGTATCCAGACTGGCTAAACACACGGTTATGTCTGTTTCAGACAACGCGACTCTCAAGGACTCGTCAGACCGCGCAGTTGAGGCTGCGGTCAAATCTAATTTCCAGGCTTCGGGCTCCTCTCTGCGTCCCCTGTTTGCCATGACATGGGTGGCAAGAGATATGAGCGTGTGGAGTAGGAACCTGCGCAAGTTGCTTCGCCCTTGCAATATTCCTCCAGAGGCTCTTGAGATTCTTGATTTGTTCTCTCTCGCCTCTAATTATTTTCTTCACGGCTCCCTAGATGCAGCTAGCTGGTCAGCCCTAACGGCAGCCAATGCTGTCTTCGCCCGCAGGGTTCTGTGGCTAAAAATATGGAATGCGGACAGTGCCTCCAAGAAGTCCCTTTCCACACTTCCCTTCCAGGGTCTTCGTCTGTTTGGTGAATCCCTGGAAAAACTCATATCTGAGGCGACAGGTGGTAAAAGTACCATTCTACCACAAAAGCGGCCTGTAGCCAGAAATTTCAAAAAATCTTCTTGGTGCAGGTAGTCATTTCGGCCTGCCCCCCAAAAACCATCGGCCCAAGGACCGTCCCAACGCTCAAATCGAGGATCCGGTCCCTCAAGGGGCTCTTCTTGGCGTTCCCACTCCAAGCAACCTAAACCCAAAGGACCTCGCTCTGTACAGGCCCCCTCAGCATGACGCCAGGTATCCCGCAGATCCGACTCCTGTGGGAGGGCGGCTTCTGCTTTTTCGGGATATCTGGCTAGACCACATTCACGATGCTTGGGTTTGAGAAATCGTCATCTCAGGTTACAAGATCCATTTCCATTCCCTGCCGGCCAACAGGTTTCTGCGTTCTCGTCTTCCAAAGTCCAAAACGCAAAGCCAGGCCTTATTTCAGGCCATAGCCTCTTTACAGAAAGCAAACGTTATCATTCCAGTGCCCCTGGAACAGCGCGGCAAAGATTTCTATTCAAACCTTTTTGTCGTTCCCAAAAAAGATGGCTCTGTCCGCCCTATCTTGGACCTCAAACGGCTGAACAAATTCGTACGGATTCGAACTTTCCGAATGGAATCATTGAGAGCAGTACTAGCCGCCATGGAACCTGGAGAATTCCTAGCTTCCATAGACGTTCAAGATGCTTATTTACACATTCCCATATATGTCTCTCATCAACGGTTCCTTCGCTTTACCGTAGGACACCGTCATTTCCAATTCAGGGCCCTCCCCTTTGGGCTGGCCACTGCGCCTTGGGTCTTCACAAAGGTCATGGCGGCCGTCATGTCCATTTTACATCCTAGAGGCATCCTGGTCGTTCCGTATTTGAACGACCTTCTTGTCAAAGGGAGCTCTCCACGTTTGCTCAGAAAGCGTGCAGATTTGCCTAGACACGCTGTCAAGGCTAGGGTGGCTTATCAACTTCAACAAGTCATCCCTCATTCCTCATCAGCGCATAACCTTTCTAGGTATGCTGATAGACACGGCTCAGTCCCGGGTTTTTCTTCCAGAGGACAAGAGGTCTTCCCTGATCCGGGCCGCCCAATCCCTCCGCTCTCGCCGTCACACATCCCTTCGGAATGGAATGAGAGTGTTAGGCAAGATGGTGGCGGTCATAGAAGTCGTGTCCTTTGCCCAGTTCCATCTGCGCCCTCTACAACTGGATCTTCTATCCTCCTGGGACAAGAATCCAGCTTCCCTGGACCGGTCAGTATGCCTATCTCGGTCTGCGCTCAGCTCCCTCGTCTGGTGGACTCAAGACTCATCCCTATCTCAAGGGAAGTCCTTCCGCCCGGTCCACTGGCAGGTAGTCACGACGGATGCCAGCCTGATAGGCTGGAGGGCGGTGTTTTTCCACCACACTGTTCAGGGATGCTGGTCTCCTTCCGAGCGCTCTCTGCACATCAATGTTTGGAGATCAGAGCCATATTTTTGGCCCTTCAGAATTTTCAACCCTTACTATTGGGCCTCCCTGTTCGGATCCAGTCAGACAATGCCACGGCCGTGGCTTACTTCAACCGTCAGGGAGGAACTCGCAGTAAGACAGTGATGAAGGAAGTATCCAGGATTCTTCTTTGGGCAGAGAAGCACATTCCCGTTATTTCAGCTGTCCATATCCCAGGGGTAGACAACTGGGCCGCAGACTTTCTCAGCAGGCAAGGTCTAGCGACAGGGGAATGGTCCCTCCACGACGAAGTGTTCCATCAGATCACTCTTCGTTGGAGACTCCCGGATGTGGACCTCATGGCGTCTCAAATGAATGCCAAAATACGTCCCTTCATATCACGGTCGAGAGACCCGCTAGTGCTCGGCTCCGACGCCCTAGTCTTTCCATGGTCGCAGTTTCGCCTGCCCTACATCTTCCCTCCGTTTCCTCTCATTCCGAGAGTAATCAAGAAAATCAAAGCGGAGGGAATCCTCGTGGCCCCGGACTGGCCCAGGAGAGCCTGGTATCCAGAGCGCCTCCAACTTCTCAGCGACACTCCCTGGCGTCTTCCTGACCGCCCGGATCTTCTGTCGCAAGGTCCAATATTCCACCAGAATACAGCACAGCTGCATTTGACGGCGTGGCGCTTGAATCCCTGATTCTAGCCAAATTGGGTGTTTCTTCCAGGGTAGTTTATACCATGCTTAATGCTCGGAAGCCTTCCTCCGCCAACATTTACCACAGGACCTGGAAGACCTATCTTTCCTGGTGTGACCTTCATAATCAGTCGCCCAAGACCTTTTCAATCCCTAATGTTCTTGCTTTTCGCAAGACGGTCTGGACTCGGGTCTTGCTCTCAGTACCCTTAAAGGACAAGTTTCTGCCTTGTCGATTTTTTTTTCCAGAAGCAGCTGGCTTCTCACCCTCAGGTCCTTACCTTTCTTCAAGGGGTAGCGCATTTGGTCCCTCCTTATCGCCACCCCTTAGATCCCTGGGATCTGAATCTGGTTCTGGGAGTCCTTCAACTTCCTCCTTTCGAACCTCTGAGAGAAATCTCTTTTCAACGACTGTCTTCGAAAGTTGCCTTTTTAGTCGATATTACCTCTATCAGGGGAGTGTCCGAACTGGCAGCTCTTTCCTGTCGCTCACCTTACCTGATATTCCATCATGATAAGGTGGTCCTTCGGCCTTCCCCCGCCTTCCTTCCGAAGGTCGTATCCTCTTTCCACCTGAACGAGGACATTGTGTTGCCGTCATTCTGCCCGGCCCCGGTCCACTCCTTTGAGAAAGCCCTTCACACTCTCGATCTTGTCAGGGCTCTGCGGATCTACATCTCCAGAACAGCGCCGTTGCGCAAGTCCGATGCCCTCTTCGTCCTCCCAGTAGGACACAAAAAGGGCAACCCGACGTCTAAATCTACGATTTCTTGATGGATCAGGACTGCCATCTGTGAGGCATACAAAGCACGAGGTACTGTTCCCCCTCAATCTATGCGGGCCCACTCTACATGAGCAGTGGGTGCCTCCTGGGCTATCCGCCATCAGGCTTCGGCGGCTTAACTTTGCAAGGCCGCTACCTGGTCCAGTGTGCACACGTTCACAAAATTCTACAGAGTGCATACGCATGCCTCCGCGGATGCTGCTCTTGGAAGACAAGTCCTTCAGGCGGCAGTGGCCCATTTATAGGTGGCCACTGCTCGGTTCTTGACAGTGTTTTGATATGTGTTCACTGCAGTTGCAGTTGTTAGTCAGCTCTTAGTTTGATGTTATACACTGTTAATAGTTCAGTTCCCACCCTGGGACTGCTTTGGGACGTCCCACTGTCTGTGTCCCCCAATGAAAAGGCGAGAAAGGAAAGGACATTTTTGTGTACTCACCATAAAATGTCTTTCTTGGAGCCTTTCATTGGGGGACACAGCTCCCGCCCTTGTGGTTTTGGTTGTCCTTTTCCTACTGCTTTTACACCAAACTGAGCTAGTTCCCGCCTAGCTGGGGTTATATGCTGTGGGAGGAGCTAACACTTTTTTAAACCTAGTGTCAAGCCTCCCCTGGAGACAACATATAACCCACTGTCTGTGTCCCCCAATGAAAGGCTCCAAGAAAGACATTTAACGGTGAGTACACAGAAATGTCCTTTTTGGTCAGAAAGGGGGCACATAAACAACAGGAACATTGCTAGAATGCAGCCCAGGAGCTGCAGAGGGGGAAACGTTTAGGTTTCAAGCTAAATTTCTGATGACAGGTTCCCTTTAAAGTCCATATGTTTTGCATGGTTATAGTGAGGAGAGCTCACTTAACCCCTTTACCCCAGGCGATCTTTCATTTTTCCCTTCCGTTCTTCCAAGAGCAATAACCTTTTTATTTTTCCGTTAATTTTGCCACATGAGGGGTGTTTTTTTACGGGACGAGCTGTACTTTTGAATGAAACCATTCAGTTTATCAAATTTTATCGAAGTTTGTAGATACAAAACATATAGTTTTACTTTTATCTAAGGGGTTAAAAAAAATTCTGAAGTTTGTTCATAAAAAGATTAGCGCTTTTGTCTCCGTTTTCCGAGACCTGTAGAGTTCTCATTTTACAGTATCTGGGGCTCAGTGAAAGCTTACTTTTTTTCATCTTGAGCTGACATTTTTAATTATACCATTTTTGCGTAGATGCGACATTTTGATCGCCTGTTATTGCATTTTAATGCAATGTTGCAGCAGCCAAAAAACATAATTTTGGCGTTTGGAATTTTTTTCTCACCGTGTTGTGTACTGAGCAGATTAATTGATTTGATATTTTGACAGATCGGGCATTTCTGAACTCGGTGATACCAAATATGTATATTTTTTATTTTTTTATTGTTTTATTTTCAATGAGGCGAAAGGGAGGTGATTTGAACTGTTAGGTTTTTTATTATTGATTTTACTAGTCCTCCTAGGGGACTTTATCACTGCACAGTCCGATCGCCTCTGCATTGCTGCTGATCAGAGCAGCATCACTTTGATCAACAGAAATGCAGCGTTCCTGGGAGTGACGGCACTCTCAGGAAATATGTCATGGTAGCATCAGGGGTCATCAGCTGACCCCGCTCTACCATGATCACACATTGGCGCCCTGTGATCATGTCATAGGGATGCTGATGGCAGCGGGGATCGAAGCGATCCTCGCTGCGGCCATTTAAATTGCGCTGTCAGAATTTGACACTGCAATCTAAGTGGTAAGCAGGCGAGAGTGTATCTCTGATCCACCTGCGCCTGTTAGCCACGCATGTCTGCTAATTGGATCAGCAGATATGTGCGGGGATTACCGCAAGCGCATATATAGTTAAGTCCAGAAATGTTTGGACAGTGACACAAATTTTGGCATTTTACCAGTTTACCAAAACACATTCAATATACAGTTATGTAATCAATATGAGTTTTTCAGTACATGTTCGCAGCTTTAATTTGAGGACATTCACATCCTAATTGGAGTAAAGGGCACTTTACACACAGCAACATCGCTAGCGATGTCGCTGGTGAAAGCACCCGCCCACGTCGGTTTTGCGTCATGGCCATATCGCTGCCTGTGGCGCACAACATCGCTAACACCCATCACACATACCTTCCTGGCGACGTCGCTGTGGCTGGTGAACCGCCTCCTTTCTAAGGGGGCGGTTCGAGCAGCATCACAGCGACGTCACTAAGCGGCCGCCCAATAGAAGCGGAGGGGCGGAAATGAGCGGCTGTAACATCCCGCCCACCTCCTTCCTTCCTCATTGCCGGTGGCCGCAGGTACAATGTTCCTCGTTCCTGCGGTGTCACATGTAGCTATGTGTGCATCTCAGTTGAGTTGTAAATAACAAATAGCGGCATGCAGAGGCCAAATCACAAAGACTCAATCACTGTCTACATATTTCTGGACCTAACTATAAATACGTCCAAGGTCGTGAAAAGGTTATTGTACGGAATGTGTGTCTCCAGAACGTACGGACACTAGAATGGATGAATTGACTCCATGGGTGTTTTCTAGAGGTAAAATAGTCACTACCCCGTAGATGAATTCCCAGATGGGTTGTCATACCTCGGTATTTGATCCGGCAATCCTCTGTGCTGTGATGTTTCCTTCTCCACTGAGCCACATTCTGGTTTGGTTTCTGTCCTGGTTTGTATTCATTCCTTTTCTGCCAGCAGCTATTTTCCATGCTGTAATTCAGCCTGTCCTATCACCAGGCTGATGTAACTATTTAAAACTTTTCCTGGCGTTTCTTTCCCTCTGGTGATATACTGAAGTGGTCCCAGTTTTGAATTACAGCCTTTCAGCCAAGTCTATGGCAGATTGTGCATCTCAATAAATTAGAATATAATAAAAAAGTTTCAGTAATTTAATAATTTCAGTAATTCAATAAGAAAAGGGAAACACATATATTATATAGTCATTATAAATAGAGTTTATTTCTGTTAATGTTGATGACTATGGCTACAGCCAATGAAAACCCAAAAGTCATTATCTCAGAAAATTAGAATATTATATAAGACCAACTGAAAAAATGCCTTTAAACTCAGAAATGTTGGCCTACTGAAAAGTATGTACAGTAAATGCACTCAATACTTGGTACTCCTTTTTTTATAAAATACTGCATCAATGCGGCGTGGCCTGGAGGCAATCAGCCTGTGGCACTGCTGAGGTGTTATGGAAGCCCAGGTTGCTTTGATAGCAGCCTTCAGCTCGTCTGCATTGTTGGGTCTGCTGTCTCTCATCTTCCTCTTGACAATACCCCATAGATTCTCTATGGGGTTTAGGTCAGGCGACTTTGCTGGCCAATCAAGCACAGTGATACTGTGGTTATTAAACCTGGTATTGGTACTTTTGGCAGTGTGGACAGGGGCCAAGTCCTGCTGGAAAATTATATTTCCATCTCCAAAAAGCTTGTTGGCAGAGGGGAGCATGAAGTGCTCTAAAATTCCCTGTAAGATGACTGCACTGACTTTGGTCTTGATAAAACACAGTGGACCTACACCAGCAGATGACATGCTTCCTCAAACCATCACTGATTGTGGAAACTTCACACTAGACCTCAAGCAGCTTGGATTGTGGCCTCTCCACTCTTCCTCCAGACTCTGGGACCTTGATTTCCAAATGAAATGCAAAATTTACTTTCATCTGAAAACAATACCTTGCACAACTGAGCAACAGTCCAGTTCTTTTTCTCCTTAGCCCAGGTAAGGCGCATCTGGCATTGTCTATTGGTCATAAGTGGCTTGACACAAGGAATGTGACAGTTGTAGCCCATGTCCTGGATACACGTGTGTGTGGTGGCTCTTGAAGCACTGGCTCCAGCAGCAGTCCACTCCTTGTGAATCTCACCCAAATTTTTGAATGGCCTTTTCTTAACAATCCTATCAAGGCTGCGGTTATCCTGGTTGCTTGTGCACCTTTTTTAGCCACACTTTTTCCTTCCACTCAACTTTCTATTAATATGCTTGGATACAGCATTCTGTGAACAGCCAGCTTCTTTAGCAATGACCTTTTGTGGCTTACCCTCCTTGTGGTGTGTGTCAATGACTGCCTTCTGGACATCTGTCGGTTCAGCAGTCTTCCTCATGATTGTGCAGCCTATTGAACCAGACTAAAGGCCACTTTACACGCTGCGATATCGTGACCAATATTGCTAGCGTGCGTACCCGCCCCCATCGTTTGTGTGTCACGGGTAAATTGATACCCATGGCGCACAAAGTCGCACGGACCCGTCACACTACTTACCTGCCTAGCGACGTCGCTGTGACCGGCGAACCGCCTCCTTTCTAAGGGGGCGGTTCGTTCTGCGTCATAGCGACATCACTAAGTGGCCGCCCAATAAAAGCGGAGGGGCGGAGATGAGTGGGACGTAACATCCCACCCACCTCCTTCCTTCCTCATTGCGTCCGGGACGCAGGTAAGGTGAGGTTCCTCGTTCCTGCGGTGTTACACGTAGCGATGTGTGCTGCCGCAGGAACGACGAACTACATCGTAGCTGCAGCAGCAACGATAATCGAGATTAGGGGGGCATGTCACCGATTAGCGATTTTGAACGTTTTTTCGACGGTTCAAAATCGCTAATAGGTGTCACACGCAACGACATTGTTAATGCGGCCGGATTTGCGTCACAAATTCCGTGACCCCAACGACATCACTTTAGCGATATCGTAGCGTGTATTGAGGCCTTATGGGACCATTTTAAACGCTTACGAAGCCTTTGCAGGTGTTTTGTGGTAATTATTCTAATTTTCTGAGATAAAGACTTGCGTTTTTAGTGGCTCTAAGCCATAATCATCAACATTAACAGAAACAAACACTTGAAATACTGTAGATCACTCTGTTTGTAATGACTCTATATAATATGTGTTTCCCTTTTTGTATTGAATTACTGAAATAAATTACCTTTTTGATAATATTCTAAATAATTGAGATACACCTGTATTTGATTTAACATTTTTTACTCTTATTTTTTTCTTTAGAAGGTACATCATACACTTGATGGCCGATGACCGAGCGGTTAATTTAGTCACCCGGTTAGGGTTGTTTCGGTCTGTGCAGGGGCCTTTAGGAACTGTGCAGCTGTGCCCTCTAGTCTGTACAAGAACTGGGTAGGTCAGGTGTAGTTGTATTGAGTTAGACCTTATTTTACTTTATTTTTCCACGTGTGCACTATTATTGGGCGCTTAATACTACCACCAGCCCACCCCATTTTTTATGTGTCCTAAGATACCACTATGGACGCTATGAAGACCTTAACCCTGCTATTGCTAGCTTTGGAAGTGGTGAGGATTAAGCAACAACACAACATGCACTTGCCACTTCTGCAGAGAAGGTAGGAGTCTGGCAATCTTAGATTCAGAGGAAAAGACAGGGATCAAAGTAAGTTTTCAATTTTCTCCTCATCTTGTAAACTATATTTTCATCTCTGTCCATTGTTGGAGGGGGGGGGGGTGAAGGAGGTTCAATGTGTAGGCATCACGTCTTTGCCTTTTGGGTCCCACAGGCTTGGGCATTTTATGTGCCTGAAGATTCTCGAATATATTTCCTCTGTATATGCTTTCTTTTCTGCACTTGATCTCATTTACGACAACCCTGGTAAGGTTGCAGTTGTTGAGTCAGCCATTCGCAGGTTGTTTCATGGTAATCAAAGTGGAGAACTATTGCTCCCAGTTCAGACTTTGGGCAGTGGAATCCTGGAAAGATCCAGCTCTCCAGTCAGTTTTGTCAGGGTGTTTCTAGTCAGATTAGATACATGATGGCCTATAGGCAGAGACACGAACTGCAATCATCTCGCTAGAGCAGCTACCAGGTCCATACTGGAATGAAAAAACTTGGGCCAGCTATAATGTCACAATACTACTTCGGAATAGGGAGGGACAGGGGGTTCCTATGATGTCCCTTAAGCAAAGGGATAATAGTCTATCCCTCACCTCCGGATTACTCCTAATGCTGGAGATTCTGGAGTCCCGTGCCTTTCTTTATTGAGAAATACTACTTTAATATCCTTCTCCCCTAGGGAGGCATGGGGAGGAGTGAGATGATAAACAGATAAGGACAGACAAGGGAAAACCAATACCTTGACACTGCACACACACAGGAATAGACAAAGAGAGACTCGAGAGAAAAACAAGCAGGAAGATAGTGACAAAAAGGCAACAAGGGTAAACAGCACACAGCATCAGGTATCACATCAGATAGTCTAGATTGCCACACCTCCCCAGACCAACTAAGATAAACTATAACTGGCTCTAATGGAAGTGTCCAGCCAGCATATATATTAGGAGAACAGACGTGATTGGCTCCCTCATAACGTGATCAAAGATGACTCACAAACCGACCAGCAGAGATTAACTCTTGCTAGCCTTCCTATGTACTACCAAATTGTTGGTTGATGCCCGAGTCAGCCTGCGCTGATTACATACCGCAGAGAAATTATCAGGTGGAGTGTCAGAATCAGCCTGAACAGAACCTCACGCTGCCATGACAGTCAACAAACTTTGTGAAAATCTCTGTGTAACAGAAGTCAGTACTAAAGGCTGCTTTACACGCGTCAATTTCTCGTGCGATCGCATGTGCGATCGCACCCGCCCCCATCGTTTGTGCGGCACGGGCAATTTCTTGCCCGTGTCACACAAACTTGGTAACCCCCGTCACACGTACTTACCTTCCAAACGACCTCGCTGTGGGCGGCGAACATCCTCTTCCTGAAGGGGGAGGGACGTTCGGCGTCACAGCGACATCACACAGCGGCCGGCCAATAGAAGCGGAGGGGCGGAGATGAACGGGACGTCACATCCTGCCTCCTTCCTTCCGCATTGACGGCGGCCGCAGGTATGCTGCAGTTCATCGTTCCCGGGGTGTCACACGGAACGATGTGTGCTGCCTCGGGAATGATGAACAACCGGAGCACAGAAAGACGTTCGATTTTTTGAAAATGAGAGACGTGTCAACAAGCAACGATAAGGTGAGTATTTTTGCTCGTGCACAGTCGCTCATTTGTGTTACACGCTACGATATGTCAAACGAGGCCGGATGTGCGTCACTAACGACGTGACCCCGACGACATATCGTTAGATATATCTTAGCGTGTAAAGCGGCCTTAAGCGAAGGCAGCACAGTTTGCCAGGTGAAAAGTCCTCCAGTTCTCCAACCTGCTCCTCCACAATGTGCTGTCTGAGATTAATCCCCAAAGCACTTCAATCACCTCTTCACTAAGCATTTTGACTGGATTTTCGTTCCTCAACTCTTGAACAAAACTACATGACAAAGCATAAACCTGAATATTGTTAGTACCAGGGAGATATGTCACTGATAAATCAAACCGAGTGAAAAAAGGGCCCACCGGACTTGTTTAGTATTCAATCATTTAGCAGCGTCGACATACAGCAAATTTTTGTGATCAATAAAGACCGTTGCTTTATGCCTAGACCCCTCCAATGCCTCCATTCTCGAGTTCCCATTCGCCTATATAACAATTGGACTCCGCTTATGAGAATTTCCGAGAAAAAAAGCACTAGGGTGAAAGTAACCATCCTTCTGTCAAGGAACAGCACCCATCCAAGTATTGGCCTGGCTGTGGTGGCCAGAGTAATCACTGTAAAAAAAGGAAGCAAAATGGTTAAAGCGGGACATACTTACCAGTCTCCGAGGCGTGGCTGTAACACTGCTTCGTTGGACCGCTCATCCCTCATGCATATTCACTGCTTCTACCGCCCATTGTCTGTGACAGAGTCTGTGATTGGCTGGAGTCAGGCATCTCTGATTAGTTGCCCTAATAAGAGGCTGTCTGTCTTCCCCTGGTAAAATGCAAAAATATATTAAAAAAATGACATAGGGTGTCCAGTATATAGATATCCAGCGCAAATGAAGCAGACAGCTACATTCTGCAGTCCCCAGATGTACGCAATATCTTGGCTGTGTATCAAAATACGAGGGACCTCACGTAGTTTTTTTTTTAAATTATTTTAATAAATAATTGTAAAACTGGCCTGCAGTTCCTCCCCCCACTCCTATTTTGATACCCAGCCAAGATAAAGCTGACAGCTGGGGGCTGGTATTCTCAGGCTGGGGAGGCCCATGGTTATTGGGCTCTCCCCGGCCTAAAAATAGCAGCCTACAGCCGCTCAGAATTGTCACATCCATTAGATCCACTTTACCCGGTTCATCCCAATTGCCCTGGTGTGGTGGATAATATAAGGGGTTAATGACAGCTCGCCACTAAGCCCTTGATTAGTAATGGGTGTTGGTCTATGAGACCCCCCATTACTAATCCTGTTGGTAACAAGAAATAAACACAAACACCGAAATAATACTTTATTTGAAATAAAATACAAAAAACAGACCCTATTTCTCCAATTTATTTACCCAACAAACAGTTTTGACATAATCCACATGAGGTCCCACAATGATTTAACTCTGCTATATCCTGAAGTCGCAGCGCAGGGTCACAGAACATGACCACACACTGCGGCTGCAGGCAGAGACTGACTGAGCTGCAGCTGTAAGCGGTAATGTCACTGAATTTATGTTCGGTCACAGTTGGCGGTTCCCACGGTATCCCATCTGTTACTGCAGGTAAACTCACTTCAGGTGACCTCATTGAACCCGGTGACCTCACCTCACGGGAACTAAGTTCAATCAGACCTGCATCTCCTACCAGAAAATCGCATTAAGGCTCTGTTCACACTAGAAAAATGATTTTTCTCAAGAAATTCCTTGAGAACCTTAAAGATTAGCGCACTTGCAGTCAAAAAACGCACTAATACCGCACCGAAAACCACATGCGTTTTTTTACCGCGGTTTTGTGCGGTTTTGGTGCGGTTCTCCCACAGGTCGGTCCCTGTGTTTTTCTACCATTATCTATGACAAAAAACGCAGGTACCTGCAGAAAAGAAGTAATATGCACATTCTTTTTCTCAAGAAATTCTGCAGAAAGAATGTTCTTGAGAAAAAAACGCTGTGTGCGCACAGCTAATTTTTTTTCAATAGGTTTTGCTGGGAAATGTCTGCAGAAAGGTTACAACCATTTTCTTGAGAAATGTTTGCGGCTGCAGCAAAACCGCAAAAAAAAAACGCGGGTAAAACCGCAGCGTGTGAACAAGGCCTATTTTTGCCAAGAGATGCAGATTTGGTGCTGAAATTTATACACCATATTCCTGTGCCAAATCTGCATCTTCTGGCAAAAAAACACATAAAAATGTGATACGGTATTGATGCGATTGATGCAATATTGGTGCAGGAATTTGATGTATAAATTTCATCACCAAATCTGCATCTCTTTGCAAAAAAAACCCCAAATGCACAGAAACAGTTTTGACACTGTTTCGCTGCGGTTTTCTGCCAGGAGATGCAGATATGATGCTAAAGTTTATACACCAAATTCTGGTAGCGTCCAAATAGTGCACATCCTCCTCCCATTCACATCATATAGGTGGCAGATATGCAGTACCCAGCTGCAGCCACTATCAGAAGACGTGGCAGCTCCAGAACTGAGCTTTTCCAGCTGTCTGTTGCCACCGCTGGTATTGAAGACTGCTGATCGGCGAGACTGCCTGGTGTCGGACCCTGGCTAGTCAGAACGTGATGGCTTATCCTAAGGATAGGTAATGTCAAAGGATAGACAATATCCCAAGGATAGGCAATGTTAAAGTAGTGGACTAAGGAGGTACATCATACACTCGATGGCCGGAAGCAAGATCTGAGCGGTCATCTTAGGCTGGGGACACACAAGCATATGGCAAGTGATGCGAGAGCATCAGATGTGATATACTAATAACCCTCGGCTCCCGCTGTGCTGTGACTGTGAGCCAAGGGTCATACTGTGATCCAATCCTGCAATCGGATCACAGCTGCGGAGGAGATGGATGGATTAATCACCCCATTTCCTCCATTATTAGCTGATGCGATTATCGCACTGCACTCCGGTGTCATCCGAGTGCAGCGCAATGTTTCACTCGCACCCATAGACTTGCATTGGTGCGAGTGAATACATATTGGCTTTACACTCGCAGCATGCTGTGATTGTTTTCTCAGTCCGATTAAGGCTGTGAAAAAAAATTGCAGATGTGAACAGCCCTATAGAGTAACATGGGCCCGAGTGGAATTCGATTTTTTTTTTTATCGCATTCCACTCGGCCCGTTTTACTCAACATGTGTCCTAGCCCTTAGTCATCCGGTTAAGGTTGTTTCAATCTGTGCAGAGGCTTTAGGGAATTTGCAACTTGGAACTCTGGTCTGTTCAAAAAATGGGTCAGATGTAGTTGTATTGAGTTAGACCTTATTTTACTTTATTTTTCCATGTGTTCCCTATTGTGTGCATAACATAAGGGACTTAATCCTTTAAAGGGACATCTCATAGTTTCAGGTGAGTCAGAATACCAGAATTTTTTTTGGATAACTTGTTAAATCCTTTCGTTCTTTCACTCCTCTCTTACATCAGGGATACTTCTGACTTATTGATGAAAACTGAGGGTATCTCATTGGATAGAAATACTTTCCTGTCATCTGTGGATGTAGTATCGCCACGACAAGGGAATGTAACCTGTACAATTTTTTTCTGCGTTCCAGGGCAGTGTATTACAATCAATGTAATACCTTTGCCCTGAAACTTCTTACCTTCATTTTGACCCACAACTTTTTTTTATTTGACAACAAGTTCTTCAACCAGCTCAGGGGAACAGCAATGGGCAGCTACTGTACCCCACTACATGCCAACTTGTTCCTGGGATAAAGGGAGGAAGTTGTTATATTTGTAGATGACACACCATTGTGGCTTTCCATGATCCTGTATTGGGGAACATTCATCAACGATATCTATGGTCTGACACTATGGAGGAATTCAACCGCTTTATAGATTCTATAAAGATCAATGATTTTGGTTTGAGGATAACCAGTGAAATCCATAACTCTTGTTTACCCTTTGTTGACATTTTGTTCACGAAGTATTAGACGGGGTTCCTCTCCACCAGCACTTATACAAAAAACCTATCTAAACAAATAGCTTGCTCAGGTGTGATAGCTTTCATCCAGTACCCCTTAAGAGCAGCATCCTTAAAGGTAGTATTTAAGATGAAGAAGAACTGTTCTGTGGAACAGGATTTTAGAATACAATCAAGGGACCTCAGAGGCAGATTTCTTGAAAAAGGATATCCACATCATGTCCTTTAAAAATGCCTTACACAGTGCACAAGAAAAAAAAACAGATTCACTGTTTAAACATCAAGCCAAGAAAGATAGTGGTAAGGGGTCTCTCACAATCAAAGACACGTTTGATGACCGATCTGATACAGTTTCTGATGTCCTCCATAAGCATTGGGGAATCCTTCTCGCAGATCCTGATCTCAGTGACATTTTTCCCCCTCACCCACTTATCACATAGGAAGGGTGGATCTATTGGCGATCAACTAGTCCACAGTTTCTATAGTAGGCCATTGAAGTCTGGTACCTGGTTAGAAAGGAAAGTATTATGGGATTTGTTGTTTTTCTAGCTGAGTAAAACCCTCAAAGTTCTTCATCAGTACTGTAACTGGCAAATATTATTATATAAGGGATTTTGCAAATTGCAATACCAATGGAGTAGTATATCTGGCCACCTCTAACTGTGCCAATTCACTAAAAGTTTGAAAACTAAAAGGGAGTTCAGGAGACATATTGGAGAGCATTTGAGGGACTTAAAACACAGGAGTACCCTATTGTGTGACATGTATGGGATTTCCACAAAGGGGAAAAGAGGTCAATCTCTTTTGCTGTCATCAGACTAAAGGCTGCTTTACACACAGCGACATCGCTAACGATGTTGCTGCCGATCGCACCCGCCCCGTCGTTTGTGTGTCACGGGCAAATCGCTGCCCGTAGCGCACAATATCGCTAGCACACATCACACACACTTACCTGCCTAGCGACGTCGCTGTGGTCAGTGCCTCTTTTCTCAGGGGTCGGTTTGTGCGGCGTCACAGCAACGTCACACGGCAGGTGGTAAATAGGAGGAGAGGGGCGGAGAGCAGCCGAAGGAAAGACACGCCCACCTCGTTGCCGGAGGACACAGGTACGGTGTTGTACGTCATTCCTGGGGTGTCACACGTAGCGATGTGTGCTGCCTCAGGAACGAAGAACAACCTGCGTCCACAACGAGCAACGCTATTATGAAAATGAATGACGTGTCAACAATCACTGATGAGGCGAGTATTTTTGATCGTTAACACTCGCTCGTAGGTGTTACACGCAATGACTTCGCTAACGAGGCTGGATGTGCGTCACGAATTCGGTCACCCCAACGACATTTCGTTAGCGATGTTGTTGCGTGTAAATGGGCCTTTAGGCTGGAGTCATACTAGCATATGGCATTGGATGTGATATATTAATGACCCTCAGCTCCCATTGTGCTACGAGTGTCATACAACTGTGATTCGATCTTACGATCAGATCTCTCTGTCTCCTCCATCTCACCCTGTGCGTATATCTCACTGCACTCGGATGTCATCCGAATGCAGTCCGATGCTTCATTCACACCCATAGACTTGTATGGGTGCGAGAGATGAGAGACTCGCAGATAATCGTAGCATGCTGCAACTATTTCCTCAGTCTGATTAGAGCTGAGGAAAAACTCGTAGATGTGAGCTGCAGCATTGTCTTAAATGAAGCCAAGTGTAATGCGAGATTTCCTTGCATTGCACTCGTGCGAGTCATAGAGTAGTGTGACTCTAGCCTAAATCCCAGGAATAGGGATTGGAATCAAAGGATCCTGCAAAAGAAATGCCAGTAGATTTTCAGATTGAGATCCCAGACCCCTCATGGCCTCAACGAATGACTCATCTTCTTGTGACAACTTAGGTAGTACAGTGGCTTGCGAAAGTATTCAGCCCCTTTGAATTTTTCAGCCTACATAAAGATAAAAAAATTTTAATTTTATGTTGTAATCGCAGCAAAAGGTGGTGCTACAAAGTATTAACTTAAAGGGAACGATAATATTGCACGCCCCAATTTTCAGTTTTTTATTTTTTACAAAAGTTTAAAATAAGCAATACATTTCGTACAACTTCACAATTGTTTCCCTCTTGTTGATTCTTCACCATAACATTAAATTTTTTTATCTTTATGTTTGAGCCTGACATGTGGGAAAAGGTTGAAAAATTCAAGGGGGCCGAATATTTTCGCAAGGCACTGTAAATTCTGTCTGATAATCCCTATTAATTCCTAGTTTTAGGTTTTTTCTACTTTAGTTATTTTGTGCTCATACATATGCTGTTTGAGTTGAGTATATTGATATTCACTTCTTATATTATTGTCTTACATGGAGATGCCATCATTCTAATTAGGCTATATTTAGGCCCTTGTTAAGTTTCATGATAAGCCTCCTTTTTTTAGGGATCCTATGCCTCTGCATCGACCCTTAGAGACTAATCTAACTAGATATATAATTTTTGTAAAAAACCAAGGAGAAAATTGTAGAAAAAATACCCTGACTATAAATAAATAAATTGCAAGTGCTTAATAAACAGGGTACTTAGTATATACATTTTTGCAAAAAGGTAAGAAGCTGTCTCACCTCGTCACGGTGTACCCATCTGAGACAGTCCCTAACCTACTAAAGTTAAAAACATATTCTGTACCTGACTAGTGCCATGTCAAAACTTCAATATGGATGGTAAAGTGGTTAGCTGGGTCCCAGATTAAATACACAGCAAAAAGTGAGAAGCAGGTAATTGTTCAGCCTCAGTATCAGGAGGGCTGCACCCCCAACTTGCATTAAAGCAAGATAACAGACAAAAAAAACAAAAAACTGAGCTGTGACAAATGTTCAATAAACATGCAACATTACAAGCATGTGAATTGCAGCCTAAAGACTAGAAAAAAACCAAGGAGAAAATTGTAGAAAAAATACCCTGACTATAAATAAATAAATTGCATACATATGCTGTTTGAGTTGAGTATATTGATATTCACTTCTTATATTATTGTCTTACATGGAGATGCCATCATTCTAATTAGGCTATATTTAGGCCCTTGTTAAGTTTCATGATAAGCCTCCTTTTTTTAGGGATCCTATGCCTCTGCATCGACCCTTAGAGACTAATCTAACTAGATATATAATTTTTGTGGATGATTGTATCAACTGTTACTGTGTTTTGCCAAAAATAAGAACTACCCCGAAAAAAAGCCTTTGCAGACATTTTCAGCCTTTTTGGCCTAATGCTTAAAGGAGTTGTCCGACATTAGCTTAACAAAAATTTTTGAGTTTATCTGTGCTGTATTGTCATATAAGTCACACTTACATTGTTATTTTCTGTTTTCTAACTTTTGTTCCTCTTGAATTATCCCTTTTTTCTCTGCAGCTTCTTGTTTACATTCAGATCCAGCAAACATGACCACTTCCTGTGCAAAACCTCAGTCAGAGCTGTCACCACCCACCCCAGTGTCCAGCCCCACCCCAGTGTCCAGCCTCACCCTCTGCCCGCCCCCTGCACACACATTCCCTGTCAGTATATTCTTCCCCAGCACCTGACCTGGTATCACTACAGCATTGCAAATAACAGCCCCACATCGGGCTCTGCACCGCACACGCACACATATGGCTCTGTACCGCACACGCACACATATGGCTCTGTACCGCAAATGCACACATATGGCTCTGTACCGCACACAAATGGCTCTGTACCGCACACGCACACATATGGCTGTGTACCGCACACGCACACATATGGCTCTGTACCGCGCACACACACATATGGCTCTGTACCGCACACGCACACATATGGCTCTGTACCGCACACGCACACAAATGGCTCTGTACCGCACACGCACACATATGGCTCTGTACCGCACACGCACACAAATGGCTCTGTACCGCACACGCACACATATGGCTCTGTACCGCACACGCACACATATGGCTCTGTACCGCACACGCACACATATGGCTCTGCACACGCACACAAATGGCTCTGCACCGCACCCGCACACATATGGCTCTGTACCGCAAATGTACACATATGGCTCTGTACCGCACACAAATGGCTCTGTACCGCACACGCACACATATGGCTCTGTACCGCACACGCACACATATGGCTCTGTACCGCGCACACACACATATGGCTCTGTACCGCACACGCACACATATGGCTCTGTACCGCACACGCACACAAAAATGGCTCTGTACCGCACACGCACACATATGGCTCTGTACCGCACACGCACACATATGGCTCTGTACCGCACACGCACACATATGGCTCTGTACCGCACACGCACACAAATGGCTCTGTACCGCACACGCACACATATGGCTCTGTACCGCACACGCACACATATGGCTCTGCACACGCACACAAATGGCTCTGCACCGCACCCGCACACATATGGCTCTGCACCGCACACATATGGCTCTGTACCGCACACGCACACATATGGCTCTGCACACGCACACATATGGCTCTGTACCGCACACGCACACATATGGCTCTGTACCGCACACGCACACATATGGCTCTGCACCGCACACGCACACATATGGCTCTGCACACGCACACACATGGCTCTGCACCGTACACGCACACACATGGCTCTGCACACGCACACACATGGCTCTGCACCGTACACACATGGCTCTGCACACGCACACACATGGCTCTGCACCGTACACACATGGCTCTGCACACGCACACACATGGCTCTGCACCGTACACACATGGCTCTGCACACGCACACACATGGCTCTGCACCGTACACACATGGCTCTGCACACGCACACACATGGCTCTGCACCGTACACACATGGCTCTGCACACGCATGGCTCTGCACCGTACACGCACGCACATGGCTCTGCACACGCACACATATGGCTCTGCACACGCACACATATGGCCCTGCAACCCCCCCCCATCCCCATCGGGAACACATGTAGTTAGTACATACTCACCTGTCCTCGGTCCCCGCCGCTCCTGCACGTTCGTGCGCTGTCTGTGCTCTCTTCAGCACAGTAGTGACGTCACCACTGTGCTGCAGAGAGCACAGACAGCGGGAGGGACAGTGATGAGAAGCAGCGCTGCGCTGCTTCTCATCAGCACTTTCAAATGTACCGGCATCGGTGATCTGTGATGCCGGTACATTTGGATGTGCAATCCTGGGCAGGGGGCCTGGTGCTGGAGCTGATACCACGGCAGCTGCCGCCAGGCCCCGCCCCCAGGTCACGGACCCCACAGCAGTGCAGGGGGAGGTTACTGGAGGTGCGGGGGAATGTGTGGGAGGGTGCAGGGAAGGGGGGCGGGGCTCATCACACTGTAGACACCCAGCAGGGAGGCGACAAGCTGTTCCACATTTGCATGTCAACATGGCCCTGCCCATGTAGACATGAAATGACCGGAAGCAGCAAAATCGCGGCAGGAGCGGTCACATGACCGCTCTGAGCCGGGGGAGAGGGGCTGACAGCAGGGCAGGTAAGTGGTCTCTATCTACTTACCTGCCCCAATGTAGCCCAATAGGGAAATAAAAAAATGTCAAAGAAGCCGGATAACCCCTTTAAATATATGCCCTACCCCGAAAATAAACCCTAGTCATTGGTTCAATAATGAAGTGTTCATGCAGCTAAAAAAGTAATACTGCAGGACACTTCATTATAGAAAGCAGACATCCCCAAAGGAGAGAAGACAGAAAACTCCGCAATCATACTGACCTGACGCTGAACAGGAGGACCTGCAGTGGAACGCATCAAGGACCTGAGGTGGAACGGACACACACACATCAGATTGCACACATACAAATCAGATTGCACACACAATGAATCACACACACAATTACACATCAGATCGCACACACCAGATGGCACACACACACACCAAATCTGTGATACCTATTGCTTCTGGCTGGCAGGGAACCTGGAACGTAGTGCAGTGAAGTGTGAGGACCTGCGTTGGAATTCATGGAGGACCTGTGGTCGAACACATCGATGCGTTCCACTGCAGGTCCTTGATGCTTTCCACCACCGGTCCTCTATGGGTTCCTTGCTCTCCACTGCAGTGCATCCCAGGTTCCCCTGGCGGCAGGAAGCAATAGGTATCATCGCGGGATTATGTGTGTGTGTGTGCGATCTGATGTATGTGTGAGTGCGTGCGCGATCTGATGTGTGTGTATGCGATTGTATGGGTGATGTGTGTGGGGGGTGTGTGCGCGATCTGATGTGTGTGTGAGTGTCGGCTGGAAGCAGGGGAGGATTGCTGTGAAGCATACCTTCTGGGAGCGCACGCTGAAGATCGCAGGAGTACCTGGGAGCGAAGCAGACATCTGGGGTCTGGTAAGTATGATTCTCCTGGGAAAGGGGGGGGGTGGTCTGTTTATTTTTTTTGAGGGGGTTTAAACTTACCCCCAACCCGTGTTTCCCTGAGAATAAGCCCCACCCTGAAAATAAGCCCTAGCACAATAATATAAGACCAGGAATCACAATATATCTTCTTATAAACATCATTTGTTTATAGGACTCACCTTCATTAGGTTGGCTTATGATGGGTTCTGGATATCCCTTTGCTCCGTTTATACCAGTTGCGGGGGGGGGTTGTGTCTTGTCATATATAACTACACATGGTGTACTCTGAACCCAGTAATATTAAATGCACAATGTTACAATGGAATTTTAATTTTCAAGGACTTGTACTACCTTTAAAAATTACAATGGGTTTATTTGATGTAATTTCCATTCTCCAGCGATGTTGTTCTTGAATAGACAGGATTTGATCTCCGCATTTTGTACCTACTATTTTAATAAGAGTTTTTATTTCCCTTTGTGATTGATAGACTCCTATATAGAGATTACAACCCAATGCTGCACTATTTGCTCCACTCAGTGACAGGGCCCCTGAATTCGGCTGGGGTGATTCTAATTGGTCACCTATGTGTGACTCCTGGTGTACCATAACTTGGGTCCTCTTGTCTATTATTATGCCCACATGATTGGTCTCCTAACCCATGACACGGGTGTAGGCAATGGATCGGGTCATTTGACACATGATGTAGGCACGTCATTTAATCTGATCACGTGGCTGCGACATGTGTGCATCATGTAATGGGTCATGTTGGACATTATGCAGGTGCGTCATGTGACCTGATCACGTGGGGCATGACACGGCCCATGTTATTGCAGTACCTGGAAGTAGGAAGAACTGGGCTCTGCAGCCATTGACCGACGCATGAAAATAATGACGCAATTTGCGACATCACTTTGAATTCTCAAATTGACCTTTCGCTTGGTAATCAACCTAATAACACACTGAGCTACTAGGGAATGTGAGAACAGGTTGTAAGGAGCTAGGAGCAAAACAGTAAAGGCTGCTTTACACCAGACAATCTATCGTACGATAGATCGTCGGGGTCACGGTTTTTGTGACGCACATCCGGCATCGCTGGCGATGCCGGCCTGTGTGACACCTCCTAGCGACGCAGTATCGCTCACAAATCGTGAGTCGGGTACTGCTCGTTAGGTTCCATAATATCGTTTAATTTGGTTGCTTATCGTTTCCGTGGTAGCACACGCCGCTCCGTGTGACACCACGGGAACGATGAGCAGCTCACCTGCCTCCCGCGGCCGCCGCCGGCTCTATGTGGAAGGAAGGAGGTGGGCGGGATGTTTACATCCTGCTCATCTCCGCCCCTCCGCTTCCATTGGCCGGCGGCCGTGTGACGTCGCTGTGACGCCGAACGTCCCTCCCACTTCAGGAAGTGGACGTTCGCCGCCCACAGCGAGGTCGCACGAGAGGTAAGTATGTGTGACGGGGGTTACTGACTTTGTGCGACACGGGCAGCGATTTGCCCGTGACGCAGAAAGGACGGGGGCGGGTTCGATCGATTGTGAAATCGCACAATCGATCGTACCATGTAAAGCAGGCTTAACAATGCAATAGCAGGACAAGAATCTGTTAAATTTATGTATGAAATAGGCAAGATGATTATCTATAAAATGAAGGTAGTCTCACATTCAAACCTGTAGTAGATGGAGCCTGAAAGTCCAAAGTTCAAAACATTGTTCCCCTTTAGCTCATAAGTATATATCTTATACAGTGCGTGGACATTCACTTAGGATGGCATACATATTGTACGCATGGTATTGTAGAATTCTGATGATTAATATAATATATAAAATATAAAAATGTCCAAGAGTATTGGACTGTTTCACTAAGTAGGAGTCTCTGTGAAAGATGCTGACTGTTAAAAGATAAGTTAAAAGTTTTTTATTTTTATATTAATAATAGTGATTATGAAATCAAGTATTTTTAATACAAAATTGAATTCACTGCTTATTTAGTCTTTATATAATTCCAGTTTTACCGAGGCACTGGGGGCTGCCATCTTGGATATGCTGTGTGGAACGACAGTTACTCACCTCAAATACTGTACGTCATAGAAGACAGTTGTTGCTCTCCGACTCTATTCTGTAACACTGAAAGCACCCTGCTGTGAGCTGGACACGCCCCCTGGGCTGTCCGATCACAGCAGAGAGAGGACCGCCATCTTTGTGGAGCTCACAGCGTATGCTGTGTGCTGCACTTTTTCCCTGTCACCTGTTCGGGATGTGTGAGTACAGGCGCCAAGCCGCCACCGCTACCCTCCCCCACCGCTGTTGCTACACTCTCCTCCTCCCCCGCCGCTCTCCCTGCTACCGCCCCTCCCCCTACCGTCGCTCTCCCCGCCGCCGCTCTCCTTGCCACCGCTACACCCACCTCCCACCACCGCCACTCCCCTTCTCCCCGCCGCCACCACTATCCCCCTCCACGCCGCTTCTCCTGTGCTTACCTCGGGCCTCCGCTCCTAGCAGCTCAGCAGAGTACAGTATAGGGAAGAGCGCAGTATAAAGTGGTATACTGCAGAGCGCGAAATACAACGGGGCACGGTATACAGTGGAGCGCGGAATACAGCGGAACGCAGTATACTGAGGAGAGCGGGGTGCGGCATACAGCGGGGCATGGTATACAGCGGAGCGCAGTATACAGCGGAGCGTGGAATACAGCAGAGCGCAATATACTGAGGAGAGCGGAATTCAGTGGAGCACGGAATATAGCGGGGCGTATAATACAGCGGAGCGAAGTATACAGCGGGGGGCACAGTATAGAGCGGAGTGCAGTATACATTGGGGCGTAATATACAGTGGCGCACAATGTCAGCGGTGCTCAATGATAGTTTAGACATTAGGATCACTTTGCGGTCACCAACAAAATGGCTCCGCACTTTGATCCCAAACTTCATCTTCCCTTATCCTTTGGAAACACCCAGATTGGGAGGGGGGGGTGACATCACACACAGGAGAGCAGATTCCACCCACTTTTACTGCAGCTGTAATGTGAGCTAGTTCTACAGTTGTTCTACAGTAAGATTTCAGCAGCTGCTCCCCCTAGTGTTTAAGAGTGGAAAATATCAAACTTTTAAAAAATTTTTTGTAGATTTTGCTCAATTAAAAATAATAATAATATTTAAACAAAACATTAATACTTTACATTTTATCACTTATTTTTTATTTTTGCTTTACGACACATTCCTTTTAATACTGTGACTGTTCTCAATTGTATCAATGCAACAATTTCACATTGTATTTTCTGAGTTTCCATGCAAAACTGTGGGAGGGATATTTGTGCATTTGTCACTCCCTGCTTTCCACCTCCCTCCCACACTTATCACACCGCATTCTATGTAATTCCAAGGTTTGTATTTCTGGAGAATGAGATAGTAACTAATTCTTTCTTTTTTTAAACAGTATTGGGTGAATTGCGACTTGTAGCGAGAAACGTTTCATTTCACCTTTCTGATATTTACAGTTCTGAAGAAACGCGATGCCCAACAACGCACAGCCATTTAACAAGGTGCGGAGCTCTGTCTCTTCAGTGTGCAATGGAAAGAAGACTTCACGTTTGCCTAAGTGTGCCCGTTGCAGGAACCATGGCTATTCATCTCCTTTGAAGGGTCACAAGCGGTTTTGTATGTGGAGGGACTGCCAATGTAAAAAATGCTGCCTTATTGCAGAAAGACAGCGCGTTATGGCCGCACAGGTAAATGAGGATTTCAATTTTTAAATCAATTGTTTTTTATTGCATTTTTTGCCAAATTAGGAATATTACAGACATAGATGCATAAGCTCTAACTCTTCCCCCAACATAATACAACAAAATATGTCAAGTACAAAAGGTGTGTCACAGTTCGGAAAAGGAGACTTCATGCTGCCAGCTCATACAGTAAGTTCAGTCAATTAACCCCTTTACCGCTGGGCGATTTTATTTTTTTCATTTTCAGTTTTTCCTCCCCTTTTTCCGAGAACCATAATTTTTGTATTTTTCCATCAATCTTGCCATATGAGGGCTCATTTTTTTGGGGCAAGTTGTATTTCTGAATAAAATCATTAGTTTTACCATATAGTGCACAAAAAAATGGAAAAAAAAATTCCAAGTGATGTGAATTTTTAAAAAAAAGTGCATTTCCACAATTGTTTGTGGGATCTTTTATTCACAGTGTTAAATATATGGTAAAACTGTTCTGTTGGTATGATGCCTCACATCGGTATGAGTTCGTAGGTATCAAATATGTATGGCTTTACTTTTATCTAAGGGGTGAAAAAAATTCAGAAGTTTGTCCAAAAAAAGTAGCACTTTTGTCACCATTTTCCGAGAGTGTTCATTTTTCAGGATCTGGGGCTCAGTGATGGCTTATTTTTTGCAACTTGAACTGGTGTTTTTACTTATACCATTTGTTGTACAGCTGCTACTTTTTGATCGCCTGTTATTGTGTATTTAAAAAAAAATTGCGACAACCAAAAAACGTAATTGTGGTGTTTGGAATTTTTTTCTTGCCACACCATGTACCGATCAGATTAATTGATTTTATATTTTGATAGCTTGGGCATTTATGAAAACAGCAATACCAAATATGTATATATTTTTTTTAATTGTTTTATTTTCAATGGGGCCAAAGGGGGGTGATTTGAACTTTTATTTTTTTATATTTTTTAAAACTTTTAAAGAAAGACAAACCTGAGGAAAAATGATTTTTTGAATATATTGAATGTACGGTAGGATGCTGTTTGTGAAGGATTTTTGCACCCAACCATAATCTTTTGGTGCTGCTCTGAAAAATGTATATGATATATATATATATATATATATATATATATATATATATATATATATATATTGTGTGTGTATGTAACTATATATATATATATATATATATATATATATGTATATCATATACATTTTTCAGAGCAGCACCAAAAGATTATGGTTGGGTGCAAAAATCCTTCACAAACAGCATCCTACCGTCCATTCAATATATTCAAAAAATCAGAAGGCAGCTCTATATATATATACCGTATTTTTCATTTTATAAGAAGCACCGGATTATAAGACGCACCACAAATTTAGAGATAAAGGTAATAAAAAATAAAAATGGGGTCCGTCGTATACTCTGGTGTTGTCTTACCGGAGGGGGGCAGCAGTGGTGGTGAAGCGGGTCACAGGAGGTCAGTGGCGGCGGGTCAGTGGCGGCAGGTGCGGCGGCGTCCGTGGAGGCAGATGCGGCAAGTCAGTGGCGGCAGGTGCAGCGGGTCAGTGGCGGCAGGTTTAGCGGGACAGTGGCTGCAGGCGAGGCGGATCAGTGGCGGCAGGCACGGCGGCGTCCGTGGCGGCGGGCAAGTACTGGTGGTGGCAGGCGCGACAGGTCAGTAATGGCAGCGGCAGGCGCATCGGGTCAGTAGTGGCAGCGGCGGCGGGTGAGTTGTGCAGCAAATCGGTGCGGTGAGTGTCCCAGTGTATCCGCGGTCCCGGTTCAAATGATGGCGCCCGGAGCGGCGCATGCGCAGATGGAGCTCTCATCCAAGGGCTCCATCTGCACACGCGCTGACTCCCGGAGCGGCGCCTGCGCAGATGGAGCTTTTGTCCAAGAGCTTCATCTGCTCACGCACTGTCTCCCGGCGCCATCATTTGAAACTGGGACCGCGGACGCACTGGGAAACCTGCCGCACAGCCGCCCACCCGCACAGAGAGGCAGCCGCCACCGACAGGCACCCGGCTGCCGCCCGCACGCAGCCACAGGCACCCGGCTGCCGGCCGCACGCAGATACAGGGACCCGGCTGCTGCCCGCACGCAGGTACAGGGACCCGGCTGCCGGCCGCACGCAGGTTCAGGGACCCCGCTGCACTCAGGTACAAGTACCTGGCTGCCGCCCACACACAGGTACCCGGCTGCCGCCTGCACGCAGGCACCCGGCTGCCACCCGCACGCAGCCACAGGCACTTGGCCGCCCGAACGCACCAGATCGCCGCACAGACAGGCCCCCCAGGTAAAGCTATATTCGGATTTTAAGACGCACCTCTCATTTTCCTCCCAAATTTTTGGGAGCAAAAGTGCGTCTTATAATCCGAATAATACATATATTATATATATACTGTATATATATATATATATATATATATATCGTATTTCAGTAATTGTACGGACCCAAAGCGTAAAGCTGTTTTATTAAATAAAAAGTGTCCCATTTGCTTTGCGTACTTTTGTTTCTTAGGACATTGTCCCAGTTTATGGCACTAAGTTCATCTCTTAGGGCTCATGCGCACGTTGCGTACTTACATGCATTTACGCTGCGTCTAGCACTGCAATGTAAATGCATGCGTCCTGCGTTCCCTGCAAAATCTATGAAGATTGTGTATGAGACGTGCGCACGATGCTTTTATGAACGCAGCGATTTGGGTGCTAAAATTTTGACCCAAATCCATGCGTTCATAAAAGCAGCATGTCAATTTTTCCGTGCGCTTTGGATGCAGCTCCCACTCTGTCTATGGTGGGGGCAGCAGCCATAGCACATGAAATCGGCTTTTTTTTCTACAAAAAAACCTGCATCCATTATGCAGTGTTTCTGCGGCGATTTGAAGCGCACATGTGCTGTCAAATCGCTGCAGAAATTTCAGCATTTACATGCGAACACAGCCTTAGCCATTTGAAAGTTGCCTTCCTGAAGTTTTGTGTCCTTGTAGCTTCTCTACCTTACGTCTTGTTAAAGGATAAATGAAAACTTATTTAGTGATTACTATTACCCCAGTGACCCCCAACCCATATATTTCTTATGTGGTCTGGTTTATTGGTTAACAGTAGGTCTAGCAGTGCCCCCTTCTTGTTGGGTCGTGAACCAGTTGTGAACGGTAATTGTCTTTCATTATTGTCAAAAACCTGTTTCTTTTGCTGGATTTGCAGGTTTCTGCTCCCCAATTTATATAAGGGTAGTTTAACCTCTTCACGACACATGACATCTGGGTATGTCATGGATCGTGTCACTGTAATCCCCACCAGCTGCCACAGGCAGTCGGCGGCGATCCCCTCATATGTCAGCTGATTTGAACAGCTGACATGTGTGTCCAGAAAATCGCCCAGGGTTAAGGGGTTAAGTTCCCCATAATGATGGCTTCTCCCGGATTTACTGCCTCATCTATTTGCTTCATTAGAATATTTTCTTCCACTTCCATGATATTTGGAGACTTATAACAAACCCCCTATCAGTATTTTATTATTATTTCTCCTTTCTCTAATCTCCACCCTTAGGGACGCTACAATTTCATTGGCATCACATACCGCACTGGATTATAAGATGCACCCCAAATTTAGAGAAAAAATATTTTGTCCGCTTTATAATCCAGTGGTTTCTTACCGGGGAGGGGGGGCGGCAGCGGTGGTGGAGCAGGGGTCACAGGAGGCAGGGGTGGTGCTGGAGTACGGCGATGCTGCAGGCGGTGCAGAGGGGGGCCCGGATGATCACTGCGGGTGGCGGCTCTGTGCTGGGACTGCGGGTGCTGGTGTGTTCTGGGGCTCGCTGTGGGCACTGCTCTATGCTGGGGCTTGCTACGGGCAGTGAGGCACGGGCCATTCTTAAGATGTCTACAGTATGAGCTTCAAAGAAATTCTGCCCGGAGTCGGTGCGTGCGCAGATTCAGTCATCAGCTCATTGACTAGTCGAGATCTCATCTGTGCACGTGCCACCTCTGGGCGCCATTTTCCTTAAGTCCGCTGCTGGGACATCAAGGGGCCGGAAGTGGTGCTTGTGCAGATGAGATCTTGAGCTGAAAGCTCCATCTGCGCCATTATTTGAAGCCCGCATCACCAACATCTTCAGAATGGCCTGTGCCTCACCACTCGCAGCCCAGGCACAGTACAGCGCCGCCCGCCACCCAGAGCAGCACTGCACAAAGCAGGGCCCGCAGCCCCGACACAGCATTGCCCAGACCTCCTGTGACATCCCCCCACCGGTAAGCTACATTCAAATTTTAAGATGCACCCCTCATTTCCCTCCCAAATTTTTGGGAGGAAAAGTGTGTATTATACTCAGAATCCGAAAAATATGGTATATTTTCACGTTGGATGGGTTTTAGGGATGAGTCATTGCTCTTGTCCAGCCATGTCTCCTTTATCCCCACCATATCATATGCTTTTTCCAACAACACTAATTGTAATTCCTCCATCTTGTTGAAGAGACTTCTACATACACTTTATATATTTCTCCGTACTTTTATTCTTGCTTAGTGTATTGACTGTCCTCACCCCTCTCCCCATGCCACCCCCATTTTCATTACTTATGCCCAGGTCACTATGTGCACTTTCTTCCCGTCCTGTACAATAAATGCACCCCTAGCCCCCGACCCAAGTTTAAACACTCCTCCAACCTTCTAGCCATTTTAACCCCTAGCAAGGCTGCAACGTCCCCATTGAGGTGCAGTCCATCCCTAGCATAGAACCTGAAGCCAACAAAGAGGTTGGCCCGGTTTTCCAGAAAACCATAACTTTCCTTCCTACACCAATTCCTGAGCTACTTATTTACCTCCCTGATCTCCAGATGCCTATAGCGTGGCACGTGGTCTGGCAGTATTTCAGAAAATAATATCTTCGAGGTATTTGTCTTCAGCTTACAGCCCAATTCCCTGAAAACATCTTTAACCCCATAGCGACGGCCTAACGTCTCAAGACGTCGGAAAAACAGGGTACTTATTCTGTTCCGACGTCTTGAGACGTCAGGCCGGAAAAAGCTTGTAGCGCCCCGGGTGACGAAAAATCTCGGGGGTTTCAGCTACCGTAGGTAGCTGAGACCCCCAAGATCATGAATCGGGGTGTTTTTTTTGGACCCCGATAATGTGATCGCCGGTATACACCGTATACCGACGTACACATAAAAAAAAAATGGCAAATAATACTGATTTCTTTCTCATCTGACATAATCAAACATGTCAGATGATAAAGAAATATAATCCTCTAGTGCCCCCAAAGCCCCCGGTACCGGAGAAATCAACCCCCACCACCCCCACCCCCTCCGGAACATCCAAAATGGCGCCGACGCGCGCCGAAAACTGCTGCCGCCGCCGGCTCTGCATTCATTTCCCTCTGATCTGAAATGATCAAACATTTCAGATCGGAGGGAAATGTCCTCCCCCTCATCCCTCTACCGGTACACCGGAGCTGTCTGGTCCCCCGGAGCACCCTCCGGTTCTCCAGAGCGCTCCCCCTTCCCTCCTCCGGAGCGTGCAAGATGGCGGCGCGCAGCGCACAGTAGCGCGCGGCCGCATTCATCCTGCTCTTTCTGCCGCATGTGACACGTCACATACGACAGAAAAGTTGTCCCCAGGTCCCGCCAGGTCTCCCGCCGTCACCCCCCCCCCTCAGCCCCCGGTCTTCCGTTACCTGGCTGCTGCACTGTCCCCGCGATCACTCCGCCTTCCTCTGGAAAGCTGGCGGCGCATGTGCAGACAGCAGCTGTCAGCTGGATCCTTGCAAGCAGGGACGCTGACCGCGCTGCTTGCACATGCTGCTGTACTGTGGACCGGGGGAGAGTGAGTGCAGTAATCTGCAGCCACACTCCTCACATGGAGAGCCTGCTGTTCTAGAAAATGGGGGGTACGTTCTGTGAGCGTGCCCCTCATGTTCTGGAATGAGGTTACTGCAGGTCACTCTTCCCTAGGTTGGACCGGGGCAGTGTGAGTGCAGTATTCTCAGATTACTGCACCCACACTGCTCATGGAGAGCTTGCTAGTCCAGAAAATGGGGGATACGTTCCCTGAACGTGCCCCCCATATTCTAGAAGGTCCAGAGTCGTCGAGGGACCTCCAAAATGGATTACAGCGACCGGAATTTGTTTATTTTCAATAAATTGGTGAAAGAGGAAATGTTTCGGGGAGTGTTTTTTCAAATAATTTTTTTTTTTGTCTTTATTTTTTTCTATTACTGACTGGGTTAGTGATGTCGGGTATCTGTTTAGATGCTGTGACATCACTAACCCCAGGGCTTGATGCCAGGTGACATTACAGCTGGTATCAACCCCGTATATTACCCCGTTTGCCACCGCACTAGGGCGCGGGATGAGCTGGGGCGAAGCGCCAGGATTGGCGCATCTAATGGATGCGCTACTTCTGGGGCGGCTGCGGCCTGCTATTTTTAGGCTGGGAAGAGTCCAATAACCATGGCTCTTCCCACCCTGAGAATACCAGACCCCAGCTGTCCGCCTCACCTTGGCTGGTGATCTAATTTGGGGGGGACCCCACGTTTGGTTTTTCTTTTTTTTAAAAACGCCTGGGGAGCCCTCCAAATTGATCACCAGCCAAGGTGAAGCTGTCAGCTGTGGTTTGCAGGCTACAGCTGTCTGCTTTACCCTAGCTGGCTATCAAAAATAGGGGGGACCCCACGTCGTTTATTTTAATTATTAATTTTTTGGGGGTGCTAAATACAAGGCTAGGCACCCTTTAGTGCCACATGAAAGGCAGTAAAGGGCGCCAGCTTAGAATATGCAGGGGAATGGGACGTTATATTTGTTTGACATCTATCCATTCATCCATTGTAGCATTTTAGGCTGTGCGCCCACAATCGGGATTTGCAGCGTTTTGGGCGCAGAGTGTTTTCCCTGCATCCATAGCGCTGCGTTGTGCAGTAGAAGCACAGTGGAAGGATTTTTAGAAATCCCATGCCCACTGTGCTTCTTTCTCCACAGCATAAACCGACCCGTGGCGCAGCTTCCCGAGCCTCAGCATGTCAGTTTATGCTGCGGAGACAAGAGTGTTCTCTGCATGTAGCATAGAGCTAAAGTCCACAGCAGCCTGAACCCAAATCGTGGGCATGGGCAGCTGCGTTCTCCTGTGGACAACACTCATATCTCTGCAGGAAGGCTGACACTGTGTACTAGACGCCGTGTCGCTGGATCATGGCCACATAGCCTAAAAGTGAGAAATTTGTTGCTACAGCAACATTTTTGTGAAGTACCTGTGGATTCAAAATGCTTACTATACTCCTGTCATGGTTCGCCTCCCTGTCCACATGGCTAGGGGGCGGAGCCTTCTCTCGAGCCTCACTTCCAGACCCGGGATGCCTTAAAAGCTGGCATTTCCAGTGAACCAGTGCCGGCTATAAGCTTAGCACTGCTTTGCCTGTGATTGCTGGTCCTGTGAGTGATATCCTGATCTGTCTGTTCCTGTGCCCCCGTGCCCTTGTCTGTGTTCCATCCCCTGGTCGTCCCTCCTGTCCTCTGTCCCGTCTCCTATTTCCTCACTCGGTTGCTTCCTTTGGTACTGACCTTGGCCTGACTTTGACTCCGCTTTTGCTCGTCCCTCCGGTCCTGCTTCTGCCCGTATGGTGTTTGACCCAGCCTGTGTGATTATTCCTTGCATGCTCTGCAGCTTTGCTTCTCAGCTGTGCTTTGAGGTAATGCATGAGAACGCTGTGAATTCACTTCCTGTTTCTCATTGCTTTGTGTAGTGTATTATGCTACAGAGCTCTGGCTCCCCCTGGTGGCAGCATTACACTCCTGAATAAAATCCAGTTTCCAAAATGGGGTCACTTGTGGGGGGTTTCTGCTGTATAGGTACCCAAGGGGCCCTGCTAATGTGACATGATGCCCGCAATTTATTTGAACTTTTCCAGAATTCAAATGGTGCTTCTTCCATTCCAAGCCCTCCCATTTATCCAAACAGAGGTTTTTGGCCACATGTGGGGTATCCCTGTGCTCATAAGACATTGGATAACAACCTCTTGGGTCCACGGTTTGTTGTTGCCTCTTGAAAAAGTAAGAAATTTGATGCTAAAGCAACATTTTTGTGAAAAAAAATGAAAATTTTCAATATGGCAACCTAAGCTTATCAAATTGTGTGAAGTACTCTTGGATTCAAACTGCTCAATATACACCTAGATAAAAGCCTTGGAGGTGTCTTGTTTCCAGAATGGGGTCACTTGTTGGGGACCTCCACTGTTTAGGCACCTTAGGGGCTTTCCAAATGCAACATAGCGTCCGCTAATGATTCCAGTCAAATGGCGCTCCTTCCCTTCCGAGCCCTGCTGTGCACCCAAACAGTTGATTTCCACCACACATAAGGTATCAGCATACTCAGGAGAAATTGCACAATAAATCTTATGCTGATTTTTTTCCTTTTACACTTGTAAAAAAATAAGCTACCTGGTTGAAGTAACAATTTTGTAATAAAAATGTATTTTTTTATTTTCACAGCTCAACATTATAAACTTCTGTGAAGCACCTGAGGGTTCAGGGTACTCACCAAACATCTAGATAAATTCCTTCAGGGGTCTATTTTCCAAAATGGGGCCACTTGTGGGAGACCTCCACTGTTTAGGCACCTCAGGGGCTCTCCTAATACAACATGGCGTCTGCTATTGATTCCAGACAATTTTGCAGTCAAATGGCACTCCTTCCCTTCCGAGCCCTGTCATGCGCCCAAACAGTTGATTTCCACCACATATAAGGTATCGCCAAACTCATGAGAAATTGCACAGTAAATTTTATGCTGAATTTTTTCCTTTTACACTTGTAAAAAAAAAAGCTACCTGGTTGAAATAACAATTTTGTGGTAAAAATGTATTTTTTTATTTTCACAGCTCAACATTATAAACTTCTGTGAAGCACCTGGGGGTTCAGGGTACTCACCAAACATCTAGATAAATTCCTTGTGGGGTCTATTTTCCGAAATGTGGCCACATGTTGAGGAGCTTCACTGTATAGGCACCTCAGGGGCTCTCCTAATGCAACATGGCGTCCGCTATTGATTCCAGACAATTTTGCAGTCAAATGGCACTCCTTCCCTTCCGAGCCCCGCCGTGTGCCCAAACAGTTGATTTCCACCACATATAAGGTATCGCAAAAACTCAGGAGAAATGGCACAATAAATATCATGGTGACTTTTTTCCTGTTACCCTTGTGAAAAAAAAAGCTACCTGGTTGAAATAACAATTTTGTGGTAAAATTTTATTTTTTTATTTTCATGGCTCAACTTTATAAAATTCTGTGAAGCACCTGGGGGTTCAGTGTACTCACCAAACATCTAGATAAATTCCTTGAGGGGCCTAGTTTCCAAAATGGGGTCACTTGTGCGGGGTTTCTGCTGTTTAAGTACCTTAGGGGACCTCCAAATGCGACATGGTGCCCGCAATCTTTTTCAGCCAAATTTCCTTTCCAAAATTCAAATATTGTTCCTTCCGATCCAAGCCCTCCCATTTGTCCAAACAAAGGTTTCACACCACATGTGAGGTATCACCACGCTCATAAAAAAGTGGGTAACAAACCTTGAGGTCAAATTTTTGGAATTACCTCTTGAAAAAGTGAGAAAATTGATGCTAAAGCAACATTTTTGAGAAAATTATTAAAATTTTCAATATGATAACGTAACGTTAACAAAATCTGTGAAGTACTTGTGGATCCAAAATGCTCACTATACCCCTAGATAGAAGCCTTGAGGGGTCTAGTTTCCAAAATGGCGTCACTTGTGAGGGGTTTCTTCTGTTTAGGTACCTTAGCGGACCTGTAAATGCAACATGGTGCCCACAATCTATTTCAGCCAAATTTGCTTTCCAAAATTCAAATATTGCTCCTTCTGTTCCGAGCCCTCCCATTTGTCCAAACAGAGGTTTCTGATCACATGTGGGGTATCAGTGCGTTCATAACAAAGTGGGGAACAAGTTTTGTGGTCCATTTTGTTTTGTTATTTCTTCTAAAAGTGAATAAATTTGGGCTAGAGCAACATTTTTAGGTAAAATTTAATTTTTGCTTTTTTCATTCCACATTGCTTTTGTTCATGTGAAGCACCTGAAGGGTTAATAAACTTCTTGAATATGGTTTTGAGTACTTTGGGGGGTGCAGTTTTTAGAATGGTGTCACTTTTGGGTATTTTCTGTCATCTAGGCCTATCGAAGTCACTTCAAATATGATGTGGTCCCTAAAAAAATGGTTTTGTAAATTTTGATGTAAAAATGAGAAATCATTGATAAACTTTGAACTCTTCTAACTTCCTAACAAAAAAAAAATTTGTTTCCAAAATTGTGCTGATGTAAAGTAGACATGTGGGTAATGTTATTTATTAACTATTTTGTGTCACAGACATCTCTGGTTTAACGGTATAAAAATTCAAAAGTTGAAAATTGCTAAATTTTCAAAATGTTTGCCAAAATTCAATTTTTTTCATAAATAAACGCAAAAAATATTGTCCTAAATTTGGTACTAACATGAAGTCCAATATGTGACGAAAAAACAATCTCAGAATCACCGGGATCCGTTGAAGCGTTCCAGAGTTATAACCTCTTGAAGTGACACTGGTCAGAATTGCAAAATTTGGTCTGGTCATTAAGGTGAAAATTAGCTCCGTCACTAAGGGGTTAAGGACCTTCTCCTACCTCTAACTTTGTTATTGTTTTTTTTTTTATTGACGATTGCTTTTGCCAATATTTAAATGTGCAGTGCTTTCAGCCCGCTATACTACTTACGCTTTGTCTTAAAATTCAGCTGTCGCCATTATATGCTGTACTGTACTATTTAGTCTAGTGTGTTTTAACTTGTTTTTTTGTGGTGTCACTTATCCTGTTATTTCCCCCCCTCCTCTCTGTCTTTTATTATGACCTTCATCTTCAGAACTTGTGCTGTTATTACATTTCAGATATTTTCTTACAGTTGTTTGAATAATTTTAATTTCAGGTAGCGTTGAGGAGGCAGCAGGCACAAGAAGAGGAATTGGGAATAAGCCATCCAATCGCTTTACCAAATGGAGCTGAGCTGCTTGTAAAACGGGAGCAGGTCAGCAACAGTTCCTGCCCATTGCTAGAAAACAATTGCCCTCAGGCAACAAGTGGATCTACTGCACTAGCATCAACCAGCTCTTCAGGTAAGCATATGTCAGTGGGGAAAACTGGGCTAGGTATTAGGCCGAGCACTGTGTCAGTTCTTCCTCCTATGTCAGATATGCACAGAAGCGAAGTCTACGTCATTTTTGTACAGATGTGAAATGATGAACACTGCCAAGTAGGAGGCCAGCTGGAGTCCAAAGTGACTGTGTCGGCCTCATAATAGTGAATGTCTGACTCTGTCAGGGTCTGTCATCGTTTCCGTTCGTTTTTCGGGGATTTTGATGGAAAACCCTCATTCAGTGCTTAGCATAGAGTACTGCTTATATGTTCACCTAGCCCTGTAGAAAGCCAGAAATACACAAGGAACTTATTTCATGTACTGCAAACCTACAGAAAATGCTTAACTTCATCTAGTTGTTACAGTTAAACCTCTGAGAGGATCTTACAGTGGATTTTATCATGTACCACTTCCAGTTGCCACTGCTCCACTGAACTTGGAACAGTTTTTTTTTCTGTGCCCCTGCATTCCAGAAAAGATGCAATGCAATTCTCTCCTCTACCATCTGGGCTTCTTTTATGTAGACTGACTAGTATCTGGCTTTTGAGGATCTGAGGACATCCATTAAAATGGAGAATATTTCTAGTGATTTAGAGATGTCGAGAGTGGCAGTGAAGTTGAGTGGTATTGTAATGAGATGTAATGCACAACATGATGATAAAGTTATTAATAAAAACATGTTAAATTCACAAATAGCCACACTCCCAACCATTTTGTAATTAAAGAGGTTGTCCACTACTTTTACATTGATGGCCTCGCCTTATGATAGATCATTAATGTCTGATAGTCCAGGGTCCCTGCTGCACCGCCAGTCAGCTGTTTTTGCGCCCGCGGCAGCAGCAGGCAGCCGAAAATGCTCAGTTCCGGAGTTGCTCCGTCAACTGATAGCGCCTGCGGCCGGGTACTGCACATCTGCCTCTTATTTATTTTAATGGGAAGCATATGTGCAATGTCTGGCCGTGGCCACAAACAGAAGACGGGGTAACTCCGGAACTAAGGACTTCTGGTCACAGGCTGTCACCACCTGGACCAAGAACAGCTGATCAACGGAGTGCCAGGTCCTGGCCAATCAGACATTGATGACCTGTTGTAAGGATAAGGAATCAATGTAAAAGTAGAGCACAGCCACTATAATTAAATTATTCAATATCTTCTTGGGTTTTAACACAACATAATGAGTGCCACATGTTTATCTTTCTTGCAATACAGTTACAAACATATGGTCATCGCTACCACACAGTCATCAGCTGGAGTTCTAAACATAGGAATTGACAGCACTGATGGTGCTCAGCACTTAAAAGCAGTTAAACAATATATTCTAAGGCCCCTTTGAGGCATCCGTGATTTTACACAAAACGTTTGCACAAAAAATTTGTATGAGTGTCATCAGTGTTTTTCATGCGAATTTTATTAATGCTTGGTGAGGGTGTCAAGTAGTTACCATCAGTGTTTCAACAGTGATTTTCATATATGAAAAAAATAAATCATTTACAAAGCTTCTCCTATACATTGCAATGTTAATCACGGACGGCACACGACTGCATGCAAATCAGATCTTTATACTATCTGTGATTTTCATGAACCCATACACTTGTATGGGTGGGTTTTAGTTTTTTATGGACACACTGGAATGGTTATTGTATTTATGCTTAAGACGAGCGAATGTTTAGAGTTAATATTACAGACAGATAAAAAAAGAAAATATATGGAAAATGCCTTATTGTCGATATCAAGACTTGTTAGGTGGGTGCAGAGATCCAAAACCATTTGACCCGGTCAATTAGCACAATAAAGGAGAGGAGGATCAGCACTTCCTTAAATCCACGTGTTCAATCTTTATTAGTGACAAAAATATCCATTAAAAACGATGTCTATCCATTAAAAATGTGTCGTTTCTGGCAATAAGCTCTTAGTAGAGTAGAATAGAGTACAATACAACATACTAAAGTTAAATTAAGTAGAAAAAAGCACTAAGCCACAAAAAGGCTTAGAATCTAGGAAAAGGTTGGGGGCCTGGCCTGGACATCAAGAAGGGAATACACATGTGAGCTCGGCTTCTGATGCCAAGCTACAACAAGTGCCTTTTTAATAAATTTCTTGTGACCAGATTGGCACATCAGACCTCCTACGACCCGCTGATACAGCCAAGGGTCCTGCAGAGTCGCAGACTGAACAGTAGGATGCAAGGAGACTATCCAAAGGACTTGTCGTGGGAAGGCCCAGTCTCCTGGAAGCCGCATGCTGCACAGCGGGAGAGCAGAATACTCGCTGCCGGATGCTGGGGATTTGCTGTACACTGTGTAAGAACGTCAGAGACCTGTACACTGGAGGAGGAGGTGAGCGGTCTTCTTGGTGGTCCTGCTGGAACTTTTTGTGGAGTGGCGAGTGTCTGCGGTGCTGGAGCACGCTTACAGTCACCTGCGCTCTGGGAACATCGGGAGTCCTTGTTAGTGCCACGTGAGGGAGGTTGGATCTAGTCTGCCCTGAAGCCTTGCAGGAAAGTGAGTTATTGCAGGCCCGGATTGGTGATTGAAACGTTGCCCCACGCAAGCATACAGCTTTTGGCTATAGTTTTTAGACGCCATTTTAGCCCTCCCTCGTGGCCGCCATCGTCTTCATCCCTGCTTTCTGGCTTGCTAGCAGTTTGCAGGGCATCTCTACCCCACCTCTTTGCTTGTGTAACAGCTCTGGAAACCACAGCGCAGGATCCACATAAGCACACCAGAGGTTGAAAGTAGAGAGACGAAGGACCAAGCCCCTCTGTCTGTTTGATATAGGTGGAGGACTAAAGTAAAAATAAAACACAAAAAAGCAAAAAGAAAAACAAAACAAAGTGCTTTACACTCAGTAACCATTGGATTTGGAACTTTGCTATACTTTTATTATTTGATTACACACTTGTTGAAGAAACAGTCTCCTCTGCAGCTTTTTGATAACCTATACTGCTGGACACTACCTATGATGCTACTTAGTGGTAGATGAAACAAATACATGGTGAAAATAAGCTGCAGGAGTTGGTGAAAGTGAGTGACTGAATCCCTACCTAATGTTTACTTAAGGGCGATTGTTCAGCCCTCACCATCTACAGAGAGGAAATTAACAGACTTTCATAGTCATCTAAGATTAACATAATAGCTTCTGTTCTGGAGAGAGCATAACTTAATATTACTATTGAATATTGAAAAAAAGAGAGACTACTTGACTTGTCCCGAAAACTTCGGATGTCGCAGCTTTCTCTAACCTCCCAGGATAGGTTCCTCGTTAAAGGAACCCAGGAGGCAGGGGTCCCTATGTCACCAAAATCACAGCGGCAATCAGTCCACAAAGGGAGTCTGGCCAAAAATAAATCTACCTGGACACATCCGCCAGACATGGAGTTGGAGGCTACACCCTCGTTGTCTGCTGTAATCTCCCAACAAGATGGTAGAGAGGGGCCACTGGACTCCCCATCGGACACGGAGTCAGGGGATCTGCAGGGAGTCTCAGAACACGACAGTAGAAAAAAAATATCTTAACTTTCTCCCTTATTAGAATTACTTTAAATCCCTTGTCTCGGAGGTCAAGGATACCTGCAGAATCAAAATTAACTCAATACGCCAGGATGTCAAAATGCTGGCGGACAAAATGGACTCTATGGAAATGGAACATGATGTCACCAGACAATACATTGCTAAACTACAGAGAAATGTTACCACCTTTGCCCAGGCCCTGAGTGAAACAAGCATCTGACGGAACATGACAGTAGAGGTTGTTACAACAATATACGAGTAAGGGGTATCTCCGAGACTTCAGGGCTTGAAGACGTCCATGCCATTCTTGAAACGATATTAAACACCATTCTGGATTGCCCTATGTTTCTTAAAATAAAATTCGACAGAGCGCTCCGCCCCAAGGGAGCTCAGAACCAATCCTGTGATGTAATCTGCTGTGTCCATGACTTCCAGTTGAAATAGGCTTTTATGGCTAAAGTCCGCTCACTTCTCAGAATTGAGTACCAGAGGACCCTCGTCTAGCTGTATCCCAACTTATCATGAATCACTCTTCAGAAAAGAAGACATTTACAACTGCTCCTCCTCTCTTTAAAAAATAAGGGCATCAGATTTCGATGGGGTTCCGGTTCGCCCTCCAAGTCATTAAAGACGGTTGCGCCACTGTATTCTGTATTGCGCTCAATCAAAGACCTTCCGGCCTTTTGCTCTGACCTAGAGATCCTGCTTCCAACTCTGGCCGACTGGGAGCTGGAACTACCTGCCAACCTGCCCACACCAATATGGCAATGGGTGGAAACCAAGAAGGGATGCCCCTCCCCTATGCCAAAAATTATTATTATTAGTATTATTTATTATTATAGCACCATCTATTCCATGGCGCTTTACATGTGAAAGGGGTATACATAATAGGGACAAGTACTATAATCATAAACAAAACAAGGCACAGACTGGTACAGGAGGATAGAGGTCCCTGCCCGCGAGGGCTCACAGTCTTGAAGGGATGTAAAAATGCCATCAAACCCAACCTGAGATGCTGCTCCTCTCCCCGTTCAAATATTGACTGAGGCCTTGGTATAAGGATATTTCTTGCTAATTGTGGAGGGTGTACCTTATCCATTCTCTTTCCTTAGAAAGACACCAGAAAGGTATTTGCTTGTTTTTGTTTTCTTCGCTGCTATTATTACTGTTGTACTATTTTCTCTCGTATATACAGTCCTGCTCATCATTGGCACCCATGAAGTTTAAGTACATAATGTGGAATATCTCCTGAAAAAAAAATCAAACAAGTGAAACAGCTCATTTGTATAGAGCACTCATGTTAAATACAAAAGAGCAAATGATAAACAACAATTTTAAACAAAAAACAATGGGAGGAAAAAATTGAAAAACCTAAAGCTTGCTGTGACACTGGTTTTGGCACCCTTTACATTAAATAAATATGGAAACACATTTTGACTCGCTTGTGGTAAATCACAAAAGAGAATCACTTGTGATAAATTGTCGGTGTCCATGGGACATGAATTGGCCAATGAATGATGACTTAAGTTTTAAAAAGGTAGGCCCTGTTCCTTTTTCACAATGGTGAAGAGAAAGGAGCTGTCTGAGGATATCAAAACTGCTATTATTAGCAAACACAAAACTTCCAAAGGGTATAAGGCCATCTCCAAAGACCTTGGTATCCCAGTTTCAACAGTGCGCAATGTTATAAAGAAGTTTGCCAAACATGGAATCTTCAAGAACCTCCTTGGACATGTCTTTGAAGGTTCGTGCAAATGGTGTAAAAAACACCAAGTCAAACATCCAAAGACTTGTAGGTCAACCTTTTACAGTGTGAAGTCATGGTTTCAACAAGTACCATACACCGCACTAAACCAAACAGAGCTTTATGGGTAAATGTCAAGGAGGAAACCATTGCTGAAGAAAAGACATAAATAGGAACAATTGATCTTTGCCAAAGAGTACCTTGACAAACCACAATCCTTCTGGGAAAATGTTCTGTGGACAGATAAAACAAAAATTGACCTTCTTGGCAATGGAAAGCAACAGTTTGTTTACAGACAACGTAATGAAGCTTTTAAGGAAAATAACACCCTACCAACAGTTAAGCATGGTGGAGGATCCATAATGCTGTGGGGTTGTTTTGGTTCATCTAGTTTTCGAGGACTTGCCTGTATCACAGTTATCATAAAATCAGAGAAGTATCAAGAGATTTTAGAGCGAAATGTCGTACCCAGTGTAAGAAAACTTGGGTTGAGTCGAAGCTTATGGGTCTTCAAGCAAGACAATGACCCAAAGCACACATTCAAAACTACACAAGAATGGTTGAAAAAGAAAATATGAACTATTTTAAAATGGCCAGCAATGAGTCCTGACCTCAATCTCATTGAAAATCTTTGGGGTGAGCTGAAATCTGCCATTGGGAAAAAGAAACCTGCAAACATTCAATAGCTTGAACAAACTGCAAAGGGAGAGTGGGAGAAAATACCACCTGAGAGGTGCAAGAACCTACAAGTAGTCTTAGTACTGTACTTAGTACTGTAGTTGACTATGTTCGGGTGTCCGCCTGCAAAAAACGTATATGTGCAAAAAAGGTGCAAAACAGAGCACACGCTAACGTAGTCTGCTCCATTATAGTCAATGGCCCTGTTGGCGCATACGTCCGAAACACGTTTTGCGGGGAGGGGCGGTTCGGACGGATGCCCCGACGGGACCACTGAACGTAAGTAAAAGCGCAATGCGAAAGTAGCCTAAGGCTAATATAACTCTGAACGTTAAGAGTCTAAACTCTAATATTAAAAGGCATATGGTGATCAGTGAGATGCGTACCCAACAGGTCATTGTGGTCTTTTTGCTAAAAACACACTTAATCCTCAGTGAGAATTGTAATTCTGCTAAGCATCTATATCCCACAAAATATTTAGCTTCCCAACCTAGGAAAAAGGCAGGTGTAGCGGTATTGATAACGAGGACTTGTACCATTCAAATTTCTTCTTCAATTAGTGACCCACAGGGTAGATATATTATCTTGCATGGTATCTACAGAGATGTCCGATTACGTTATGCAATATTTACACTCTTAACATTTCTCAAATTTCTTTCTTAGACCGCGTGCTTTTAAAACTCACACGGCTGCCTCCGTCAGTGTGGATAACTGGGGGGATTTTAATAGTATTTTTCGGACTCCCTAGATAGACTGTCCCTTTGTGGATATTCATATCAGCGTAGGTTGACAACAGATTTTTGGAGTTTGATACACAAATATGCTTTGTTTGACCTCTGGCCTGTCAACCACACTATAGAGATGACTGTTACTTTCTTCTCCTCCCTACATGGTACGCACACCAGGATTGACTTCTTTGGTAACATTCAAACACTTAGATTGACAGGAAAGGTGGATATCGGTGTAATTTCATGGTCAGACCACACGCCTGTAACACTCACTTTGGACCAGGCGGTGACTCGTACGAGGATTTGTCATTAGAGGCTTAACAAATCTCTTGTCAAGAGAGGACTCTGCAAAGATAAACTGGAAGCAGCGATAGTGGAATATTTTGATAATGTGGGATCAGTCCCTAACTTGTCTACTATTTGGGAAGTTCATAAGGTCGTTTTTAGATGAAATTGTATAAGCTCATGTTCTCGTGTTAAAACAGATAGATTGTACCAAAAACTCACTAAAACTCACTAAAAAGAAACTATAACTATAGATGGAAAGAGAATTCCCTAACCCACTTGGGAATACAGCTAACATCTAGTTACAAACTCCTGTACCAGTACAATTATCCCCGTTTATAGATTGCTTCTTAACTGGAATAACCTCCTGTTATCTTTGTTTGGAAGGATTTCTGCAATTAAAATGGCCATCCTATCTAAGCTACTTTATTTGTTTGAGACTGTCCCGGTGTGTGTACCATATAGAGAGCTGCGTAATGTACAGTCTTCTATACTCCAATTTATCTGGGTACATAAGAGACATAGGCTCAAGAAACTGACTTTACTTGATAATAAACTGAGGGGGGGACTGGGCATTCCTGACATAGCTAAATACTGGGTGACCCACCTACATCATAACCCATATTGGTCCAATTGCAGAGCCTTTGCCAGATGGATGGAAGTGGAGAAGCTGTAGTTAGCACTAATACACACCCACTCTTATCTGTGGGGAACCTCATCTAATAAACTAGATGCATGTACCTTAGGACCCATAGCCTTCATTAAGAAAATATGGCACCATTGCTGCAGAAAGTTTACGCTTATCGCCGAACACTCCTTGACCTCGGGCAGGGGGCAGGATGCTTCTCTGTTCGGGCAGGGGGCAGGCTGCCTCTCCATGCGGGCAGGCAGGCTGTGGTGGCTGTATGGCGCAGGCCGGTGTGGCGGCTATCCCAGATGCTCTGGGTTCAAATGATGGCGCCCGGAGTCAGCACGTGCGCAGATGGAGCTCTCGGCTAAAAGCTCGAAGTGCGCACACGCCGCTTCGGGCCCCCTTTCTTTGACGCCAGGACCGCTGACAGAGCATCTCGGACACCTGCCTCACAGGCCTGCTCCACACAGCCATTGCAGCTTCCGCTGCCAGGTCAGACCCCACTGCTGCCAGGACAGACCCCACCGCTGCCAGGACAGACCCCACCAGCACCCCCGCTGCCTCCTGTGACTCCACTCCACCACCGCTGCCGACCCCCTCCTGTAAGACAACACCGGAGTATAAGACAGACCCCATTTTTTTCTTCACCATATAGTAATTTTGGCCAACATCTTAAGTAGTAATATGCCTCATCCTGTTCCCCATTCTGTAGAAATGTGCCCATCCTTGTCCCCTTGTAGTAATGTGCCCCATGCAGGACCCCTTCTTGTGGCAATGTGCCCCATGCTGGACCCCTTCTTGTAGTAATGTGTCTCATGCAGGACCCCTTATTGTAGTAATGTGCCCCATGCAGGACCCTTTCTTGTAGTAATGTGTCCCATGCAGGACCCCTTCTTGCAGTAATGTGCCCCATGCTGGACCCCTTCTTGTAGCGATGTGCCCATGCAGGTACTCTTCTTGTAGCAATATGCCCCATGCAGGACCCCTTCTTGTAGTAATGTGCCCCATGCTAGACCCCATTTTGTAGCAATGTGCCCCATGCAGAACCCTTTTTTGTAGCAATGTGCTCCATGCTGGACCCTTTCTTGTAGCAATGTGCCCCATGCAGGACCCTTCTTGTAGCAATGTGCCCCATGCAGGACCCTTTCTTGTAGCAATGTGCCCCATGCTGGACCCTTTCTTGTAGCAATGTGCCCCATGCAAGCCCTTTTCTTGTAGCAATGTGCCGATACAGTTACTGTTCTTTAGCAATATGCCCAATGCAGGACCCCTTCTTTTGGTAATGTGCCCCATGCTGGACCCCTTCTTGCAGTAATGTGCCCCATGCAGGACCCTTTCTTGTAGTAATGTGTCCCATGCAGGACCCCTTCTTGCAGTAATGTGCCCCATGCTGGACCCCTTCTTGTAGCGATGTGCCCATGCAGGTACTCTTCTTGTAGCAATATGCCCCATGCAGGACCCCTTCTTGTAGTAATGTGCCCCATGCTAGACCCCATTTTGTAGCAATGTGCCCCATGCAGAACCCTTTTTTGTAGCAATGTGCTCCATGCTGGACCCTTTCTTGTAGCAATGTGCCCCATGCAGGACCCTTCTTGTAGCAATGTGCCCCATGCAGGACCCTTTCTTGTAGCAATGTGCCCCATGCTGGACCCTTTCTTGTAGCAATGTGCCCCATGCAAGCCCTTTTCTTGTAGCAATGTGCCGATACAGTTACTGTTCTTTAGCAATATGCCCAATGCAGGACCCCTTCTTTTGGTAATGTGCCCCATGCTGGACCCCTTCTTGCAGTAATGTGCCCCATGCTGGACCCCTTCTTGTAGCAATGTGGCACATGCAAGACCTCTTCTTGTAGCAATGTGCCCCATGCAGGACCCCTTCTTGGAAAATTGTGTCCCATACTTGACCTATTCTTGTAGCAATGTGCCCCATGCTAGACCCTTTCTTGTAGCAATGTGCCCCATGCAAGTCCTTTTCTTGTAGCGATGTGCCCATGCAGGTACTCTACTTGTAGAAATGTGCCCCTTGCAGGACCCCTTCTTGTAGCAATGTGCCCCATGCAGGACCCCTTCTTGTAGCAATGTTCCCCATGCTGGACCTTTTCTTGTAGCAAAGTGCCCATGCAGGTACTCTTCTTGTAGAAATGTGCCCCATGCAGGACCCCTTCTTGTAGTAATGTACCCCGTGCAGGATCCCTTCTTCTAGCAATGTTTCCCATGCAGGACCCCTTCTTGTAGTAATATGCCCCATGCAGGTCCCCTTCTTGTAGCAATGTGCCCCATACAGGACCTCTTCTTGTAGCAATTTGCCCCATGCAGGGCCTCTTCTTATAGCAATGTGACCTAAGCAAGTCCTTTTCTTGTAGCGATGTGCCCATGCAGGTACTCTTCTTGTAGCAATATGCCCCATGCAGGACCCCTTCTTGTAGTAATGTGCCCCATGCTAGACCCCATCTTGTAGCAATGTGCCCCATGCAGGACCCTTTTTCGTAGCAATGTGCTCCATGCTGGACCCTTTCTTTTAGCAATGTGCCCCATGCAGGACCCCTTCTTGTAGCAATGTGCCCCATGCAGGACCCTTTCTTGTAGCAATGTGCCCCATGCTGGACCCTTTCTTGTAGCAATGTGCCCCATGCAAGCCCTTTTCTTGTAGCAATGTGCCGATACAGGTACTGTTCTTTAGCAATATGCTCAATGGAGGACCCCTTCTTTTGGTAATGTGCCCCATCCTGGACCCCATCTTGTAGCAATGTCCCCCTTTCAGGACCCCTTCTTGTAGCAATGTGCCCCGTGCTGGACCTTTTCTTGTAGCAATGTGCCCCATGCAAGTCCTTTTATTGTAGCAAAGTGCCCATGCAGGTACTCTTGTAGAAATGTGACCCATGCAGGACCCCTTTTTGTTGTAATGTACCCCATGCAGGATCCCTTCTTCTAGCAATGTTCCCCATGCAGGACCCCTTCTTGTAATAATATGCCCCATGCAGGTCCCCTTCTTGTAGCAATGTGCCCCATACAGGACCTCTTCTTGTAGCAATTTGCCCCATGCAGGCCCTCTTCTTATAGCAATGTGACCTATGCAAGTCCTTTTCTTGTAGCGATGTGCCCATGCAGGTACTCTTCTTGTAGCAATATGCCCCATGCAGGACCCCTTCTTGTAGTAATCTGCCCCATGCTAGACCCCATCTTGTAGCAATGTGCCCCACGCAGGACCCTTTTTTGTAGCAATGTGCCCCATGCTGGACCCCTTCTTGTAGCAATGTGCCCCATGCAGGACCCTTTCTTGTAGCAATGTGTCCCATGCTGGACCCTTTCTTGTAGCACTGTGCCCCATGTAAGTCCTTTTCTTGTAGCAATGTGCCGATGCAGGTACTGTTCTTGTAGCAATATGCCTAATGCAGGACCCCTTATTTTGGTAATGTGCCCCATGCTGGACCCCATCTTGTAGCAATGTCCCCCTTGCAGGACCCCTTCTTGTAGCAATGTGCCCCATGCTGGACCTTTTCTTGTAGCAATGTGCCCCATGCAAGTCCTTTTCTTGTAGCGAAGCGCCCATGCAGGTTCTTGTAGCAATGTGCCCCATGCAGGACCCCTTCTTGTAGCAATGTGCCCCATGCAGGACCCTTTCTTGTAGCAATGTGCCCCATGCTGGACCCTTTCTTGTAGCACTGTGCCCCATGTAAGTCCTTTTCTTGTAGCAATGTGCCGATGCAGGTACTGTTCTTGTAGCAATATGCCCAATGCAGGACCCCTTATTTTGGTAATGTGCCCCATGCTGGACCCCATCTTGTAGCAATGTCCCCCTTGCAGGACCCCTTCTTGTAGCAATGTGCCCCATGCTGGACCTTTTCTTCTAGCAATGTGCCCCATGCAAGTCCTTTTCTTGTAGCGAAGCGCCCATGCAGGCACTCTTCTTGTAGAAATGTGCCCCATGCAGGAACCCTTCTTGTAATAATGTGCCCCATGCAGGACCCCTTCTTGTAGTAATGTGCCCCATGCAGGTCCCCTCGTAGCAATGTGCCCTATGCAGGCCCTCTTCTTGTAGCAATGTCCCATCCTGACACACACACACACATACCCCATTTGCAGCCTCAGCAAACAACACACGCGGGCACACATCCAAACATACTTCTCACCTGTCTTCTGTTACCTTGGCGGTGGCCGGCAGGCACGTGGAACCGGTAATGATTGCAGCCGCTGTCGTCGCGTCATCTGAAATTCAGTTAAACGTTTTTTGAGCCAAGTTCTCTTTGCACAACAGCCGCTAGCCAGTCAGAGGCAAGCGGCTGTGGTCATGTGCATCAGTTGCTTGCCTCTGATTGGCGGACGGCTGTTATTGAGCTGTGCAGAGAAAATTTGACTGTGCGCAGCAGTGGCAAAATGCTCAGATGAAATAAAGCTCTGATGGCTGCAACCTGTGTACTGTCCGCCATCGTTACCATGTCCACGGGAAAGCGGGCCGCAAGAGGCAGCCTGAGGGGCCATGTGTTTGAGACCTCTGGTCTAAGGTATAATATGACTATTTGACAAACAGCTTTTTTGCTTTCCTGATATAGTGGATGCTCATTCCAGGACACTATTGCCCTTTAATAGCCTATCCACTAAATTCAACCTACCAGTCAATTCACATTACCGATATTTGCAAATAAGACATTTGATGTATTCCCTTTTATCCTTCCTAGGGGTCTCCACCCCTACTCTTTTTGACAGATTATGCTGAGCTGGTGACTCTACTAAGGGTCTTATATCAGACATGTATTGGATATTGACTCTTCCTTTCTCAGATGACCAACCATGCATACTTGAGCAAATGGGAAGACTTTCTGGGGGAGACTATACTTTGCGTGTGGCAACAGATATGGTATAGTGCAGGGGTCTCAAACTCAGCTGGGGGAATGGGCTGCACATAGAAAAAAAAATTGAGAGGGGCCGCATTCCTTGCAGGACAAAGTGACATTTTTAATGATTCCATGTTTTTTTTCTATACACCTATGGATCACTGTTGAACATTTTTTGCTTGATTATAACAAACCTGCACTTTTTTGTTTTAGTCAAGTATATATATATATACATATATATATATATATATATATATATATATATATATATATATATAAAAATAATTTTTAATGGCAAAAAAAGTCATGCTTTATTTTGATTTTTTTTTTACATTTTATCCCCTTCTTCTAATATTGTTTTACAATTAGCAGCATCATACAGTCATCTTAGCCAACATCTTGTAGTAATGTCCCCCATCCTGTAGTAATGTAGCCCTTGTGTCCTGTATAATATGCACATCCTTGTGCCCTGTAGTTATGTCCCCATCCTTGTTCCCTGTAGTAATGTCCTCATCTTGTCCCCTGTAGTAATGTCTCCCATCTTTGTGCCCTATAGTAATGTGCCCCTTCCTTGTACCAAGTAAGGTGCCAATTTTTGTGCCCTATAGTAATGTGCCCATCTTTGTACCCTGTAGTAATGTCTCCCATACTTGTGCCCTGTAGTATTGTGCCCATCCTTGTAGTATTGTCCATACTTGTGCCCTATAGTATTGTGCCCATCCTTGTAGTATTGTCTATCCTTGTACCTTGTAGTACTATGCCCATCCTTGTAGCATTGCGCCCATCCTTGTATCCTTGTAGTATTGTGCCCATCCTTGTATCCTTGTAGTATTGTGCCCATCCTTGTATCCTTGTAGTATTGTGCCCATCCTTGTATCCTTGTAGTATTGTGCCCATCCTTGTAGTATTTTGCCCATCCTTCTAGTATTCTGCCCATCCTTCTAGTATTCTGCCCATCCTTGTAGTGTTGTGCCTATCCTTGTAGTGTTATGCCCATCCTTGTAGTGTTGTGCCCATCCTTGTAGTGTTGTGCACATCCTTGTAGTATTGTGCCCATCCTTGTAGTATTGCGCCCATCCTTGTAGTATTGTGCCCATCCTTGTAGTATTGTGCCCATCCTTCTAGTATTCTAGTAAAACAACTTTTATTACATATAACAACAGCTGCCAGATGTTTGATTGCCCGCAGTTGGAAGTCAATACACCCCTCAAAACTCACTGAGCGCCAATCTCGGATACAAAAGTTGAGGAGAATGGAGTATCTTTCAGCCTTATCTAATAATAGGATAGACCACTTTGAGAGTATATGGACCCTTTAGGATGTATTTTGGTCAATAGAGATCAGTAGGTGTACCTAAGTCTTATCGGTGTTCCATTTACCTACCCTCCCCCCTAACCTTGTGTATCATAGCCTTGTCCTGTATTGTGCTATTCCTGATACTTTATACAGTTTTTGTCTCATGTATGGGAATATATTTAGGTATGAGCTAACGTGTCATATGTTTATGGGGTATGTCTTTGCCATTTCCTGTTTGTTCCTAAAAATGTAAAAAAAAAATTTCACTTCTAAAAAAAGAAAATCTAGGAAAATGTTGAACTACAGACATGGATATGGATGCAGTTTAGAAGGACTAGGGCAGCTGATAGGGTCTCCTTAATGCTAAGTTCACATGTACTGTAGTCATCCGTTAGAATGGTGTCAAACTCCCCGGGCCCCGACGCCGTTCCCCACTCACCGCTCCGGCCCCCGGGTCCCCTGCCTCCAGCCACACGTCCTCCTCGGCACCGCTCCCTGCTCTGGCCTCCGGCACCCGGGCATCGCGCATGCGCATTAGGGCGCGAGCGCGGTCACTGACCTCCTCTTAAAGACCCAGCACTCCTAAACAGGATATTGCATCAGTCAGGGTCAGGTATATTAGGAGCTTCCTGCCTCTAGGGCGTCGCCTGTTCTACGAGTTCTATAGCTAGGAGTTCAGGTCCCCTTTGCTGTGCCTCGTTCTCACTTTATGTCTTCCACAGAACGAGTTCTACCAAGCAAACCTGGTCCTGACCATAACCTGTCCGAGTGGTCCTACGGGGACTGTCAGCTGAGACGCCACCATCTTCTGCAGTCTGAACCTGCCTTCTACCCTCGGCTTCACCTGGTGACCTCAGCCTCCTCTACCGGTTGGACTCTGCTCACGTCTGACGTCTCTACCTGCCACCGGTACCCGGGCACCGTCATCACACCTGGCACCAGGAATTCTTTGTCCCTAGGGACTTCCTCATTCCAGCTTCCGGAAAGGACTCTGACCTTATCCCGCTTAGTGCTCCGGCAACCGTGCACCTAGGCCCTCTGGTGGGGTGACCGGACAGTCCCTTTATAGGGGTTAGCTCTGTGTTGCTTCACTGGGGGAGTCCGGTGCACGGCCCAGAGGATCCACCACCTGGGCTTAACAGATAGAACAGGCCATGGATCCCGCCGAAGCTTTAGCGGCTCAGTTGGCCGGATTGCAGCAGGAGCTGGTCCGTCAACGCGAAACCCAATCCCGTATGCTGGCCTTCATGACGTCAGTAGACACCCGCCTGAACACGCTGCAAGCAACCACCACGTCCCTATCAACCCCAGCCACATCCTCGACCTCCGCAGGAGCCGCCACCGAGACCTCAAGACTCCGACTGGCTTCTCCGCCACGGTACGCCAGGGATCCCAAGACCTGCAGGGGGTTCTTGAACCAGTGCTATCTCCACTTCAAACTGCTGCCGCGCCTCTTCGCTTCTGACCAGGCCAAGGTAGCCTTCATAATGTCCCACTTGGAGGGCGAGGCACTGGCGTGGATGAATCCCTTGTGGGAGAAGGAAGATCTCGTAACCAACAACATCCGTGACTTCCTGCATGCCTTCCGGGCCACCTTTGACGAACCAGGACGCGCCTCGCTACTCAGGCTACGCCAAGGGACTTCGAAAGTGGGACAGTATGCCATCCGGTTTCGCACCCTAGCCTCTGAACAAGGGTGGAACAACGAAGCCCTGAAAGCAGCCTTCTGGGAGGGGCTTACTGGTCATATTAAGGACGAGCTGGCTGGTCGCGATGTTCCCCCCGCCTTGGATGCTCTGATCACCCTCGCAACCCGGATAAACCTCCGCTTTCAGGAACGCTCCAAAGAGATGTCCCGTGAGAAACGCCCAGTAAGGCATCCTGCTTCTTCTCTGAAGTCTACCGCTTCTTCGCCTGCGCTCTCTGGCTCCTCCACTCATGAGCCCATGCAAGTTGACTGGCTGCGGTCATCCGAGCAACGCCGAGCGGAACGACTCACCAAGGGCCTCTGCTTCTACTGCGGAGACGGCGCACACTTGGTGCGTGTCTGTCCAGAGAAACCGGTAACCCCAAAGCCTAGGGTCGGTAGGAGAGGCCACCCTAGGTACCGGGAAGCTCTCAGACCCCGTTACATGGACTGTTCAGGTGACAACAGAGGAGACTCGCTTCACGGCAGAGGCATATCTCGATTCCGGGGCAGCAGGCAACTTCATCCACCAGGCCACGGTAGACCAGTACCAGGTACCTGTCACCCCGCTGAAGACACCCCTTGTGATAGCCTGTATGGATGGGGAACCCCTTTCTGACACCGTCCTATTTGTCACCAAACCTGTGAAACTGCGTATCGGTGCGCTACACACCGAAGACATTGCCTTCTATGTTCTTCCGCGCATGTCTTATCCGCTTTTGCTGGGATTACCCTGGTTACGGATACATGAACCCATGGTCAGCTGGCGTACTGGAGAAATCATCCGCTGGGGCCCATCTTGTCATGAGAACTGCCTCCAGTCAGTCCAGCCCGTCCGTCGTCCTCCGGCCCCGGAATCCCTACCTGGCCTACCGCCCGCCTACTGGTCCTTCGCGGATGTGTTCGACAAAAAGGAGTCGGAGGTCTTACCTCCACATCGACCCTACGACTGTGCCATCGACCTCCTGCCAGGAACCACTCCCCCTCGGGGACGGATATACCCTTTGTCCCCTGCGGAGACACGGGCCATGTCTGACTACATCACCGAGAACCTGGCACGGGGATTTATTCGGAGATCCTCCTCCCCGGCTGGAGCGGGCTTCTTCTTCGTCAAGAAAAAGGAAGGCGACTAACGGCCCTGCATCGACTACCGGGGCCTGAACCAGATCACCGTGAAGAACAAATATCCCCTGCCTCTGATACCTGAACTCTTCGATCGACTCAGAGGGGCCCGTATCTTCACCAAATTAGATCTCCGTGGAGCCTACAACCTGGTCCGCATTCGCTCCGGGGACGAGTGGAAGACCGCCTTCAACACCTGGGATGGGCACTATGAGTATTGTGTGATGCCCTTTGGACTTTGCAACACTCCGGCTGTCTTCCAGGAGCTGGTGAACGACGTGTTCAGGGACCTTCTCTACATCTGTGTAGTCGTATACCTGGACGACATCTTAGTCTATTCACCGGATCTCCAGACCCACAGAGAAAACGTGCAATTTGTGTTACAGAGGCTGAGGGAGAACCGCCTATACGCCAAATACGAGAAGTGTGTGTTCGACCAATCGTCTCTTCCCTTTCTGGGCTACGTGATATCCGACACTGGTCTACAGATGGGCCCTAAGAAGGTCTCTGCTATCCTCGACTGGCCTCCTCCTTCTGGACTGAAAGCCATTCAACGCTTCCTCGGCTTTGCTAACTACTACCGGCAGTTCATCCCTCACTTCTCGGCTCTAACAGCGCCTCTCTCCGCCTTGACCAAGAAGGGGGCCAACCCAAAGGTCTGGTCACCGGAGACCGATGCCGCCTTCTGCTCCCTGAAGCGGTCCTTTGCCTCCTCTCCCGTTCTTCATCGACCAGAGTTGAACCGTCAATTCACCCTGGAGGTGGATGCCTCCTCCGCTGGGGTCGGGGCCGTGCTTCTGCAGAAGTCCTCCACCGGGAAGTTGGTCACCTGCGGATTCTTCTCCAAGACCTTCTCGGCGCCTGAACGTAATTACACCATAGGTGATCGAGAGCTCCTGGCCGTCAAAATGGCGTTGGAGGAATGGCGCTATCTCTTAGAGGGAGCAGTTTACCCGGTGATCATTTACACTGATCACAAGAACTTGGAATACCTGCGGTCTGCTCAAAGACTGAACCCACGACAAGCCCGATGGTCTCTGTTCTTTGCCCGGTTTGACTTTCAGCTCCACTTCCGGCCCGCGGACAAGAATGTGCGGGCGGATGCCCTATCCCGGTCTTTCGTCCCGGTGGAGCAAGAGGAAGAACCTACCCAGCCCATTGTCTGCCCGAGTAAGTTCCTCCTGGTGGCTCCCGTCTCTCTGGCCTCTATCCCCCCGGAAAGACCTACGTCATGGAGCCAGACAGACAGACTCAAGGTCCTCCAATGGGGACATTCCTCGAAAGTGGCCGGACACGCTGGTCAGAAGAAAACCTGGGACGCTATCGTCCGCCACTATTGGTGGCCATCCCTTCGTAAGGATGTCACCGCCTTTGTTTCTGCCTGTTCCTCCTGTGCCCGGAAGAAGACGCCTAAGCACCTGCCCTATGGTCGTCTTCTGCCTCTACCGATCCCTTCAGTTCCGTGGCAACACATTGCCATGGACTTCGTCACGGACTTGCCCTTGTCCTCCGGCCATACGGTCATCTGGGTCGTGGTGGATCGATTTTCAAAAATGGCTCATTTCGTTCCTATGGCCGGATTGCCCTCTGCTCAAGAGCTCGCTGACGCCTACATACAGCACATCTTCCGCTTGCACGGCTTTCCTGCACATATCGTGTCCGACAGAGGAACCCAGTTCACATCACGCTTCTGGAGAGCCCTCTGCGAACATCTGGGGGTGTCTCTGGACTTCTCCTCTGCCTACCACCCTCAGTCAAACGGCCAAGTGGAACGCGTCAACCAGATCATTACCTCCTTCCTACGCCACTATGTCAATGTACATCAGGACAACTGGTCTACGCTTCTTCCTTGGGCTGAGTTCTCACATAACCACCGGGTCAGCGAGTCCACCTCCAGCTCCCCCTTCCATGTTGTCTATGGTCTCCAGCCTTCCGTGCCGTTGCCTGTATCTCCTGCTTCCGATGTACCTGCTGCAGACATCCTAGCCAGAGACTTCTCCACTATATGGTCCTCTGTCAAGACCTCCCTGGGACACGCTGCTGCACGGATGTAAATGCACGCTGACAAAAGACGCCTTGACCCTCCTCGCTTCTCTCCCGGGGACCTGGTCTGGCTTGCCTCCAAGTACGTCCGACTCAAGATACCGTCGTACAAGCTGGGTCCGCGGTACATCGGTCCCTTCAAGGTCATCAGGAAGATTAATGAGGTGTCCTATAAGCTGCAGCTTCCAACCACTATGCGGATACCCAACTCCTTCCACGTTTCCTTGCTGAAATGTGTGGTCCTTGGTCCTTTCTCCGCTGACACCGGTATTCATCCTGCACCCATTGCTGAGGATGACATCTATGCAGTAAGAGATATCGTGGCCATGAAGACCGTCAGGGGTAGGCAGTACTTCCTGGTCGACTGGGCGGGTTACGGTCCAGAAGACAGGTCCTGGGAACCTCGGGAGAACGTGGATACTCCTCTGATTCGTGCCTTCCTGTCCCGGCTGCGGGGAGAGGGGCGTGGGGGGGGGGGGTACTGTCACGCTCCCCAGGCCCCGACGCCGTTCCCCACTCACCGCTCCGGCCCCCGGGTCCCCTGCCTCCAGCCACACGTCCTCCTCGGCACCGCTCCCTGCTCTGGCCTCCGGCATCCGGGCATCGCGCATGCGCATTAGGGCGCGCGCGCGGTCACTGACCTCCTCTTAAAGACCCAGCACTCCTAAACAGGATATTGCATCAGTCAGGGTCAGGTATATTAGGAGCTTCCTGCCTCTAGGGCGTCGCCTGTTCTACGAGTTCTGTAGCTAGGAGTTCAGGTCCCCTTTGCTGTGCCTCGTTCTCACTTTATGTCTTCCACAGAACGAGTTCTACCAAGCAAACCTGGTCCTGACCATAACCTGTCCGAGTGGTCCTACGGGGACTGTCAGCTGAGACGCCACCATCTTCTGCAGTCTGAACCTGCCTTCTACCCTCGGCTTCACCTGGTGACCTCAGCCTCCTCTACCGGTTGGACTCTGCTCACGTCTGACGTCTCTACCTGCCACCGGTACCCGGGCACCGTCATCACACCTGGCACCAGGAACTCTTTGTCCCCAGGGACTTCCTCATTCCAGCTTCCGGAAAGGACTCTGACCTTATCCCGCTTAGTGCTCCGGCAACCGTGCACCTAGGCCCTCTGGTGGGGTGACCGGACAGTCCCTGTATAGGGGTTAGCTCTGTGTTGCTTCACTGGGGGAGTCCGGTGCACGGCCCAGAGGATCCACCACCCGGGCGTAACAAATGGATCCGTTGAGAAACTGATTTGTGCCGCATCTGTTTTTTTAACTTGGGAGTGTAGGGACAATGGATCCGTTAATGGATTGCTATATAACCATCTGTTGTACTTGCATTTGTAATGGATATGTTGTTTTCTTAACGGATCAGTTACAAGTGAACGATAAATAGCAATCAGTTTATGCAGGGGTGGGGAAAATTTTTACTGCCACACTAAATGATCAACTTGAAAACTACCCTGCTATATTTGGTCAAACAATTAACTCACCCCTACTGTCATGGCCAGAGCAGCGTGTCTTTGGTGCAGCTGTGATGTTTGGTGATATTGATCATGTTGTTTCTTATAACTGCTTTTCTAGGTTTGTCTCAGTCTGGAGAGGCTGGGGCATACACATCACAAGAGACACTGGGGGTATACACATCACAAGAGAGGCTGGGGCATACACATCACAAGAGAGGCTGGGGCATACACATCACAAGAGAGACTGGGGCATACACATCACAGGAGAGGCTAGGTCATACACATCACAGGAGTGGTTGGGGCATACACATCGCAGGAGGGGCTGGGTCATACACATCGCAGGAGGGGCTGGGACATACACATCGCAGGAGGGGCTGGGGCTTGCACTTCACAGGAGTGGCTGGGGCACACACTTCACAGGAGGGGCTGGGGCATACACTTCACAGGAGGGGCTGGGGTATATACATTACAGGAGAGGCTGGGGCACGTACATCATGGCCCAGCCTCTCCTGTAATGTTCGCTGGTGCATGTTCATCACAGGAGGGGCTGGGGTACAGACAGCCCTGGCGGTGGCACGGACAACCCTGGTAGTAGCACGTACAGCGCTGGCGAGGGGCACAGACAGCCCTGGCGATGGGCACAGACAGCCCTGGCGATGGGCACAGACAGCCCTGGCGATGGGCACAGACAGCACTAGGGGGGCACAGACAGCATTAGGGGGGCACAGACAGCACTAGGGGGCACAGACAGCACAGCACTGGTGGAGGCACAGACAGCACTAGGTGGCAGCACGTACAGCACTAGATGGCAGCACGGACAGCACTAGGGAGGCACAGACAGGACTGGGGGAGCATATATATCACCAGGAGGGCATGGACTGCACTGGGGGTGCATGGGCAACAGTGGGGTGGCACACAGCACTGGAGGGTATAGAGCACTGGGGACCACGGAGACCATAAGGGGGGAACAGAGGACTATGGGACACGGACAGCACTGACCGTGGCATCGACAGCACTGGCGGCAGCATGGACAGCATTAGGTGGTACGGACGGCACTGGGGGGCACGGACAGTACTGGGGGAGCTTAGAAATCACCAAGGGGATACAGATAGCACTGAGGGGGTTACACAGCACTTGGGGTCACACAACACTAGGGGGTACACACAGTACTAGGTTGTACACACAGTACCAGGGGGTACACACAGTACTAGGGGGTACACACAGTACTGGAGGGGGGGGCAGTGAAGGGTTGCGTACTCACAGTACTGGGGGGAGGAGTCACACAGCTAAGGTCCGGGAGGCATGTACAGTAGGGAGGCCGGTAAATCTGCTGCACCTCCTCTTCTGTGACTGGAGCGCAGCTTATCCCGCCCACAAGGTAAACCCTGAGCACGCTAGAACAGGCCAGTGTTGAGCCTAGAATGTACGGGCTGCAGTCAGGTCCCGGAAGGAGCCAGTACATTCTAGCATTTAGTAGTGGACCTGTTACAATGTACGGGCTGCAGTCAGGATCTGTAAGGAGCCCGTACTTTCTAGCATCTAGACACAGGCCAGGAAGCGTGCGCTTCCTCGCATCACGCAATGGAATTTAAAGGGCCCGCAGCCGGGTAAACGTGGTTTCCGCCACAGCACTGCAGTCCCTGGGAATGTGCCCAGGGGCCGCATAAAAAGTCATCACGGGCCAGAGGTTCCGCACCCCAGCGTTAACAGATCCATTCCAAATGGATAGTAAATAGCAATCCGTTAACAGATCTGTTACAAATGTCCTTACACTACACATGTTAAAAACGGATGCAGCTGACTTTCGTTATTTAACAATGGACAAAAAAATTGTATTTGCACAACGTTTTTGTAAAAGGATCTCTAATGGATCCATGATAATAGATGACTACAGGACAGGTGAAGCCAGCCTAAATCCCTGAGCGCACGATGCAGTTTCCTTTCTCGCCTTTTCATTGGGGGACACAGACAGTGGGTATTATGATGTCTCCAGGGAGGCGTGACACTAGATTTGCAAAAGTGTTAGCTCCTCCCCCCACAGCATATACCCTAGCTAGGCAGGAAACTAGCTCAGTTTTATCTAGTGTCAGCAGGGAGGCTGACAGGTCTGGACTGAGCTCCACCAGAGGTGCCTCAGGCCAGCTTATTTTGTTTTTATTTTTACTTTTTATTTTGTTTTCTTTTTCTTATTCATTCTATTTTTGATAGGGGCAATACCAGGGTGCCCTGCCAACCCCCGTTCCCCCCGTGTACGGGCAGAGGAAACCCGGCGTGCACAAGCCATCAGTCTTCCCTCGCGCCCAAGTGGTCGGGTCTGCGTACCCCTCCAGGCTCCCTGGAAGCACCTCACACCAAGGTAGCTCCAGAGGGCTAGCAGAGCCGAGGACCTGCTTCAGCCTTGAGCCGAAGATGCATCCCTGAGATCCCTGCATCCATCACCGACGCGTCTTCAGACGGAGCCAAGAGCAGGTAGGGAGAAGACGAGTCATCTGTCCCCTGCATCCAAACCGCCGCCTGGAACGGCGCCGGTGGGGCGATGCAGGCCGTGATCCCGGGGAGCATCATTAATTTAGCCCCCGGCTTCGGCCTGCATTCTAGCAACGCCCCCTCTCACTGCTCTGGAAGCCGCTCCCTCACTCAGGAGCAGCTCCCTTCCGATTGGCCGTCACACTTAGTCCCAGCCGTGAGACCAGTCAGCCTCCGGGGGCCGTCTCTCTCCTCCAGGCTGCCAGGAACACTGACGCCATTTTCCACGTGGGGAGCAGACTCGGGTGAGATCGCCTCCTTGGCTATGCACTTCTGCAGCACTGTATACCGCTCTGCTCAGCGGTATATCGCTCTCTCTATAGCGGTGTGTGTCTGCTGGCTAGAGGTGTATATCAGCTACTAGCGGTATATACTGGCTCTGCCTGCAGGTATATGCCGGCTGTTTGACAGTATACGCCATTTTGCTACGGTATATACCGGCTCTGCATAGTAGTCACTTTATAATGCTGCTAGTGGCTCCTCACTCATACAGTATAACTCTACCCCTATAGGGCTGTAGGACTCTGTTGCTGACATGCGTAACCGCAAGGGTGATAAAGCTTCCCAGGCATCCTCTATGGACCTGTACTATGCCTGTACCACCTGTGGACGCTCGTTTTCTAATGGCCGAAGCTATCCACTATGCCGGGGCTGCGATGCCCCTTCTACTGTGTCCCAACAGACCCCGTTGCCGGACCAAGATGCTGTGCAGTCTCTGGATTCTGCTCCGGCCAGGCAGCTCCCCCGTCTGATGACGTACTGCCTGCATGGGCTCTTCTAATGTCTAAAAGGTTAGATGACCTTGCCGCTCAGATATCCCAGCCGTCCTCAGGCTCCCACAGCCTTCCCCCGGCTCAGCTCCCTCAGAGGAGCCCGCCTGCTTCGTCTGGTCCCTCTTCCCCAGATCGTAAAAAGGCTGTTTCCAAAAGGCGCCATTGCGACCTCTACGCCTCTTCAGACTCGGACGATGGTCAGTCTGACCCGGGCTCTGTGACTTTTAGTAGTCACGATTCCCAAGACTCTGCCTCTGATTCAGATGTCCTTTCTGAGTCTAGGCATATAAAAGACACACTAATTTCGGCTGTCAATCACTCTCTGTCGATCTCTGATCAGCCTCCTGACCCGACTTCTCAGTCGGCAATCAAGCGGGCCAAGAAGCCTCCTAAATCTTTTGCTCAGGATCCCTTTTTTCGGCAAATTATATCTAAACGGTGGGATCACCCGGATAAAAGGTTTAATAAAAAATCCTTCTCTTCATTCTTTGGAATGCGGACAGTGCCTCCAAGAAATCCCTGTCCACACTCCCCTTCCATGGCCTGCGTCTGTTTGGAGAATCCCTGGACAAACTCATATCTGAGACGACGGGTGGTAAAAGTACCATTCTACCTCAAAAGCGGCCTGTATCCAGGAATTTTAAAAAATCTACTTGGCTCAGACAGTCCTTTCGGCCTGCCCCCCAAAAACCATCAGCCCAAGGATCGTCCCAACGCTCAGATCGAGGATCCGGTCCCTCAAGGGGCTCTTCTTGGCGTTCCCACTCCAAGCAACCTAAACCAAAGGACCTCGCTCTGTACAGGCCCCCTCAGCATGGCGCCAGGTATCCCTCAGATCCGACTCCTGTTGGAGGGCGGCTTCTGCTTTTTCGGGATATCTGGCTAGACCACACTCACGATGCTTGGGTTCGAGAAATCGTCACCTCAGGTTACAAGATCGATTTCCATTCCCTGCCGGCCAATAGGTTTCTGCGTTCTCGTCTTCCAAAGTCCAAAACGCAAAGCCAGGCCTTATTTCAGGCCATAGCCTCTTTACAGAAAGCAAATGTTATCATTCCAGTGCCCCTAGAACAGCGCGGCAAAGGTTTCTATTCAAACCTTTTTGTCGTTGCCAAAAAAGATGGCTCTGTCTGCCCTATCGTGGACCTCAAACGGCTGAACAAATTCGTACGGATTTGAACTTTCCGAATGGAATCATTGAGAGCAGTGCTAGCCGCCATGGAACCTGGAGAATTCCTAGCTTCCATAGACGTTCAAGATGCTTATTTACACATTCCCATATGTGTCTCTCATCAACGGTTCCTTCGCTTTGCCATAGGACACCGTCATTTCCAATTCAGGGCCCTCCCCTGTCCATCGGCCGTCATGTCCATTTTACACCCCAGAGGCATCCTGGTCGTTCCCTATTTGGACGACCTTCTTGTCAAAGGGAGCTCTCTTCAAGTTTGCTCAGAAAGCGTGCAGATTTGCCTAGACACGCTGTCAAGGCTAGGGTGGCTTATCAACTTCAACAAGTCATCCCTCATTGCTCATCAGCGCATCACCTTTTTAGGTATGCTGATAGACACGACTCAGTCCCGGGTTTTTCTTCCAGAGGACAAGAGGTCTTCCCTGATCCGGGCCGCCCAATCCCTCCGCTCTCGCCGTCACACATGCCTTCGGAATGGAATGAGAGTGTTAGGCAAGATGGTGACGGTCATAGAAGCCGTGTCCTTTGCCTAATTCCATCTGCGCCCTCTACAACTGGATATTCTATCCTCCTGGGACAAAAATCCAGCTTCCCTAGACTGGTCAGTCCGCCTATCTCGGTTTTCGCTCAGCTCCCTCGTCTGGTGGACTCAAGCCTCATCCCTATCTCAAGGAAAGTCCTTCCGCCCGGTCTACTGGCAAGTAGTCACGACGGATGCCAGTCTGATAGGCTGGGGGGCGGTGTTCCTCCACCACACTGTTCACGGACGCTGGTCTCCTTCCGAGCGCTCCCTGCACATCAATGTTCTGGAGATCAGAGCCATATTTTTGGCCCTTCAGAATTTTCAACCCTTACTATTGGGCCTCCCTGTTCGGATCCAGTCAGACAATGCCACGGCCGTGGCTTACATCAACCGTCAGGGAGGAACTCGCAGCAAGGCAGCGATGAAGGAAGTATCCAGAATTCTTCTTTGGGAAGAGAAGTACATCCCCATTATTTCAGCTGTCCATATCCCAGGGGTAGACAACTGGGCCGCAGACTTTCTCAGCAGGCAAGGTCTAGCGGCAGGGGAATGGTCCCTCCACAACGAAGTGTTCCATCAGATCACTCTTCGTTGGGGACTCCCGGATGTGGACCTCATGGCGTCTCGAATGAATGCCAAAATACGTCCCTTCATATCCCGGTCGAGAGAACCGCTAGCGATCGACTCCGACGCCCTAGTCTTTCCGTGGGCGCAGTTCCGCCTACCCTACATCTTCTCTCCGTTTCCTCTCATTCCGAGAGTAGTCAAGAAAATCAAAGCGGAGGGAATCCCGGTGATCCTCGTTGCCCCGAACTGGCCCAGGAGAGCCTGGTACCCAGAGCTTCTCCAACTGCTCGGCGACACTCCCTGGCGTCTTCCCAACCGCCCGAATCTTCTGTCGCAAGGTCCAATAGTCCACTAGAATACAGCACAGCTGCATTTGATGGCGTGGCGCTTGAATCCTTGATTCTAGCAAAATCAGATCTTTCTTCTAAGGTAGTTCATACCATGCTTAATGGTCGGAAGCCCTCCTCCGCCAGTATCTACCACAGGACCTGGAAGACCTATCTTTCCTGGTGTGACCTTCATAATCGGTCGCCCCTTACCTTTTCAATCCCTAATGTTCTTGCCTTTCTGCAAGACGGTCTGGACTCGGGACTAGCTCTCAGTACCCTTCAAGGACAAGTTTCTGCCTTGTCAATATTTTTCCAGAAGCGGCTGGCTTCTCGCCCTCAGGTCCGTACCTTTCTTCAAGGGGTGGCGCATTTGGTCCTTCCTTATCGCCACCCTTTTGATCACTGGGATCTGAATCTGGTTCTCGGAGCTCTTCAGCTTCCTCCCTTTGAACCTCTGAGAGAAATCTCTCTTCAACGACTGTCCTGGAAGGTTGCCTTTTTAGTCGCCATTACCTCTATCAGGCGAGTGTCCGAACTAGCGGCTCTTTCCTGTAGCTCACCTTACCTGATTTTCCATCATGATAAGGTGGTCCTTCGGCCTTCCCCCGCTTTTCTCCCAAAGGTCGTATCTTCTTTCCACTTAAACGAGGACATTGTGTTGCCGTCATTCTGCCCGGTCCACTCTTTTGAAAAAGCCCTTCACATTCTAGATCTTGTCAGGGCTCTGCGGATCTACATCTCCAGAACAGCGCCGTTGCGCAAGTCCGATGCCCTCTTCGTCCTCTCACAAGGACACAAAAAGGGCAATCCGGCTTCTAAATCCACGATTTCTCGATGGATTAGGACTGCCATCTGTGAGGCATACAAAGCACGAGGTTCTGTTCCCCCTCAATCTGTGCGGGACCACTCTACGCGAGCAGTGGGTGCTTCCTGGGCTATCCGCCATCAGGCTTCGGCGGCCCAACTTTGCAAGGCCGCTACCTGGTCCAGTGTGCACACGTTTACAAAATTCTACAGAGTACATACGCATGCCTCCGCGGATGCTGCTCTTGGAAGACAAGTCCTTCAGGCGGCAGTGGCCCATTTATAAGTGGCCACTGCAAGGGTTTTTTGACAGTGTTTTGATGTGTGTTCACTGCAGTTGCAGTCGTTAGTCAGCTCTTAGTCTGATGTTATACACTGTTAATAGTTCAGTTCCCACCCTGGGACTGCTTTGGGACGTCCCACTGTCTGTGTCCCCCAATGAAAAGGCGAGAAAGGAAATGACATTTTTGTGTACTCACCGTAAAATGTCTTCCTTGGAACCTTTCATTGGGGGACACAGGTCCCGCCCTTGTGGTTTTGGTTGTCCTTTTCCTACTGCTTTTACACCAAACTGAGCTAGTTTCCTGCCTAGCTATGGTATATGCTGTCGGGGGAGGAGCTAACACTTTTGCAAATCTAGTGTCACGCCTCCCTGGAGACATCATAATACCCACTGTCTGTGTTCCCCAATGAAAGGCTCCAAGGAAGACATTTTACGCTGAGTACACAAAAATGTCATTTTTGGTGCAGTTTGTTGCCCAAATCATAATGTCTATCCTTATCCCTGCAAAGTCTATGAGTAGCACAAAAGCTGTTCCCATGTTGCTTTTGTTTTCCTTGCAGTTTTTGGTGCATAAAAAGGAAGCAGCATGTCAATTGTTGGTCCTTTTTTTCCCTGCTTTTTTTTAGCCCTTTCAGCTATTGAATTAACTAAAAAAAATGCATAAAAGATGCATGCATTTTTTGGCCACAAGGTGGGTTTTTTGATTTAGAAAATTTCTGCAGCGTGTGCAAACACCCTAAGGGCGGCGTCACATACTACGATATATCGGGTGATATGTCGTCGCGCTCACGGATTCTGTTACGCACATCCGGCATCGTTTGACATATCGTAGCGTGTGACAGCTACGAACGACTGTGAGTGAGCAAAAATACTCACCTTATCGTTGCTCGTTGACACGTCGTACATTTTCAAAATGTCGGTCCTCCTTTTGTGCTCTGGTTGTTCATCGTTCCCGAGGCAGCACACATTGCTCCGTGTGACAACCCAGGAACGACAAACACAGCTTACCTGCGTCCCGCCGGCAATGCGGAAAGAAGGTGGTGGGCGGATGTTACGTCCCGCTTATCTCCGCCCCTCCGCTTCTATTGGCCGGCCGCTGTGTGATGTCGCTGTGACGCCGAACATCCCTCCCCCTTCAGGAAGTGGATGTTCGCCGCCCACAGCGACGTCATTTGGGAGGTACAGTTAGGTCCAGAAATATTTGGACAGTGACACAATTTTCGCGAGTTGGGCTCTGCATGCCACCACATTGGATTTGAAATGAAATCTCTACAACAGAATTCAAGTGCAGATTGTAATGTTTAATTTGAAGGTTTGAACAAAAATATCTGATAGAAATTGTAGGAATTGTACACATTTCTTTACAAACACTCCACATTTTAGGAGGTCAAAAGTAATTGGATAAATAAACCAAACCCAAACAAAATATTTTTATTTTCAATATTTTGTTGCAAATCCTTTGGAGGCAATTA